>NC_138778.1:116883112-117405612 GCF_965119305.1 Pelophylax lessonae
GGCAATGTAAGCTGTACTGCAGCTTTTCCAATAAGTTTCTTGATTGGGAAAGGTCCCAAGAACAGAGGTCCAAGCTTTTTGCTAGGGATTTTCAGCCTTAAATTTTTTGTTGAGAGCCAAAGAGGTCCCCGATAGCGTACTGAGGAGAAGGTCTTCTGCGAAGATCATAGTACTTCTTTTGTTGACTATGAGCGTGTGCAATGGTAGTATTAAGCAAACCCAGAGAGTCCTTTATTTGGGTAAGATAGTCTGAGGCTACTGGGTTATTTGAAGGAAGGATGCGTGGTGGAAGAATAGAGGGATGAAACCCATAGTTCAAGTAGAACGGACTCTGCTTGGTCGTACTGTGGGTTGCGTTGTTGTAGGCAAATTCTGCCAGAGGGAGAAGATACACCCAATCATCCTGTTGGTAAGAAGTGTAACAACGTAAATATTGCTCGATGCATTGGTTGACTCTTTCAGTCTGTCTGTTGGTTTGCGGATGGTAAGGAGAAGTGAGCTTCCGCTCGATCCGTAGTATGTGACATAGTTCTTGGCAGAACTTGGAAATAAATTGTGATCCACGGTCAGACAGAAGAGTTTTTGGGATACCATGTAACTTAAAGACATGTTTCATCAGGAGTTCTGCCGTTTGTTTGGACGAAGGTAGTCTGCGAATAGCAATGAAATGTGCCATTTTTGTCAGATGGTCCACTGACACTAAGATGGTATTAAATCCTTTGGAAGGAGGCAATTCCACTATAAAGTCCAAGGACACAACTTCCCATGGAGTTTGGGGTATTGGTAGACTGCATAGTAGACCGGATGGTCTCGTAGTGTCAATTTTGGACCTGGCACAGACATTGCATGAAGAGATGAATTTTTGTATAGATGTTTTCATGTCAGGCCACCAGAATTGTCTGGTAATCAGATTAAGAGTCTTTGTCATACCCATATGTCCTGCCATAGGCACATCATGCGATAATTCCAAGATCTTGGTGCGTATGGTAGGTGGTATGTAAAGTTTGTCGTTGTAGTAGAGGAAGCCTTCTGTATCAGTATTTAGTTGTGGTGGGGGTGAATCCAAACTTATACCATGCAAAACCTCTTCCTTCAAGGAACGGACAACTCCAATAATGCGTTTGTGAGGTATTATAGGAACGGAAGGGATTTCGAAGTAGTTTTCTTCAGTTAGTCGTGATAGTGCATCCGCCTTTTTGTTCTTATCTGCAGGTGTGTAGGTCACTAAGAAGTTAAACCTTAGAAAGAATAGTGACCATCGTACCTGTCAGTGAGAGAGAGTTTTGTTAGTCTGAAGATATTGGAGATTTTTATGGTCCGTGTATATAAGTATTGGTAATTGGGTGCCTTCGAGTAGATGTCGCCAATTCTCCAGAGCCAATTTTATAGCAAGCAGTTCCTTTTCACCCACGGGGTAATTTATCTCTGGACTGCTTAGGGATTTAGAAAAAAAGGCGACTGGATGAAGTGGTGAAGTGTGAGTTGGTCGTTGGGAGAGTATTGCCCCTACTGCCATGTTTGACGCATCTACTTCCAGAATGTATTGAAGGGATGGGTCTGGATGGCGTAATATGGGAGCAGAAGTAAACCTTGTCTTTAACAGGTGAAAAGCTTTATTTGCTTCATCTGACCATTTGAATGTTTTTTTAATGCTAGTGAGCTGTGTGAGGGGTCTCACAATGGCAGAGAAGTTTCTGATGAACTTCCTGTAGAAATTCGAAAATCCAAGGAATCGCTGTAGCGCCTTGCGTGTGGTTGGTGTAGGCCAATCCTGAATGCAGGATATCTTACTCATGTCCATCTCGATTCCTGTTTTGGATATGATGTAGCCTAGAAACAGTACCTCTTCTTTATGAAACAAGCATTTTTTCAGTTTCACATAAAGGTTGTGTGCAAGCAATCTCGATAGTACTAGTCTTACATGTCTTATGTGTTCAGACAGGGATCGTGAATATATAAGTATATCGTCCAGATATACCACAACACAGACATCTAGTAAGTCTCTGAAAATATCGTTTATAAATCGTTTAAAAACTGCAGGGGCGTTGCATAGCCCGAATGGCATTACAAGATATTCGAACAATCCGTATCTGGTTCTGAATGCAGTCTTCCACTCGTGTCCAGCACGGATTCGAACGATATTGTATGCTCCTTTCAGATCCAATTTTGAAAAATAGGTAGCTCCACGCACCTGCTCAATGAGCTCAGGGATAAGCGGTAGAGGATAGCGATCTTTTATTGTAATAGCATTCAATTGCCTATAGTCGATGATAGGCCTGAGACTTGAGTCCTTATTGCGGACAAAAAAAGAGTCCTGCTGCTGTGGAAGAAGTGGAAGGTCTAATAAAACCTTTCTTCAAATTCTCATCCAAATAGTCTTTGAGATGGGAAAGTTCATCCTGTGAAAGAGGATAAACATGACCGAACGGCAATTTGCTATTTGGGAGTAGATCAATGCTACAATCATAGTCTCGATGGGGAGGTAGTGCTTGAGCATTTTTCTCTAGAAAAACCTCAGAGAGATCCTGATAACATAGTGGTGCAATCTCATCTGTCACCACAGACAGGATCTTCCCGAAAGACGGGAGGTTACACGCACCCTCGCAATAGCAAGAGAGGAAGGCCAGGGTCCGTTCCTTCCAATCTATGGTTGGTTGATGTGTGTGCAACCAGGGAAGTCCCAAAACAATGGGAAAGTGGGGTGAAGGTATTAGATCGAAGGTAGTGGTCTCCATATGAGACCCATTAGTAGTGACTAGGAGTGCCTGTGTCTGATCAGTGATCGGACCAGAGGATAAAGGAACACCGTTAATAAGACTTACTGAGACAGGTTTAAGTTTAGAAATAATAGGAACTTTATTTAAAGCAGCAAAACGTATGTCAATATAATTTCCACAAGATCCTGTGTCAATCATGGCCTTAGTAGTAATCCTGTTCTGGTCCCACTGTAATGTTAAGCAAACAGAAAGGTAAGGGTTAGTGATTGAAGTTGTCAATCCCCTTAGGAGGACATGTGAACACTCACCCTTCTTTTTGTAGACTAGGGGACAGACGTTTATCTTGTGATCCGGGGATGCACAGTACAAGCAGAGATTACCAGATCGTCTTTTGGCCCTTTCCATAGTTGATAGAGGTGGGCGTATGGTTCCTACCTCCATAGGAACGGGGTCAACGGCCGAAATCCGAGAAGAACTGGATAATGGCATTCCCATTTTCTCAACCTTTCTTTCTCGTAGTCTTCTATCTATGGTGATACTGAGTTGTATCAATGCATCCAGGGTTTTTGGCAGATCCGCTCGGGCGAGCTCGTCTTTAACGGCCTCTGATAGGCCAAGCCTAAATTGGGTTTTCAGAGATGCATCATTCCATTCTGAATCAAGGGTCCATCTCTTGAATTCTGCGACAAAGTCTTCTACAGGTCTCCTACCTTGTTTCAAGGATCTTAATTGAAGATCGGCAGTACTCTGCCTATTGGGATCATCATATAGGCTAGTGAGTTCTGCTAGGAACAAGGCATAGGAGTTGAGAAGCTGGTCGTTTTTCTCAAAAAGAGAGTCTGCCCAGGCCCGAGGATCGCCTGTTAGGTAAGAAATAATAGTACAAACCTTAATGTGATCAGTAAGGTAGGTACGGGGTTTTAGCAAGAAAAGTAACTCACATGCGTTTTTAAATTCGCAACATTTTTTGCGATCGCCTGTAAATACCAAAGGAGGATTTATTTTGGGTTCAGGGGACTGAGCAGAGGTAAGTTGTGTCAGTCTAATTACCTGCTGCGACAGAGCCTGATTGTCTTCTTTTAATTCAGCAAGTGCGTGTATTAACGCAGTTACTTGCTGTTTTAATTGTGTCATCTGAGTGGTTATTTCTGCTGAATCCATTTGTGGTTCGTTCAATCTGTAACGCTCCTGCGTTTTATGTATGATGTGGATTTTCAGCTGCAGAAATATTCCACTTCAGTAGTCATGTAGAGAAACGCTGAGACACCATTCCCAACTCTCAATGACTCATCATGTGTGGATGATCTCAATTCAGCAAGTAAATACACACACTCAATAAGATGTTTCCTAGAGGGACTTATGTATATAGTAACACAGTGATGATAGGCTGAAGAGACAGGTTGGGTAGAGATGGTAGATGACAGACACTTGAAAGGAAATGCTCTTGAAAGTAAGATAGTAGCAGATGGGATGCAGATAGGTTTAGCAATCATGTATGGTAGTAGATGACAGAGTAGCAGGTGGACATACAAGAGAGACCAACCCAGTGCAAGAACAGGTGGTAGTAGGCTCAAGAGCTAGCAATCTTAGATAATGCAGATGTAGTAATAGTCCTTAGTATGCAGAGCTAGATAGTGTAAGCTTTAGTATAAAGGTTATAGAGGTTTCCCCTGTGGGGTACTTATCACTAATAGCAATGTAGCAGAGGAGAGGTTCGGCAAGAGCGGATGATCCGGTAGCGGGATACAGGGATCAGCGCAGCGTGGTTCCGACAGCGAGGTATGCTTGCAAGCATGTGAGCTTCAAGACAGGTTAGCATCAAGACACAAAGCAGTTTGAACGAACACATGTGAGTGAGAGCCGGCGATCTAAATAGCCATCCAGTCCGGCGCTCAGTGATGACAGCATCAGTCTTAAAGGTGTATGCGCACCTTACCAAAAGAGAATGGTGGGGCGCATACACTTATGAAAGAGTAATTAGGGTACCCAAAGGTACCAGAACATTACAATAGGGCAGGGGATCTTCAAGATGGAGAGAGAGGGAAGGGGCCGGTAAGCATGTCATATTTCATATGTCATATGATTGTGCTCATTCGTAACTGAAGCATAGTAAACAGTGTTTACTATCTTTCAGTTTGTGAATGAATACAACGTCCTGTACAAAGTCTTCTGTTCATTCACTTTCCAGTGCAGCTGATGCTGCAGAAAAACGGACTGAGGAATGTATATTCTCAGCCGCTTTCTCTGTCCTAAAAGTGAGACATCAGGGGTCTGTTTAGACCCCTGATTTTTCATAAAGCCCCCCCATCCCACCCCAACAACATTGTAAAATAAATAAATATATGAATAATAATACCAAACTGTAAAAAAATAAATAAAACAGTTGTAGCCAAGAGCTGGCTTTATTGCTTTTGCCATCATGGGACATTCCTTAAAGAGGAAGTGAAGTCCAAAAAAAAAATCCGAGAAAAAAAAGCCCTGTAAAGAGAAAGGCATAATGAGCTAGTATGCATCGCATACTAGCTCATTATGTAGTACTTACCTTAAAACGAAGCCCCCGCCGTGCCGCCACCTCAGCGACAGGACGGCGACATGTCCTGCCGTCCCGCTTCCGGGTTCGCGTCCTCCGGCCATCTGATTGGCCGGAGGCGCGATTACATCACTCCCGCGCATGCGCGCGGGAGCCGCCGTTCACGGCACTGAGCTCTGAAGGAACGGCACGGGTGGCCGTTCCCTCAGAGCGCCTGCGCCGATGACGTCATCGGCAGTTTGCGCTGTAAATATCTCCTAAACGGTGCAAGTTTGGGAGATATTTATAACACCTATAGGTAAGCCTTAATATAGGCTTACCTATAGGTAAAAGTTATACAAGAGGGTTTACAACCTCTTTAACATAGGTTACAGTACATTGAGCTTTGTTCCCTCTAGTGCCCAGCATGGGAATTGTGTCATCATTTCTTGATTGCAGAGAAAGAGAGACCATTACTGAAAGCAGAGGATCGTGAAATATGTAGTCCAGGGAGCCAGGATTTCAATGGTCTTGCTACTGAAGCAAACTAAAAGTTCTAGCTGGCTAAAGAGAGGAGGAATTCTGGATGAGGAGATAAATAGAACAGTCAGAAGAGGGGCTCGCTCTGTTGGGTCTTCAGCTGCAGAGCAGGGACCAGGCCGCTTCAGTGGATGTGAGTGGGCGCCACGGCCTAGGTGGCACGTATTGCTTTTCATTAGTGAGCCTTATCCCTGGAGGCAGACTGTCAAGTACCTGATAGGAGACTGAATTGACGAGGTCGGCCTCTCCTATATCTCTCACCCTGGCCCCACTGAGGATGAGACAGAGGGTGCCGAGGGACAGGAGGGACCCGAGTGCCTGCGGGTATTGCTTGCAGAACCCGCAGTGGGAAATGTGACTCCAAGGAGACCGTGGAACCGGAGAATCGGGAACAGCAGTTATTTTCAGAAGACTGGTCCAAGTTAAAGGGGCCCTCCGTTATGCTGATAGTTCTGTTTAGGCAGCTTGTCAGGATTCCAGAGGCTGGAACATACAGCAGTATACAGAGCTGGTGCAGCAGACAGCCAGGCAAGCACTCAAGTAGCACCGAGAGCCAGGATCAGAGGCCGGAACAGAGTCTAAGAAATAGCCGGGGTCATCAATGGGCGGGCAGCGAGGTACCAAGTCATGTGCAGAGCCAAAGTCAGGAACGGTCAAAGGTTAACAGAAAGGCAGAAGCGGAATCCAAGGTCAGGTGCAGAACACGCCAGGTCAACAACGAGGAAAGCATACAGGAACAAATCAGGACACAGGGTACAGCTGAAGATTAGTCAGCATAGGAAATGGGAATGAGCTCCCTTTAAATAGCCCATCTGGCGCCAAGAGTAATTGTGCTTGTGCGCGTTAGCGTTCACAAATTCTCACGCACATGCGTGCGCCTGTTAGCCATTCTTCTGGAAATACCCTGCGCATGCGCATATCTATGCATCCAGGCATCTCACAGGGATTCTCTGACACAGACCCTCAGCTACTTGTCTTTCATCGGCAGTGTGGGCCACTTTCATATACACTGACGCAGACATTGCTGAATCCCTGGGTTGTCAGGAGACCAGACAAGCATCTCTCATCTGACTGCAGGTACTACAAGAGCCGTTTCTGGACGTCCTATACCCATTTTCAGGCATAGAGATGGGGCAGAAGCCTACCATTAAAATCATATTCAGAGACACTGCAAGCAGACACTTTTACCCTTTCCTTTCTACACCCAAGGCTTTCCCTGGAAGACACTTTTTTTTTTTTTTTACATCCATTGTTGCCGGTTGCCATTGCACAGCAACATCTTGGGCCCCTTCATAGCTAGCTAAAGATCATAGACACCTTACATCAAGGACTCTCTCCTTCCCCCCAAAAGGCCTATAATATCTTAAAGGAGAACTCTCATTCAGGTTTAGCTTAGTGCGCTTTCACAAATTGTGTTGTCACATATTGTGCCTTCTAGTCCGTTTGGCCCATGGCATCAGGGTTTAGAGGGAGCTTATGGACAAAAGTCTTTCTTCTCCCTCTTTTACTTTGGGTCATTGGTTCTTCTAGGGCCTATTTCATTGTATATTCTCTTTAATTCTGTTATATGCTAAAGTTTTGTGGAATATTTACATTTAAATTCTTCTTTCTTTAGTTGACCCAAGAATAT
The DNA here is from genome assembly GCF_965119305.1 of Pelophylax lessonae. Lineage (NCBI taxonomy): Eukaryota > Metazoa > Chordata > Amphibia > Anura > Ranidae > Pelophylax > Pelophylax lessonae. The sequence continues at coordinate 116,890,509 of NC_138778.1, forward strand.
CTAGTAATATACTCATTTGCCGTTTCTATTTGTTTCTCTGGGGTCTTTTGCAAGTGCATTCTCTCTTTGAATTATGTCAGAACCCAGGGTGTCAGAGGTGTCAGAAGGCTTGCAAGGTCAGGGCATCCTTTGAGGACAGTCACCTTCCAGCGGCCCTTACGAGGGTGGCTCTACACAATTGTAGTAAAATAATTTAAAAAAGAAGGAATAATAGAAAAAAGTTAAAGCGGAGTTTCACCCAGTGAACGTTTTTTTAACTGCTTGCCGACCGCTGCAAGTAGATTTACTGCGGCGGTCAGCCCCTGCCAGGCAGAGTGACGTTAATTAACGTCACTAGCCTGGGAGGGTCTGGGGAGCGAGCGCGCGCCCGCGGAGGCGCGCTCCCGCTCCCGCGCGGTCACGCACCCCCCCGCGCGTGTGACCAGCGGACCCGATGTCCGCCGGCCACTCGGCGATCGTCGGGGGAAGAGGGAGAATGTCAGGCAGCTTGTGTAAACAAGCTGCCTGTCATTCTCATCGCTGTAAAGACACTGATTACTCGGATCTAGTATGTAGATCCGTTGATCAGTGTCCTTACAGCTAGAGCCACAGCCAATCACAGTAAGAATCACGCCCCTAGGGACACACACAGCCCCTCCCTCCCAAATAAAGTTAACCCCTTCACTGCCAGTGTATTTTTACAGTAACAGTGCATATGTATAGCACTGATTACTGTAGAAATGTCACTGGTAACCCCAAAAGTGTCAAAAATGTCAGTCAAGGGTCCGATCTGTCCGCCGCAATGTCGCAGTACCGCAAAAAAAATCGCAGATCGCCGCCATTACGCGTTAAAAAAAAAAACAACAAAAATGACAAAAATCTTTCCCTTTGTTAGTAAACGCGATAACTTTTGCGCAAACCAATCAAAATACGCTTTTTGCGATTTTTTTTACCAAACATAGGTAGCCTAAAACAAATTGGCCAAAAATGTTAAAAAATTTTGATTTTTACATTTTTTTTGGGGGGAATTTCATATAAAAAAATGTGAAAAATATTGCTATTTTTGCAAAATTGTCGCTCTTTTTTTGTTTATAGCGCGTGATCAAAAAATCGCACAGGTGATCAAATACCACCAAAAGAAAGCTCTGTTTGTGGGAAAAAAAGGACGTCAAATTCGTTTAGGTACAGCGTCGCACGACCGCGCAATTGTCCGTTAAAGTCACGCAGTGCCGAATCGCAAAATACCCCCTGGTCTTTTAGCAGGAAAATCCTCCGGGGCTTAAGTGGTTAAATAAAAATACCCCCGGGACAGTCAGGGCTAGTGCATTCCACAATGGATAGCCTCTGATCTGTCCTGGGTTGCACTTACCTGAAAGAAGAAATACTTACCTTGAAAATGTATTCTCCAGCGCTGCCATCTCAGGTGTGGGCAGCTTGAAGCCAGCACGATCCTCTTCTGTGTCCTCTTCCTTCTTCTTCAGTCCCACGATGCACTGCACCGGCCCCGCCGTCACTTCCAGTGCGACAGCGTCATCCCTGCACAGCTTCTGGGCATGCCCAGAAGCTGTTTAGCAAGGTATGACGGCGCCTGCACCGGAACTGACGTCGGGGCCGGTGCAGGCGCATTGATTCCTGGGAGCGATGACGTTCAGCTCCCAGGAATCATTGCGAAGCCAGGAAGTGGTGAATCGCCGTGGCCGCCGAGGGGAGGAAGAGGAAGTAAGGTGAGTATATTATCTTCTAAACGAGGCAAGTAAAAAAAAAAAAAATTGCGATTATCCATTTGTTTTTCAGGTGACCCGGAGCGAGAAGATGGAGGTAAGTATAATTTTAGGGTGGAACTCCACTTTAAAGCTCTGGGTGTAAATGAGATCTTGGGGTTCATTCACATGGGTACTGTGGCCTGTACAGTGTAAATCATTTTTTTTATATGGCTGGAGATGTTAACATACAGCCTATGTTAAGCTATGTGGATGCAGCAACTCTACAAACACAGCCACAGGTCCTAATTTGCAGTTGTGTGGTTGCACGTGTGCGACCCTCAATACAGGCAGTGTGCATTTGGGGCCCCTCACCCACACCTGCACACCTGTCAAATTGGGACCTGTGGCTGTGTTCGTACAGCTGCTGCGTCCTCATAGCGTAACAGGCAGCTCCAGCCGCACAAACAAACCACTCATTCACACTGTACGGCCTAGAGAACTCGCATGAATGAGCCCTTAAAGTGGAGTTCCACCCTAAAATTATACTTACCTCCATTTTCTCGCTCCGGGTCACCTGAAAAACAAAATGGATAATCGCAATTTTTTTTTCTTTTACTTACCTTGTTTAGAAGATAATATACTTACCTTACTTCCTCTTCCTCCCCTCGGCGGCCACGGCGATTCGTCACTTCCTGGCTTTGCAATGATTCTTGGGAGCTGAACGTCATCGCTCCCAGGAATCAATGCGCCTGCACCGGCATCGACGTCAGTTCCGGTGCGGGCACCATCATACCTTGCTAAACAACTTCTGGGCATGCCCAGAAGCTGTGCAGGGATGACGCTGTCACACCGGAAGTGACGGCGGGGCCGGTGCAGTGCATTGTGGGACCGAAGAAGACGGAAGAGGACACAGAAGAGGATCGCGCTGGCTTCAAGCTGCCCACACCTGAGATGGCAGCACTGGACAATACTTTTTCAAGGTAAGTATTTCTTCTTTCAGGTAAGTGCAACCCAGGACAGATCAGAGGCTAGCCATTGTGGAATGCACTAGCCCTGACTGTCCCGGGGGTATTTTTATTAAAAAAACGTTCACTGGGTGGAACTCCGCTTTAAGTAATACTCAATACAGTTTTATCTTTTAGCAGGACTTGTCTGTGTGTGTGTGAAGATATAGATATACAGTATGTGTGTGTGTGTGTGAAGATATAGATATACAGTGTATATATATATATATATATATATATATATATATATATATATATATATATCTACACACACACACGTATGTGTATTTGAACTTTGGGGTGCACACCCTAATTCAATGGGCTGCGCACACCTGTGTTGGGACACTTTTGTCCTCACAACAATAGCAGTTAATTTTTACTGATATCTTAAAGAGTTCTTGCTCATTGGACTGTACGAGAAACAGCTGTCAAATTATTGACCAGCTGGTTATCCCTCAAAGGATTCACAAAATATATGCAGGGGTTGATGGTCAGTGCTTTAGAGGACAACACGAACAATGTACATTGAAACACAACTTTTGGAGCTCCTCCTTTGTTCAGATCCTTTGGAGTATGGGATGTTTTTTACCAGTTAACCAGGGTTTTCCTGGATCTTTCTTTAGCTCATTGTTTGCTGCTCCTCCCTCAACCTTCCATTCCAATGGTATATTGAAAACTAGGGTTGATTCGATTCAGTTTATGGAACAGGTTAGGTTATCCACCTGATTCATGACTCCCCAAAAAAATTAACAGCCAGCAGCTACAAACACTGTAGCTGCTGACTTTTAATATGAGGACACTCACCTTTCCAGGGATCCAGCGATGTCAGCATTCAAGCCAATTCTTCAATCGGCTTTGGGTGCAGGCTCTGGTATCTTCACTAAGGGAAACTGGCATTGAAGCCTACAGGCTTTACAACTGGTTTCCTGCTGCGGAATGTGAAAGTTGTGCTGCACTTTGTGAATGGTCCCGCCGTCTTCTGGAACTGGTGTGTGTCCCAGAAGGCTGCAGAGAGGAGGAGGAGGGGCTAAACATACTTGTAGATTGCCTCTGCGTTCTTACATGGAAGTAGGAGCGGGTAGCTGTGAAAACCAGGTGCCCGCCCCCCGCCCCCCCACTTCCACATTTGGCATTTTTTTTTGAGGGGGTGCGAACAAGTGAAGCTTCCCCTTTTGGGTGGAGCTCCGCTTTAGGTACATAACTGAGTAGGATAATTGGCTTCCCCCACAGACACCTTTTTCATGTGTACTCACTGCCCTCTATTGGTTTGTGAATAAATGGATTTTTGTAAAATCTTACCGTAAAATCCTTTTCTCTTAGCTCATTGACAGACGTAGTCCTCGGTGATACAGCACCTTCGGGTTATGTTGCCTCCACAGGAGCAGGACTAGACAGGAAATTAAAAAGCTCTGGCCACACCCTAGGGGCAGTCCCAGAGGGTATATCCTCTCTCTCTCTGCCTCAGCAAATCAGTTATGTGAAAAAGCAGTCTTTAGAGATTTTAACCCAACCCAACTCAAAAAACAGAGGGGCGGGGACTACGTCTGTCAATGAGCTAAGAGAAAAGGATTTTACGGTAAGATTTTACAAAAATCCATTTTTCTCTAGCGCTCATTGACAGACGTAGTCCTCGGTGATACAGCACCTTCGGGACGTCCCAGAGCAGTATCACAAATGAGGGGTGGGAAAATGAAAATCAAATCCCAATCTAGAAGGCCCAACCGGTGCCAACTAGAAGTTTACAATGCTCATCCTTGTGTAGGTTGTGATGCCTCAGGTCAGGTATGGGATTTTAAGGGCAGGAGTAAAGGAGGTATGCAGTAGTAATTAAAATAAAATTTATTATACAGTGTATTTATATACAACAGAGGAGTGAATATATGGGTAAAGTCCCATTGTGCAGGTGAAGAGGAAATATAGGTTGTGTTACATGTGATAAGTACGTGACTTGAAAATATTGTGGATGGTCCAGCTCTGCAGTTCCTCTTGTCAAAGGACAGGGATTGGTGCAGAGAGGGGACCTGATCGGTAATCCGACATGTTTCGGCCTATCAAGGCCTTTATCAAGGATGTGTCACCGATTCTGAGAATAATTGAGAATAAATATATATAAATATCAAATCATGATATTATGATGATTCAAAAACAATTGATATAAAGTATGGTTGAACATACATATTTGTCCACTTCTTAGGGTATTGCCTCCCCAAAGTTTCTCCAGGTGCTACAGGAACAGTGTGCTGTGTTGGTGAGAAAATGGCGATTTTAGAAAGGAAATGGGTATACAGTGATTTGCTCATGAATATAATAGTGATAATTACTTCTTGGGTAGCATGTCTGGTCCCAGGGTCCTATGTGGTTGAGGTTAGGGAATTTCCCACATTGATAGTAATCGTCTGTAATTATAGGTATATAGACTTAATTACATGCCGATTATAGTAGGTACATAAAATGTTGGGAAAAAGTTAGGTTTGGTTTAGGAGATATAATAAGTCTCCTACCAAATCTAAACTTACATTTTGGTTGGTTCCTGAATGGTAAAGTAACCGTTGCAGGATCTTGGTCCGTTTGGAGACGATTCCTGTGCAAAAAGTGATGAACAGCCGTTGTCTGCAAGGTCTGTGTTCCTCCCTGGGTTTGGGAGAGACTGAGACATTGCAGTGTTCCCCGGCCTTTTATGGGCAGTCACGCATGCGCAGTCGTGCGCTGTGTGATGCCGATGGGCGGAGTCCGTGGTACGGTGTGATGCGCGCCTGCGTGAGGCTGGAAACCGCATCCCTTGTAACCGTGCGGACGTGCCTTCGTGGCCGCCGACACGGAGTAGAAGCCGAGATCCCTGACAGGGATAGAGGAAGGTAGAGAGACCCCCCCATCGGTTTCAGATGCCCCGATCCCGGAGGATTCGGGGCTTACCGTGCCGGGAGCTCCTGGAGATTAAGGGAGGAGGCAAAAGGAAGTTGGACAATGTGGTTAAAGAACTTGATTATGTGATGGTGCACTGTGCAACAGTGTCATCACATATAAATACATAATACGTATTGCAATATTGTAACATTAATTAGGACATAAAATGAAATGGAAATTGCTGTCCTTTGACAAGAGGAACTGCAGAGCTGGACCATCCACAATATTTTCAAGTCACGTACTTATCACATGTAACACAACCTATATTTCCTCTTCACCTGCACAATGGGACTTTACCCATATATTCACTCCTCTGTTGTATATAAATACACTGTATAATAAATTTTATTTTAATTACTACTGCATACCTCCTTTACTCCTGCCCTTAAAATCCCATACCTGACCTGAGGCATCACAACCTACACAATATTCTCTCGGGATGGTGGCAGAAATGACTACCTAAATTTCCACTATAAGATCCAAAAACTCACCTTTTTCAACGAATACCCCGGATGGATAACACATCCACGTCCTCTCGGATCTTTGGAAACACTACATTGCACTAAATTACAATTCTTGGTTGCTAGGCAGCAAGCACCTACCTACCTAATCCAGGCTAACATAGCCTTCATTGTGGAACTTCCTCCACAGTTTCAGTAAGGCATTGTTTAAACCTGTTTTTTACCAACACCTTTCTCCTACAAAGAAAGGATGACTGACGAAGAAGAAAAAGATGTGGGAGATCTGGTTGGCGATGAATGGGAGACCCTCATGTCGGGCATCCAAACCAGTTTTAAAGTCAAAGAACAAACTGAATCAGATATCCTGGCACTATTCAGGACACTCCAAAAACACCTGGAGAGAAAGTCTGCGCTTCACTGGCACATTAAGACTTTTGAACGCTATATCAGCGAGAAAATCAACCCTGTAGGTTTGAGAATCCAAATTTTCCCTACTATGGAAAATATCACAACCCAACTTAAAAAAGAATGGGAAAACCAACTAAACGAGTGTTCACGGAATTTAATGATCCTCTTGCAAGAAGAATATTTAAGACAAATAAAAACCCTAGATCTTGACATTAAAAAAACCTACGAACAACTAGCCCCTCTCAAAAAGGCACAACTATACAGTGAACAAGAAAATAAACTTAAATCACATTTAGAAGACTATGGTAAGGATATCCTCAGGAAAAAAGAAAGAAAATATTGGCGCGATAAGAACGCCTTTGCCCAAGGCAGAGCCTATAGATGGGCCAACCAACGCTCCAACCGAAGAAATCAGTATGGCAAACCCACAGATAGAATGGGACAACCATACTACTCATCGGATTCATCTTCCTATAACTCGGGGACTGAACACTATAAAAATAGAAGAAGGGAACCCTCAAAACAACATGAAGCTCAACATAAAACTAATGAGGATAACTACCAGGAAACGGAACCCCAAGAAACCAATCTTGCAGAGGAACAAGGAACACACTCGGGTAACATGAACCCGCCCCTCAAACCCCATAATATCTTTACAAGATCCAAAGTGGACCTCAAACAACAACAAGGGGTTTTTTTAGGGAAAACAACTCCGAAACCGCCAAAGAAACACCAATCAGAGAAGAAACGGGAGGAAGAAAAACGGTCATAAATCTTTCATCTCATACACTGACGAACGACCAAAAAGAAGTACTATCTTTAGGACTCTCTTTTTGCCCAAATACCAACCTGGATAGATTCGAAACCATCAAAGATGTGAACCTATTTGCCAGAAATTTACTACTCAAAACCTTTTATCAAAAACAACCTCAACCCTCACAACCTGCATCCACATTAACCGCGGCTGAGTTCAGAGCCATCCGCGACCTCAATCTACTACTTCAGGAAAGTGACCTAGATGATTGGGACGATCCAACCGAATCTGATAAAGAACCTGACGAAGATGAACGGGAAACACCCCCTGACCAACTGTCCTTCAAAAGGAAATCTAATAAATTCCCATCCCTCAACCTTAACCCAGCAATTGCACTCTTCGTCCGACAAACCACTAAAGATATAGAATCAATTAAAGAGAAAAAACACACGTCGAACTTAACAAACAAGCAAAAGCAAGCCCTCCAGGAACTTAGAAATAATGATGACATCATCATCAAACCCTCAGATAAGGGAGGAAATGTAGTCATCATGAACAAAGAAAAATATAAACACATGTGTCATACAATATTGTCGAATACTAAATGCTACAAGAAGATCCTTCCCATAATGACAAAATCCTATGAAGAAATTTTCTACTCCAAAATCGACAATGCATTCAAGAATGGCATCATCTCCCAAACATTGTGGGAATATATCAGAACACCGCATCCAAGAATCCCCACACTATACGCCCTACCGAAACTACACAAGAACCTGCATGATCCACCGGGAAGACCTATCATCTCGGGAAATGGAAGCATTTCAGAATCCATGAGCAGGGTCATAGACAGATACTTACGCCCTCATGTCAAAGAACTACCTTCATATACCCAAGATACCCTTCATCTCCTGAGGATACTCAACGACATCACTGTTCCAGAAGAAACTTACCTAATCACTATAGACGTCGAATCATTATACAACAACATACCCCACACCAAAGGACTACAGGCAGTTGAAAACATACTTCATTGCCATAGTGAACGAGACCAAAACTTCAATAAATTCATCATTGACATGCTGGATTACATACTCAACCACAACATCTTCACCTTTGGTGGCAACTACTACATCCAAACATGTGGGGTAGCTATGGGAACCAGCTGCGCCCCATCTTATGCCAATATCTACCTAGGCTCATGGGAGCAAGAATTTCTATCAAACGAGGCAAACACCATCTACACTGACAAAATCCTTATATGGCAAAGATATATTGACGATATATTGATTATATGGAATGGACCGGAATACATGATAAAAGACCTATTAACCAAGATGAACCAGAACGAACATAATATGTTCTTCACGATGACCTATAACAAACATCAAGTATCTTTCCTCGACACTTTAATATATAAAGATACTATGGGCAAAATCTCCACCACACTGTTCAGAAAGGATACAGCAGGCAACTCGATTCTCCATGCCTCAAGTTTTCACCCTCAACCTCTAATCAATTCAATACCCTATAGCCAATACTTAAGGCTTAAAAGGAACTGCTCAGATCCAGCAAAATTTCAAATAGAAGCCAATGCACTAACTACTCGACTATCACAAAGAGGCTACACCAAAACATCACTACGCAAGGCCTTTAATCGTGCCAATCAACAAGACAGAGAAACACTGCTCTTTAAAAATAAAAAACCAACTCAAACTGAACCAGATACCCGAATAATCATCAGATTCACTAACGAACACCAGGAAATCAGAAACATCCTCACAAAAAATTGGTCCATCCTCTTGGAAGAACCCAGCACCTCTAAACTCCTACCTCAACATCCACCCATCACCTTCAGAAAAGCCGGCTCGCTACAACAACAATTGGTAAAAAGTGAATTCAAAGAAGGATCCAAAAAAGACCCCTGCAAAACAAAAGGCACGTTCCCCTGCGGGTCCTGTGCCCAATGTTACGTTATTTCTCAAACGATCAATACCATACTACCCAATGGTGACCCATTTCACCCGAAACATTTTTGCAACTGCAAAACAAGGGGAATAGTCTACATGATGACCTGCGAATGCGGGTCCTTCTATATAGGGAAAACCCGACAGGAGTTTGGCAAACGAGTAAGTCAACATCTTCAGACCATGCATGTTGGCAACTTTTATGTCCCACTAGGGAGACACGTAAAAGAATACCACAACTACAAAATGCCTAAAATCCAATTCATGGCCCTGGACAGAATCCACATCCCGCTACGAGGGGGTGATTGGAATAAAACTTTATTGCAATTGGAAATGCGATGGATTTCGCGACTTAAAGCTACTATCCCGCCTGGGTTAAATGAAGCACAAAGCTTCCGTCCTTTCTTACAAGGCTTTTCATCGGGGAAGAAAGATTAAACCCCTACCTAGGACACAGAACCGGCCCTGGAACCCCCAAAAGTATATGCATAATCTCAACTGACATTCCCACCTCCAAGATTCATACAATTTGCACCCCCGACTCCACTATGGTTCACCATAGACCTTTTTGAATCCCATACAACATCATTGGGCTATTCTACCCAGTATCTTTTACCCAGTTCTTTTAACTGGCTAGACCGACCACAATCTCTCCCTCCGACCCACCCACTTTCTCTCACAGACGTTTCTTCTTAATATATATGCTGCAATTTCCATTTCATTTTATGTCCTAATTAATGTTACAATATTGCAATACGTATTATGTATTTATATGTGATGACACTGTTGCACAGTGCACCATCACATAATCAAGTTCTTTAACCACATTGTCCAACTTCCTTTTGCCTCCTCCCTTAATCTCCAGGAGCTCCCGGCACGGTAAGCCCCGAATCCTCCGGGATCGGGGCATCTGAAACCGATGGGGGGGTCTCTCTACCTTCCTCTATCCCTGTCAGGGATCTCGGCTTCTACTCCGTGTCGGCGGCCACGAAGGCACGTCCGCACGGTTACAAGGGATGCGGTTTCCAGCCTCACGCAGGCGCGCATCACACCGTACCACGGACTCCGCCCATCGGCATCACACAGCGCACGACTGCGCATGCGTGACTGCCCATAAAAGGCCGGGGAACACTGCAATGTCTCAGTCTCTCCCAAACCCAGGGAGGAACACGGACCTTGCAGACAACGGCTGTTCATCACTTTTTGCACAGGAATCGTCTCCAAACGGACCAAGATCCTGCAACGGTTACTTTACCATTCAGGAACCAACCAAAATGTAAGTTTAGATTTGGTAGGAGACTTATTATATCTCCTAAACCAAACCTAACTTTTTCCCAACATTTTATGTACCTACTATAATCGGCATGTAATTAAGTCTATATACCTATAATTACAGACGATTACTATCAATGTGGGAAATTCCCTAACCTCAACCACATAGGACCCTGGGACCAGACATGCTACCCAAGAAGTAATTATCACTATTATATTCATGAGCAAATCACTGTATACCCATTTCCTTTCTAAAATCGCCATTTTCTCACCAACACAGCACACTGTTCCTGTAGCACCTGGAGAAACTTTGGGGAGGCAATACCCTAAGAAGTGGACAAATATGTATGTTCAACCATACTTTATATCAATTGTTTTTGAATCATCATAATATCATGATTTGATATTTATATATATTTATTCTCAATTATTCTCAGAATCGGTGACACATCCTTGATAAAGGCCTTGATAGGCCGAAACATGTCGGATTACCGATCAGGTCCCCTCTCTGCACCAATCCCTGTCCTTTGACAAGAGGAACTGCAGAGCTGGACCATCCACAATATTTTCAAGTCACGTACTTATCACATGTAACACAACCTATATTTCCTCTTCACCTGCACAATGGGACTTTACCCATATATTCACTCCTCTGTTGTATATAAATACACTGTATAATAAATTTTATTTTAATTACTACTGCATACCTCCTTTACTCCTGCCCTTAAAATCCCATACCTGACCTGAGGCATCACAACCTACACAATATTCTCTCGGGATGGTGGCAGAAATGACTACCTAACTTTCCACTATAAGATCCAAAAACTCACCTTTTTCTACAATGCTCATCCTTAATGATGAGACTCAACAAAAAAGAGAAAAAATTTTTTTTTTTTTTTTTTTTCAAACAGAAAAAACCCTCGAGGTAGACCCCCGGTCTCCTCAAATTGCGGCCTGCAAAACCTTGCGGCCAAATGAGGCATCCGCCGATGCCGTCACATCAATTTTATAGAATTTTGTAAAGGTATGTACCGACGACCAGGTGGCCGCCTTACATACCTGGACCACTGACGCCTGATGGCGAAAGGCCCAGGAAGTACTGAGCGCTCGAGTGGAGTGCGCCCTAACAGGGAACGGAGGACTCTGACCCTTAATAGAATAAGCCTGTACCACCGTTTGTCTAATCCATTTGGCAATGGTCGCGGCAGATGCAGGCAAACCCTTTCTGGGGCCATCCGTGATCACAAAAAGTGAATCCGTCTTACGGAATGATTCCGTAGCTTTCAGGTATACCCTGATTGCCCGAACCACATCTAAGGAATGCAACGCATGTTCCCGATGATGCTTGGGCGGAGGACACAAGGAAGGTAGTACAATATCTTCATTCAGATGAAAATCTGAAACCACCTTAGGAAGAAAGGATGGCTTAGGATGAAGTACTACCTTATCCCTATCACTAGGTATGGGGACTGGCATGATAATGCAGCCAGTTCTGACACCCTGCGAGCAGAAGTAATAGCCACCAAGAAGGCCACCTTCTGGGATAAAGTAAGCAAGGGAATCTCCCTGATGTTTTCAAAGGGAGGTTTCTGTAGAACCGACAAAACCAAATTAAGATCCCAGGGCGGTAAGGGCGCGCGGACTGGTGGAGCCAGGTGCCGCACCCCCTGGATGAAATTCCGCACCAAGGACTTGGTAGCTAAAGGCTTCTGAAAGAAGATTGCTAATGCTGAAACTTGACCCTTGATGGTGCTCAAGGCTAGCTTCTGCTCAACCCCTTGTTGCAAAAAGGCCAATATTCGAGTCACTGAATAATAGGTACGTGGAGGAAATCCTAAAGATTCGCACCACGCAATATAAGTCTTCTATGTGTGATAATAGACCTTGCTGGAAGTCGCTTTCCTTGCTTTAATAAGGGTAGGAATGACTGAAGTAGACAAACCTCTGTCCTTCAGTACTTGGGTCTCAATGGCCAGGCCATTAAAACCAGCGACTGTAAAGCATGATGGTAAATTGGTCCTTGAGACCACAGACACTCCCTGAGACGAAGTTCCCACGGAACGTCTGCGACTAGCATGTCCAAGTCGGCCAGGCCGGCTTGAGGAGGCCAGCCTAGAATTTCTAGGACCACTGGCGCTGATAGAATCTGAACCAGGCGTCCCTAGAGGTATCTGGCCCCGACCATCCGAGAAAGTCTGGTCGTTTTCTGTTCCCACACATTTATCAGATACCTGATTGTTATCAGGAAGGGTGATCTTTTCTGGTTGAACCTCAGGGACCGAAGTCACCCGACTAGAGGCTACTTGGCCTATCTGGTCAACCAGATCCGATTCCTGTGAGGTATAGGGACTAATCTTAGGAAAAGGTAAAGGAAAAGATCTATTCAGGGAACGGTAACTACCGCTTCCTGTAGTACTTAAATGTTGGAAGGGAAGAATCGCACCGGTAGTAGTGGTTGATGCTCGATCTAATGTCCTGAATACCGGTGAAAACGTCCCCCCACCCTGAAACCGGGTGGGGGCGCACCTTCAGGCTGTGTACTCCTTTGCTTCGGGTTTGGCTGGGTTGGTCCTCTGCTTGTCCGACCAGCCCTTCTTGAACCCTCCTGGAGGAGTCTTGCCTTTCCCGCTTGTACCAGCCGGGCGCCCTTTATGGGCGGTAAAGAAAGGTCCTCGCTTGTTGCGAGGTCCCTTAGCTTTAGCAGCCTGTGGCAAAAAAGTGCTCTTGCCCCCAGTGGTATCCTTAATGATTTCATCTAGGTTGGCCCCAAATAGACGATTCCCCTCAAAAGGGAGATTTGTCAAGGTCTTTTTGGAACCTAGGTCAGCTGACCAGCATTTTAACCACAGCACACGTCTGAGGATGACCGCTGACATAGATGCATGCCCTAATAAGGGAGTAGTGTCCAAGGCTGCGTCACAGATAAACTGTAGCCCTTGTATAATCTGTTCCATCAAATCAGATGTCTCCTGGGGAATATCTTTTCCCCTAAGGTCTTGGCGTACCATTCTCGCCCATTCCGTAAGTGTCTGGGAAACTAGACCAATAACAATTACTGGTCTAAATGCTGACCCTATCAGAGAGAAGATGGTGCGGGACTCTGCTTCCATCTTTCGATCCACCGGATCCTTAAAGGACGAAGTGTCCTCCACTGGGATAACCGTGGCTTTATTCAGCCTGGAAATAGGTGGATCCACCACTGGTGGTACCGTCCATTTCTTAATGATGGATTCCTCAAACGGATAGCGTCTAGCAATACGCTTGGAAATAGTAAAGGTACGTTTAGAATGCTCCCATCTGATTACCGAAACACTTGGGTACAGGAAAAACCTTCACCGTTTTGATGGGCTTATTAGTACCAAAAGGAATCTCTGTTTCAGTTGCCTCTGCCGGTAAAGCCTTAAGTTTTAAGGTTTCCTGCACTGCCACAACTAGTGCGTCCACCAATGCTTCTTCCTGAATTATAGCGGGAGAAGAAACGTCCTCCTCACTGTCTGAGGGAGCTTTACCTGAGGTAACAGCCCTTGCAGAGGAACCTGCAACTGCAGTGACCATCTCTGAATCTGAGTCAGAGGTGTCAGATAGTATAGGGGTAGGCGGGGGTCGCTTCCTTGACCCCCGTCCCTGACAGGCCGCCTCCACCCGAGCCACCATAGACTCCAAAATTGCTGTAAATGACTCTACACTCTGTGCACCGGCGGGTCCCGTGGCCCCCTCGAGGGAAACAGGTGGGGGAATATGTGTGGCAGGGTCCATGATAATTCCAGTCACTTCCTGGATAATATAATTCAAAAATAAAAAACTCTTTTTTTTTTTTTTTTTTTTTTTTCATACCCCCAGCGCTACAAAAAGCCCCTTAGTGTTACCTGCTAGGGATCCCTATCGATCGAGAGAGAGATAGACCCCCCAGGCTCACCACTTGATGCTCAGAGTTTAACTGCAACAGGTTACAGCGCTGTCTTGACAAACAGGAAGTCTTTTGGCTGGCTGCCCAGGAAGAAAGGAGGCGGCTCCGCCCCTCTGCACGCCTTCCGGCGCCTCCCCTAGCTCCACGAGGTGTTTGGATCACCTCAAACATGGCCGCCCCCATGCTGGAGACACGAGGCTACGCCAAAATGGCGGCTCGTGCGATCCAGCAAAAAAAATGGCGGCGGCCTGTACTGAATAGCGGTGTGCTGCAGGGCACACAACACTCTCTCTGCATGGGGATTTGGCGTGGTTGGCGGTACCGGCCCTGGCGGACCGCATGGCCATTCGGGAGGCCTGCTAATAGCTGGAGATCTGATTAGGAAGGCAGTCTACATGTCCGTGGCTTCTGACTGGTAGGTAGCTTATTCTTATCACCGTAAGATTCCCAGAATGCCACTGATTACAATCTTTTTAACATGTATACAATTAGATTGTTAGCTCCCAAACCAAGCCTCCTGGCTTTTTGCACATAAAATCACACTCAAAGTAGGAGGATCTGTGTCATTTATAGGATAGAGAGGGACTCTATCTTACCATACAGAGAGGGGCCCGCGTTCACCACAAGACCCGTCAGGGGAAAAGGGGGAACATACTACTCACCATACCGGAACCAGGCGGGCGCCAACTCCTGACAGTTCCCCTCTCCACCGGGGCGGGAGGGCTGTCGACCGATATGGACGCCGTGACTCATGGTCCTTGGCGTTTCAGCGAGACGTTTAACTCGCGGGGTCAGTCCTTTAATGGGACTTTGTCGCGGCCGACCCAGCGCGGAGCTATGGCCTGCACGCGCTCGTAGGCTGAACTGGGGTGACCACCGGATCTCAACATCCAGCCCGTCGCCCAGTTCAGCTTTCTTGCTTGAAGATCTCACAGGAACACTGGAGAAAAAAAGCTGTCTAAAAAAATCTTTTTAAGAAAAAAATCTTGCCAGGACCTAAGATCCCAGCAAGGTATCTAGGTCCTTACTCCTAACTAGACAGAAAATAACTGATTTGCTGAGGCAGAGAGAGAGAGGATATACCCTCTGGGACTGCCCCTAGGGTGTGGCCAGAGCTTTTTAATTTCCTGTCTAGTCCTGCTCCTATGGAGGCAACATAACCCGAAGGTGCTGTATCACCGAGGACTACGTCTGTCAATGAGCGCTAGAGAAATGATGTTTGCTGTATCCACATAGGAGCCTCACCGACAGCAGTGCCGTTCCAGAGGTGTAGCCTCACTGCAAGCTGGAGAACAGAGGGGGGCAGGGCCTACAGTGGTGTGTGAGGACTAGTGAGGGTCAGGACCGCTCACATAGTGCCAGTTTGCCAAAGAACGTCTGAGCTTACAATTAAATAGGAGTGCGAGGACAGGTGGCAACCCTACCCTGGTTGGGACCCCTCAGGATGTCCAGGCCCCCTACATGTGTATGGGCTGTACCCCCCTGATGGTGGCCCTGACTGCCATTGTATGCTTGTATTGTAAAATCTCTTCAATAAAAACGTTTTGTACACGAAAAAGTATATTTTCCCTAAACCTGATCAAATCAGACTGACTTTTAGGAATACATCTTAATGGAAAGTGTACATGGATATGTTAATATTCTGTCGTTTTCTGATTTTATATAGTAAAATTGTGAGTATAAATTGTGGAGTCCCATAGCATGATCACTAGAGCCATATAGGGAGTGCTCAGCACACATTCCTGGTAATCTATAGAGGGTCTCTGAACATTGCTGCAGAAGATTACTCAATACACCCAAGCACTCAGTAAAAGCATTTGCTATGTATTGCCGATAAAAGGAACACAGACTGTAAACCCTGATGCTGCCATGTCTAGGACATGCTTAGTTTTGGATAGAATAAGGAAAGATTAACTACCTGGCGTCAGCTGTACGCAAATATGCGGCCTCTCGGCACCTGGTCCTTAGTGCCTAGGGTTCGCATATTTGCGTGAGATGCTGCATATACACCTGTGCTGAGATTGCGCACTCCCAGTACAGTTACTATCTAACTTGACCAAAAGTTCAGAACGGGAGTTTTCAGACCACATGACCGCCGTGACAGCCAATCACGTGATCTAAAACAGAGCCCCGTCTCCCAGCATCATAAACTTTCTAAAGGGTGCGAAGAGGTTAAAGGTCAAGTTCAACATTTTTTTCCCAAATTCCAGCTCCCCTATCTACTAATATAGCATTAATGTACTTTTTTTGCAGAAAAGAATAAGGTTTCTATCTCTTGATTACTTCCTGGATGGCCCTTAGGACGTGAAAACTGTTAAGATGCAGAAAGGAAGTTCACCACCTGACCTCATTAACAGACACCCTGCATCTGCCCTCCTACTCCAGGAGATTGCTCCCACCCATCTCCCCAGGTGCACATTTTTCCAATGCAATCACTGTTCTGTTTTTTTCTACCTTACTTTCATCTTGCATAGGTTGTTCATTTGGTAAAGTGTGCAGGAGCTGAGCAATCAGATAACAGCCTATGTGGATAGAGCTGTAGTACTGAAATCAGGAGAAGTATGTCCTGGGTTCTGTAAAGCTCGCCATATGCTATACAATCTGATTGTAAAATCTCCTTGAGATCTGCCATCAACTATGTAGTGCAAAGGTTTGCCTCATTGAATACAGAGGGATTGAACATATGGTGTATCCTTCAGTTATATAGTTTTGGTAAATCTAAAAGAGATTGTATAGTGTATGGCTACCTTTATACACCTAAAATTAACTAGTTGCACTTTTGGTGCCATTAATTGTTAATGACACACCAAACGCAAAAGAAAACACATTTTGCCATGTGAAAAAAATGAATGGCAAGCACAACAATGTCCCATGAGCTACTTTGCCATGTGTAGGGCAGCCAATTTAAATCAACAAGCTGCCCTATGCGTTTCACGGAAAAAACAGCCAAAAACTATTGATTGATTTGTTTACAAAAGAACAATGAAGCTCCATTCACATCTGTGCGTTTCTAAACATATGGCATGGTTTTAGAAAACATGCTGCAAACACACCAAAAAGCATGGTAAAAAACACACCATGCTCTGCTTAAAAAAAGTTCTGGACCTTCTTTGGGACTATTGTTGCATGTAGCTTGTGTGTGACAAGCGAAAATGCTTCAAAATGCAAAAAAATAAATAAAAAAAAGCAGATGTGGGAATGTGAGTTTCTGATACGCAGAGATGTGAACAGAGACTAACAGCTGAGTGTCTCCGAAGGGCCTGGTATGGACTGGGGGGGGGGGGGGGGGCCCTATGCCATTTTTTTCATCTGTATTGTCAGGAGCCGACAATACATTACAGCCGCAAGCAAGTTTAAATTACATTTTTTTCCTTTAGAAATGTCAGTATTGCTGCAGCATTGCATTGATACATGTCCCCCAGGGCAGTACCCTTTCCTGGCCTGCCAGGCTGCATGCTTGAATTAGGGTCTGGTATGGATTTTGGGGGGGACCCCGTGCCTTTTTTTTTTTTTAATTTTGGCATGGAGTTCCCATTAAAATCTGTACCAGACCCTATGGGCCTGGTATGATTTTTTTTTGGGGGGGACCCCACGCCGTTTTTTTTTTTTAAATTCAAATTTTGGCGTGGAGTTCCCTTTAGAAATTTATAGCAGACCCAAGGGGCCTGGTATAGACTTTTCCGCTTTTATTTTTAAATTCTATCATAGGGTTCCCCTTACCACTTAAATACAGGGCACTTTATCCCCTTCCTGCCCAGACCATTTTTCAGCTTTCAATGCTCATTGGCGTCTATAGGTAATATTGGTCAGCTTGCCATGGCACTGCTTCCAATCTTTAACATTAGCGTCTATGGAAAATATTGGTCAGCTTGGCATGGCACTGCTCCCTGTCTTTAAAGCGGAGTTTCGGCCTCGGGGTCAATTTGAGCTAAAAATACCCCCGGGACAGTCAGGGCTAGTACATTCCATAATGGAAAATATAATTAGAAATGGATAATGGCAATTATAGAAGAAAATATACTCCCTTCCTTCCACTTCCTCCCTCTGCGGCTGCGGCCCACGCCGTCACTTCCGGTTTGCATGCCCAGAAGCTGTTTAGCAGTGAATGCCGCGGCTGCACCGTAAGTAACGAGCGGGGCCAGTGCAGGCGCATTGATTCCTTTGGAGCGATGAGGTTCAGCTCCCTGGAATCATTGCAAACCGGAAGTGACTGCGCGGGCCGCAGCCGCAGAGGGAGGAAGTGGAATGAAAGGGAGTATATTTTCTTCTATAATTGCCAGTATCCATTTCTTTTTCAGGTTGCCCTCAGCAAGTGGATGGCCCAAAATCGATTTTATTGATTTTGAGGCTGGAACTCCGCTTTAATATTGGCGTCTATGGGAAATATTGGTCAGCTTTGGAATGGCACAGCTCACGAACTATAAGTGACAGGGACACAAAACTTGGGGGAGCACCAAGAGGGGACCCAGGAGGACTACAACCCATCTATACATTTTAAAAGTGGGGTATGCCTGTATACCACACTGACTGCACTAAACTAACTCAACACACTATCCACTAACTACCTGCCTAATCTCTATTATAACACACTATACACGGCTGCTGTGTCAGCAGAAGCCTTATATAGTGTGGGGCTTGGCCCCTGAGCCATGATTGGCTAAAGGCATCCTGCCTTTGGCCAATCGTGTCTCTGACAGGACATTGTGCTGTGATTGGCCAAAGCATACAAGTTAGGTGCATGCTTTGGCCAATCATCAGCATTCAATGCACTGCAACAGCGTTTATTATGGGGCGCTAATTGTCGGGTTAACTTCCCGCCGAGCGCCCCGATTGTTTGTGTGTTCAGTGAACACACGAACAGCTGATGTTCGAGTCGAACTTACGTTCAACACGAACATAAAGCCCATCCCTATGCACCATCAAAAAAGCAAAAACCAAAAAGGAGACTGTGCATATGCCCAGGAGTTGGCCTTCCTACGTCAGCCCATGCAGGAAAATAATTACATAGTTACATAGTTAGGCGGGTTGAAAAAAGACACAGGTCCATCTAGCTCAACCAATAAAAAACAAAAAAAGAAAACACATTCATACAATCCCATATCCACAGTTGATCCAGAGGAAGGCAAAAAATGAGTAAAGTACAGGACAAGGCGAAAAATTAGTAAGTACAAGACATGTATAAAACAAAATCCGCAAGAAATTTGCATGTTGATTTGTGTTAATTAACCACTTGACCTCGGGAAGATTTACCCCCCTTCCTGTCCAGGCCATTTTTTGGAAGATGGCACTGCGTAATTTTAACTGAAAAATGGGCGGTCCTGTAACACTGTACCCAAATAAAATGTATGTTCTTTTTTCCCCACACATAGAGCTTTCTTTTGGTGGAATTTGATCACTGCTGAGTTTTTTTTAAATATTTTGCGCTAGAAACAAAGAACGACTGACAATTTGGAAAAAATATATATATTTATTACATTCTGCCTTAAAACACATCAAATAAAAAAATTAACTACATATTTTTGGTAAAGAAAATCCCAATAAGCGTATATTGATTGGTTTGCGCAAAAGTTATTGCGTGTACAAACTATGGGTTATTTTTATTTTATTTTTAACTATTAATGGTGGCGATCACTAGTAAGGGTGGTCAGACACCTAACTGACACTTTTGACACTTTTTTGGGGACCTGTGACTAATACAGTGATCAGTGGTTAACATAAGGGACGATCAAAGGGTTAAATGTGTGCCTAACTAAAGTTTTAGTGTAGTGGGGTGAAATGCTTTTACTAGTAGAAGACCTGGATTTCTGCTTTATAGAAACACAGGATCCATGTCTTCTGTACTCACAGAATGACAATCGGCCTTGTTTAGTGGGTGTAATGAACAATTGGTGGGTCCCGGCATTGGGTCCTCGGTACCCCACTGATCAGCTCCCGCTGTTGAAAATCACAGCGGAAGGGAACCGCCGGAGGCACGCACTCGCGCCCAAAACCTGGAAGTGCAGTATCACGTATCCACTGACTGACATGATGGCTAATAATGCATATTATTATTTTATATTGTTTTTTTTCTTCATATTCTTCTGGGTCAGATGCAACTTCCGATCATGCACATTTATTTGTTAACGTGTTTTTTTCGTACAACTATAGTACACATTAAACGAAAATCTTTCATGACATGGTTGTAGCATATGGTGCCTGCAAGCACAATGCAAATTGTGCTCTAAACATCTAAATGTATAGTGGAAAAAAGGATACACCACTTCCAAATGCAGACTCCACCATAGGCCGAGCCTGGCTACAATGGTAATCGGTAAGTCCATGATGACCACCATTAGGTCACATCAAGTGATCATGGCAGCCAAAACCCTCATTTTCCACAATGACAAATGGCAGACTTGGCTCGGTGGTTCCAGACAGTGTTTTTTTTTTTTTTTTTTTTTTTAACAATAAAGGATTTTTTATTGAGGAAAATTAGTTCATTTCAGTACAAATAAGCAAACTCATGAGTGGAATACTTAGGCATCCCCATATAACTTATGGAACATTGCAGACCTCCAAAAGGTTTGGAGCTCTCCCTATGTTCCAAATGCCCCAACATCAATTGCAATAAAGCAAAGATAGGCATTCAATAATCTGAGTAGAATAAGGGAGAATAATCTTTTTATATGAAACATTTACTGTACATATATATTTATAAACAGTATAGGGTATATGATTTTATGTTGCTGCAAAAAACTTTTACATATAGATATATTATAGATAAGTCACTACTGGTACTTTGGTACTACAAGTCCGAAAGTGTCTTAACAATGACTGCAAAAAAGCATGACTCTTGCAGTCGGAGGAATGCTGGAACTTGTAGGTTTACAACACCTGGAGTGACAATGTTTACATATTGATAATATTGCAGCTTACCGGCCCTTACATGTGGTGACTAGTTTTGTTTATTTGTGTTAGGCCCAGTTCACACTGGTGTGACATGCTCTCTGACTTTGGGAGCACAAGTGGCAGTACAAGTCACGCCCCGTTAAGTGCAATGAAACCATTCTAATAGGAGTGACTTCAGTCACTCTGACTTAGAAAAAGGTTCCTGCGCTACTTTTGGTGCGACTTCGGGAAGACTTGCCATGACTTCTGTTAAAGAACTTGTAGGCAAGTCATGCCGAAGTCACGCTAGGATGTCGGCTTCAAAGGCGGGAAGTGAACTGGGCCTTTATCCTGTCATTAACCCACCAGTTGTCCCAGGGTGACAACTGCACTGAGCAATGTTGTTACCCTGAGATGTTGAGAAGTCAACAGAGATAATAGACAGCACTCAATGCATACAGTGCCAAATACCAGCGCAAAGAGGTATACAGTAATCCCCCGCTCCATCGCGGTTAAGTTTTTACGGTCCCGGTAATTCGCGTTTTTTTTTTTGTAATGTTATTTTACTATATAAATCATTAAAAATGAAATATTTTTGTGTTTTCCATAGCTCTTGCTCTGTCTCTTAGTATCTTTTATGTGTTTAAATGAGTTTCTGTTGTTTTAAAAGTGTGTTTAAAGACCTTAAAATGCTTTTACACGTACAGTGACAGTAAAAAAACATGCCTACGATGCATTTTAATAGGGTTTTTCTATTTCGCGGAATTTCACTTTTCGCGGCTGGGTCCGGAACGTAACCCCCGCAATGGAGGGGGGTTTACTGTACAATAACATATAGTATATAATAAATAAATAGTAAATACCACTCATAAATGAATAATATTAAAGTGCAACGTGCAATTCATGTGCAATTCATGTGCAAATAATATCCTGTGGTATCCCCGCTGCGGGGTTATAACTATTTGAATCAGTGGAAAATAAAATAAATAAAATAGTGCCAGTCCAATATATAGACGAAGATTAGCAGTAGTAGTCTAATAAATAGATAAAAACCAAGAAAAATCCAAAGGAGTCCCAAAAGTGCTTAAGTGCCAAGAGGAAAGTGCAAAATCATGCCATCAATCCAGTGCTGTGAATAGTGCCGGTCCTCCCCCTTTGGATGTTCAACTTACCGGACTGAGATGACCCCTATATAGCCAAAAGGGTCAGTAAGGCTTGTGTCCCGGTAAGGAACTTGATATAGATATCCTTAGGGATAAGGTGTCTGTGGCTCTCAGTATCTCTCAGTACCCCGATGTACATAGGTGGAGAAAAAAGCTCACAATAGTGTAACTCCGATATAACTTTAATAGATCTAGATAAAGGATTACACTCACATTTAGTAGTAAAAATTCAGGCAGATACAATTATAAGGCGAGTCTGAAAATCTTCCTGGCCGTGGAGTGCGCTCGGGATGGCTCCTGGTCCCGGCGTGCGTTCCACCGTACCGGAAGTGATGTGCCGATGACCGTAAACCGGAAATTGCGTCGACGCGTTTCACCCTACCCTTTGGGCGTTATCAAAGACGCACTCACTGCATGCTATCCTAAGCAATGTACTATAGCGCAGTGGTTGCCAACCTTTCGGACCTCAAGGACCACTAAACGCACAATTTTGAATTCCGTGGACCTCAAACATGAATTTTATGCCTTTATACACACAATGCTCTCCCCCCTGCCCCCTCCTCTTGGACCACACTGCTGACTTATACACACACAATGCCCCAGCGCTCTACACACCCCCCCACCCACACACCACACTGTCGCCTTACACAAACTCATCATTGGATGTCACCCACATATCCAGCCATGTGCTCGAGCTCCGTGCTCCCTTCTACAGTGTGTGATCAGCATTGCAATTGGAAGTTCCCTCCTTCTTCACCTCCCGCTCTCTGCACTATTCCTGGCGCCTCTCTGAGTTCACAGGAGCCGTAACTACAAAAGAGGCATCCGGTATCATTGCGCGCTGATAGTATTGACTGTCAGCGCACATTGAGAACACCCTTTCTTTGGGCTATAGCAGCCGCTGGTGATAATTGCAGGTAAAACCCAACATGCTGGTTGTACCTAAATTGGATAATCTATCAACTTTGTGCATTCACCCTGCCTATACACGTTTCGAATCTCTGCTGGTTCCTGCTGCCTGCCTTAAAAGTTGTTTCCTGATGGTGACAACAAAGGACCATGTAATACAATATGTGTTGAGAAGGCCTCTTGTTGTCTCAGTGGGAGACCCACATGACAATGCCGCAGCACAACTGGGATAAAGCATTGTCACCCCAACACAGGAATGCCTTTAATGGCAGGACCACCAGGCACTATTTTAATAAAAGCTGCATATTTAAATATATTAATCACTCTAAAATTGCATTACCATGGTAAAGCTTATGTAAGATGAAGCACTGTCCCCGTAGTACTTGCTGTATGAAGACTTGTTGGGCCTCCTCTGATTACAAGCACACAGTCACTTAGGGTACAGTTCACACATTCATCCTTACTCCCAATGGCTTGTTGCTCAATAAACAGTCGAGCGGTGTTGATTTTTAGTGTAGCACTCTCCTATTTAGATGCTAGATAGGTAGCATAGTTTTGATTCTGGCTGTCTATCAGCAAAATTGCAGACTAAAGTTATGTGCTTCCTGCTTATCAGTGAGTAGGATTTACAGTTAGGCCCGTTACCTGTGTCCAGGTGTGATTCATTTGGTCTGAGGGAGTGTCCCAACTGTATCCAATAGGGGAGCCTGTTGGACAGTGGAGGAAAACCAGCCAGTGACACACAGGCCTTTATGACTATCCCAGTGGGTTTGCACAAGTAGTGGTGCATCCTGGGATATGTTATAAAAGCCACGGGCACATGTGACAGGGCATCTTTGGGCAGGAAGCCAGGTCCCAGGAGGAGGGTGACGGCTGTCTCTCCTACTGCTGCTGAGGAAGGTGGTCACAGGCGGTCGGCCTTATGGACCAGAAGTGTGGTGCTGAGCCAAGAGCCTCCTGGCAGAGCGACCTGAGGACTCAGTGTCCATGAGTACCAGGGAGCTTGCCAGGGGTCTGCCCAGGACGGGGACCATTCCAGGAGGGTGTTAGTGGACAGAAGGTCAGCACACACACAGTCAGTGAGAAAGGGGGTGCCAAGTTAGACCCTGAAGAGTAATTAAAGTGCAAGTACTTTCACTATCTTCACTTCAACGGCAAGGTGAAGCAGCGGCCTTGCAGCATTCTGCAGTCAGGTGTCCTCAGGAATTGTGCATAGTTCAAGTTGAAGTATCCCACTCATTCCCTTCTCCCATCCAGGTTCTAAAATAAAATACAAAAAAACACATCCCCTGGACTGTTTATTGTCTAAGCCAAGAACTGTTAATGCCGTGTATCTGCTATCAGTTGCCAATGGTAACCCAGGGGACACAAGAACGTGTAATACTCAGCGGCTCCCTAGGGGGCAGTGCTACATTTGTTTTTTTTGTGGAACTTGGATGGGAGAAGGGAATAGTGGGATACTCCAACTGGAACTATGTACATTGGATAAGAACAACTCTCACTGGGCCTCACCAGGTCGCTTGTGGAAGCAGTCTCACTGCTTAAACCATACTGCCACATGCATAGAAAGAGTGAGGATAGTTAACCCTTTCTCTTCAGCAATAGGCTTGGTGATCTACATTCGCTTCAGGACACTCACTAGCATCCCCTTTACTGATATCCGTCCACTGACTCTTCTAGCTGTACAGGTGGCCCACTTCAGGTCAGGCCCCTTGACACAGATCTGTACTCACTGTGCTGTCAGCTTCCCAGGACCTCTAGGATCAGTTCCTCTTTAGTTCTCTAAGCCCTCAGGTTGACTACCTGAGGCCGCTTGGCACCTCTACACAGGAGGAGGCAGCCGCCCCCTCCCTCCAGGACTCCACTATCCAGATGAAAGACCACTGAGCACATGTGCTCCTGGTATTTATACAGTATCCCAGCATGCAACAGGGCACTTTCCTCTGCCAAATCACATTGGCTGTATTAAACGCCTGTGCACTCATTCATCGGGTTTCCTCCCACTGTCCAATATGCCTCCCTATTGGACCAGTGTGAAACACTCTGCAGACAGACTGAGTTGCTCCTGAGCAAATTGAACAGACCTAAGTAACAGATCCTGCTCTCTGCTAGGCAGAGAACACCACAGATTTACCTGCAATCCCTCTGATAAGCAGACAGGATTAAAAAACTATACTCTCTCTAGCACCTACCTAGGAGGGTGCCACAAAGAGATAATCGACTGGGCTTACATACTGTATAGTTCAAGCAGTGAGGCAAGGTTAAGGATGGGGAGGCGGAAGGTTCAATAATTAATCTGGATGTTTGATTTAAATGATTAGTATATTTGCACATTAAAAGGCCTACCTGCTATTAAAAAAACGTATTAAATGATAATGATAGCAGACCTTAAAAGCTATGCTATTAGGTGCAATGATATTTAGATCCCCCTTACAGTTTGACCATATGGTTAGTGCATACATAACTAAGCCACACACTGTCTGATCTCAGCTTGATATTACTGGCATCAATCATCATATAATATCCTAAAATAGACTGGATTCATGGACTATCTCTAGTAAGCTGCAATTATTTGATTAAGTCTAAACCTTTTTTTAAAAATTCCTGCACATTGTTTAACCCATAACTTGCCAGACAGTCGTCGCTGTAAACCGAGAATGATGTATGGGCAAGCTCTGAACTGACTGTGTGATGCGAATAAGGTGTACACCTTGTGTGCATCCACTGTATGGTATAAGGGATAAGGATAAGTTGTGTGTTCATTAGAACCTGAACATTAGGGCTGGGTTCACTCATAATATGGATGCGGCTCACAGCAGGGGTTCCGTGCATCCCTGTTCTCCTTTTCAGGGACAAATCAAGCCCAAATTTTTGCCTGAATTCAGACCTGAAGCGGAGCCATAGGCGCACAGGACCCTGTGCAATCCGCCCTGCACCCGCCATGGACATGTGTGAACCAGCTCCATTGAGAGCCGAGTACACTCTCATGTCATGCGAATCGGATGCAGGGAAACCCACATTCAATTCGCACTAGTGTGAGCCCAGCCTTACTGTTCAGGCGTTCTCTGATTGCTGAATGTTTAAGACATTCTGTTTGGATGAACATGAAAGCCTCCTGCTGCTGATGGTTGCTAAAGAATCCTGCACTTGCCACATTCTTTGCAACCAATAACCAGGGCCATCTTTATTATTGATTGGACCCTGGGCAAACATTTTCTTGGGCCCTCCCGAATCCACTTATCAACTATTTGCGGTCAGTGCAGGCTCAAGGGGAAGCTGCCTTGGGCCCCACAACAATGACTGGGCCCAGGGCAGCTGCCCCTTTTGCCCTGTGTTAAAGACGGCCCTGCCAATAACGCCACCCAAGTGTTTTGTTTACTTAGCCAAGAATCCCTGCCCAGGAAAAGGGTTTTTGTTCTTTTAAATATCACTCAGTTCTGGGATGATTGTAAGGTATCTTTGTTGAAGCAAAACTGCAAAAAAAAAAAAAAAATCAATATAGAAATGAATAGCCCATCAAAACATGAAATAAATATTTTACCTTCAAACCAGAGATTTTTTTTTTTCTTCTAGTAGATAGCTATAGCTTGATGGTCAGCATCATTCAACCCTCTTCAGGTGGTTTTGAATCTGCCCCAGCCTGTGACAGGATAGTGGAGGAGAAGCAGCACAGTGATGAGCTCTCTCCCTGTCTCTCTGCTTTCTCCTTCTATTGGCATGCTTGTCAACACATGAACTGATTGGTTCCTTGTGCTGCTTCCTTTCACAATCATGCTGTACAGGGACATCAAGGGTCTGATATCGGTCAAATGTACTGTATGTACTCACATAGTGGTAGTAAAGCCTATGTAATGATTTATACCTACAGGTAAGCCCAGGGCTTTTTTTCAGCAGGAACGCGGGGGAACGCAGTTCCGGCACCTCCAGCACTGAATATAGCAAGGGGTGTGCAGGAGGGTCTATTGATGCTAGCTGCTGGCGGGATCAATTGCCACTGGTAGGGATCTGTTTTTGTGTAAGGGTCTATTGTTGATGGTGGGGGATCTATTGTTGCTGGGGAGTTTTATGTTGCTAGTAGTGATCCACTATTGAGGGAAAGGTCTATTATTGCTGCCTCCTGGAGGGTCTATTGATGCTTTCTGCTGGGAAATCTGTTGTTGCTGCTGGGGTTCTAATATTGCTGGGGGGGTGGTATTTTGTTGTTGGTGGTCCATTGTTGCTAGGTGTGTGTGTGTGGGGGGGGGGGTGTCTACTGTTGTGGGGGCTATCTATTGTTGCTTGGGGGGGGGACCCTTTTGTTGTTGGGGTGGGGTCCATTGTTGCTGGGGGAGCCTTTTGTTATGTGAGGGTTCTATTGTTGCTGGCCCAAGGGAATCTATTTTACTGCTTTTCTTGTTATTAGACAAGAACAAATTCGATACACATTATTTAGCACCACAAAATGATTCTTGGTGCAGTACTGGGAGGTGGGTAGAGGTGGAACCGATAAATGGTGCTTGGAGGTGGGTAGGGCACAGAGACAAGGGGGGGACTCAGAAGGGGGGGGGGGAGTTCCTGCACCTATTGTCTGAGAAAAAAAGCCCTGGTAAGCCTATAATAAGGCTTACCTGTAGTTACAGTAAATATCTCCTAAACATGCACCGTTTAGGAGTTATTTACTTTAGCAGTGCTGGTGATGTCATCGCACTGAGCCCTCAATGGACAGCCTGCTTTCCAGAGAGAGAGCCGTGCCGCATCGTGACGTCATTGCGGCTTTGCTAAACGTCGGCTGGCAGTGAATCCGCAGGGAAGACCGGGTGAAGATGGTAGCCCTGTCAGGGGTGACAGCGCACTGCTGGAGGGTTTAGCTCTCATGGAGGTTTTTCATACTTTAGTATGCAATGCATACTAGCACATCATGACATTAATTTACAAGGAGAAAATTATTATTATTTTTTTTTTCGATTTACTACCGCTTAAAAAATATATATATATTTGATGATATATTCAGGATTACGAATCATCCTAGAGTTCAGGCTTTAAATATAAAGGGTAAATCACTGTTTTGTGTGAACAAATGCTGATTTACTTACTATACAATATTTTGTTAAGAGAATCATATTTTTGGTGAAACAATAACCCTTAACCACTTGCCGACCGCTCATGTTGGCCCTACTGTGGCAAAGTGGTTTGTTATCGTCCAGCGACGTAGACCTACGTCGCTGGACTCCTCCCCTTGTGTGTCTCCTAAGTGACAGGCAGGGACAGATTGCAGGATTCAGCATAGCTGAACCTGTGATCTGTCCCTGTGTCACTCAGTCACCTCCCCCCCCCACACGTCAGTAAGCACCAGGCATACATTAACCCCTTGATCACCAATAAAAGTTAACCCCTTCCCTGCCAGTGTCATTTTAACAGTAACAGTGCATATTTATAGCACTGATTACTGTAGTAATGTCACTGGTACCCCCAAATGTGTAAAAAATGTCAGTTAGGGGTCCGATCTGTCCGCCGCAATGTTGCAGTCCCACAAAAAAAAAAAAAAAAAAAAAATTGCAGATCGCCGCCATTACTTGTTAAAAAAAAACAATAAAAATGACATAAATTTCCCGTAGTTAGTAGCTGCGATAACTAACTTTTGCACAAACCAATCAAAATACGCTTATTGCGATTTTTTTTTTACCAAAAATATGTAGCAGAAAACAAATTGGCCTAAAATGTTAAAAAATTTTGATTTTTAAATTTTTTTTGGGGGGGGGGGGGATTTCAAATAAAAAATTGTGAAAAATATTGTTATTTTTTCAAAATTGTCGCTCTTTTTTTGTTTATAGCGCAAAAATTAAAAAAATCGCACAGGTGATCAAATACCACCAAAAGAAAGCTCTATTTGTGGGGAAAAAAAGGACATACATTTAATTTGGGTACAGCATCGCACAACCGCGCAATTGTCTGTTAAAATAATGCAGTGCTGAATCGCAGAATATGGCCTGATCAGGAATGATGTAAAATCTTCCGGTCTTAAAGCGGTTAAAAATCCGCTCATTGAGAATTTTTTTGTCAAAGACATGTAGCTAAATACATTGTGGCCTAAATATATGACAAAAATTGAATATATTGGATATTTTTTAACTGTCAAAGTAGAAAAATATTGTTATTTTTTCAAAATTGTCGCATTTTTTTATTAATATCGCAAAAAATGAAATCGCACAGGTGATCAAATACCACCAAAGAAATCTCTGTTTGTGGGAAAAAAAGGACGTAAATTTCGTTTGGGTACGGCGCTGCATGACCGCGCAATTGTCAGTTAAAGTTGCACAGTGCCGAATCGCAAAAAGTGGCCTGGACGTAAAGCCGGAAAATCCTCCGGTGGTAAAGTGGTTAAATCAAATAACGAACTTGGCTTATAAAGTTTATTGAATTGACCCTGCAGGCTGTAATACCCTTTCTGAAATATATTATCCTTTGTGTTATAATTTTCTACAATTTTATTGTAATATGTAAATTATTACCATCTAAAAGGAAAGTGAATATTTCTGCTGCGCAACTGACATTTCATTATATAATAATTACACATGCTTACAATAAACTGACACACATAAGCTGCCAAAGCGCAGAGTACAGCAAGTACAGATGCGTACCACATGAGCCGAAATCAATTCCCATGGGGCCGTGCAGCATGTGAGCTGCATATGTGTTTTCTTTTCCATGGAAAATCTGTTCCAGATATACCATATTGCTGTCCACCTCTGTGTTCTACAGAAGCTCTTCAAAGGCTTATTGCTACTAAACAAAAAATCTCCTGCATTCAGTATGAGTGCATGTAATCACAGTTCTCATAAAAGTCGATTTCGTTAATGAAAAGTAAAGGGTTGTACAGCTCAATAGACGATCATTGTTTGGAAAGGGGTTATACAGAACTGGGAACCTTACAAAAAATACAGAGTTTCTAAAGGCAGAAGTCTCCTCCTAATAGACAGTATGAAAAAACATTGAAGGGGTCAAACAGATTGCGGTGTGGGTATTTGTGGGTGCTCGTGATATTTTAGATACATCGGCATTCTGATTTAGATGTGTGTGTGTGTGCGGGGTAGCACTGCAAAGTAGCAAGCAAAGCCTGCATATGTAATGAGCATCTAGTATATTGCTGCTCCCACATACAAATAAAAACTATACACAGAAAACAGGATTTTTTTTTTTTAAATACAGTAAAATCCTTTTCTTGGAGTGTATTAAGGGATACAAGGTATTTTTGTTTCAAATGCTGCTTTATGCATTGACTTACCACCTTGGGCCCAGTCTGTCAAAGAGTATGGTCACCTGCTTACATGGCACCATCTACAGACAGTTTAAGAACAGAACTATTAGTTCTCACTATGTTTGAAACGCGTTGGATCGGATCTTTCCTCTACTAAGGGGTCTTACATTTTGTGCAATATTGTCTATTATGTGTGGGAGCTCCTTCCAGTGCCCCACTACATGTATTTTTTATCATGTTGTGATTAATATGTGTATCTTTAAATAAAATGAAGGAATTTTTATAAATACATATTTATTTCCCTTTTTTTTTTCCTACAAAATCCCACCCAGAGGAGAAAATCTTTTTATTCCAGACAGTTTAAGTCTTCAGTGAGACACAATATCCAACGCAATTTTACTTCTGATAATTACAGTACAGAAGATGTGATTCCAGGCCTTTGAAGTGTAAGAAGACAACGACTTTCCAAAGCTCTGTCTCTGCAAAGAACTAACATGGATAGAGCATGGAGGGTCTAGCCAAGACTAAGTGAATCAGCACCAAACAGGAGGGGAGGACAGAGGGAGATTTCACATAACTAAACAAGTTTTGATGACCAACTAGATGTCAGCATTGCATTCTATAGAATAATAGTAAGTGGAGTGAGCATAACACAGAGGGGTGAGGCCTGTGTCCCTTCATGAATTCGAACAATAAAGGTATTTTACGGAAAATCAAATATCCTGTTTTCTTAATTGTTCATTAGGTGATAAATGCTCAGAAGAAATTCTTAGACAACTTGGTCAACAAATAAAACATTAACAAACCTGCAAAAAACAGCAGGTTGAAAAATAGGGGGCTGCTAGCAGCTCAAGAGCTGTCTGAGGGACTTTATGTTGGAAGCTTGCATCAGATGAGGCCTATATGTTCACCTGGTAAGCTGTTTCGGAGAAGTTCTTTAACTTCATCAGGATGTCCAACTCAAATAAGATATATATATTTCTACCAACAAATTTCATATGAACATTCATACAAAAATCTAACAGTGCATGGCCAGCATTACAGTCCCTGCACACAGTACCGATATATGAACACCAGGTCTTCCTAGAGGAAAGTTACTGAGTAAAAAATGCATGTATGGTCTGTATATTGCGTGCGTTTACATACCTAACAATACCTTGTACCTTTAGACCTCAGATCAGGCTCAATACATATACCTTTAAACCTCAAATAAGCCCTAATAACTGTACCTTTAGATTTCAGATCAACCCCAATTCATGTTACTTCAGACTTCCAAACAGCCCTAATACCTGTACCTTCAGATCTCAGATCAGCCCCAATTCATGTACCTTCAGACCTCAGACTGGCCACAATTCATGTACCTTCAAATCTCAGTTCAGCCCCAATAATGGCATTTTGCCACTGCAAGTACCGGCTCCGCTCTACTCGGCCCTGCTTGGCCCGGTTTGCTTTTCCATTGCTGGCACCGCATGGTACGGTGTTGGAAGGGTTCGGTACGGTATGGTATGGTTTGCTTTTCCACTAAAGTAGTACTAAAGTTAAGTGGGTGGGATAACAACGGGGTGGGTGGGATTCTCTGACCAATCAGTGGCTAGTAGTGACTGCATGCAAAGGATTGTGGGATATGGTACCGGGTATGGTACCTCTTGGAACCACAATCGAGGTGGTACTGTTTTTGAGAGCCATACCGTTCGGTTCCATGCAGTGGAAAAGTGCTGTCGTACCGAACCGCTCCTACACCATACTATGCGGTACCAGCAGTGGAAAATCACAAAAGCGAGCCGAACCGTTCAGTTCCATGCAGTGGAAAAGCGCCATAACTATACCTTATATGCCTCAGATTAGCCCATATTCATACACTTTGAGACCTCAGCCCATTTCATGCACCTCTTCCGATCCGCCCCAAGTCATGCATGATCAGCCCCATTTTTTAAACCTTCAGAACTTAGATCAGCCCCAAATTCTGCATGGCAACATCAGAAATGAACTGGTTTCACATGCACAGCTTCTGCAGCTGGTGGCTCCTTTTAGAGGAAGAAGGTAAGTGGGTGGACTTCTTCAATCGCCGGCAGACCTACACTTGTACTGGGAGAAGAGTTACACCTGTTCATTAATGATATCAAAGAGGTGGGTGGTAATGCGCATAAAGGCGGACTCTGCCTTGTAATTGACAGCCCAGTGAGCTGTCACTTACTGTCAGGACCTAGATCACCGACTGGTGAGATTGTGCTTCCCAGAGTGGGAGATTGTAGTTCCAGTGTCCACCAGCGGCAGCGGGTGTCTCCCAGTAGCCAGCAGATTCCAGTAATCAGTCTCCACCTAATGCTAGCTGCTGGTAGGGTATTTAGTTCCTTCTCTACTAGTGCCTCCCGTGTCAGCGCTTTGCCTGTCAGCCAGATACATGCTTGCTGTTAAATCCTGAGTCTGATTCTTGCACCTATATCCTGATCTTGCTTACACTTGTTCCTAATCCCAGTCGTCCTCCCTCCCCCCCCCCCTTGCATTTCCAGTTTTACCCTGTCATCTGTGTTCCTCATTGTGTATATATTGTATTATAGTTAGCTTGTTAGGTACAGTATTTTGTCTTGATTATGGTTCATGTGTATCTTGACATTTGCTGGGTTTTCTTTATGCTGCTGTTTTGATTTTGGTTTCACTGTAAATAAATCTTACATCAAATCGATATAGTCTAGTGTCAGTCTCCGGAGTGTAGCCACACAGATCTGGCCATCCTTGCTGCTCATTACTGACGCTTAAAGCATATGGCAACAGCACCTACAGATACCACTGAAAAATATACTGCGTTTTGCCTGGCCATGTGTACCGTAGGATGCTCTGCTCTATATACCATTCTCTCCTCCTCCAGCAGCTACAAAATGACTGGATTCA
The DNA here is from genome assembly GCF_965119305.1 of Pelophylax lessonae. NCBI lineage: Eukaryota > Metazoa > Chordata > Amphibia > Anura > Ranidae > Pelophylax > Pelophylax lessonae. The sequence goes on from NC_138778.1 coordinate 116,923,930, forward strand.
CACCTGTCTGTTCAGGTGCAATGTGTTAGTGTACGTTAGGTCATGTGTCAATGTGTGTTAAGTTAAAGCGGTAGTAACTGCAGCACTTACAAAGCAGGTCTCACTGTCAGCGTATAGAAAATACGGGTTTGTTAATCAGTTTCAGCTGTTTTGGTGTTAATGAAATTTACAACAAGTGCACTAGATGGGCAACAATGAGGCGATCTCCAAAACAGGAATGGTTTTACAGGTAGAGGCCACAGACATTTTTTCCCCTCCTCATCTTTTCTGACTGTTTTTCACTAGTTTTGCATTTGGCTAGGGTCAGTGTCACTACTGGCAGAATGAGGCGATACCTGGACCCTTTAGAGGTTGCACAGGCAGTCCATATCCTCCAGGTTGGCACAATAAAATGTGCCATTGCCAGAAGGTTTACTGTGTCTCCCAGCACAGTTTCAAGAGCATGGAGGAGATTCCCGAAGACAGGCAGTTACTCTAGAAGAGCTGGACAGGTCTGTAGAAGGTCGTTAAGCCATCAGCAGAACCGGTATCTGCTCCTTTGTGCAAGGAGGAACAGGATGAGCACTGCCAGAGTCCTACAAAATTACCTCCAGCAGGCCACTGGTGTGAATGTCTCTGACCAAACAATCAGAAACAGACTTCATGAGGGTGGCCTGAGGGCCCGACATCCTCCAGTTGGCCCTGTGCTTTCTGCCCGGCACCGTGGAGCTCGATTAGCATTTGCCATCGAACACCAGAATTGGCAGGTCCGCCACTGGCGCCATGTGCTTTTCACAGATGAGAGCAGGTTCACCCTGAGCACATGAGACAGACATGAAAGGGTTTGGAGAAGCCATGGAGAATGTTATGATTCCTGTAACATCGTTTAGCATGACCAGTTTGGTGGTTGGTCAGTAATGGTCTGGGATGTACAGACTTACAGTATACAGGCTAGACGATGGCACCCTGACCGCCATTAGGTATCGGGATGAAATCCTTTGACCCACTGTCAGACCTACACTGGTGCAGTGGGTCCTGGGTTCCTACTGGTGCATGACAATGCCCGGTCTCAAGTGGCGAGAGTATGCAGCCAGTTCTTGGAGGATAAAGGAATTTATACCATTGAATGGCCCAACGCTCGCCTGACCTAAATCCAATTGAACACCTCTGGGACATTATGTTTTGGTCTATCCGACGCGGCCTGGTTGCACCCAGTCTGTTCAGGAGCTCAGTTATGCCCTGGTCCAGATCTAGGAGGAAATACCCCAGGACATCCCAAAGGGCCTGGAATGGATTGGGTGGGGGTGGGGGGGGGGCCACGCCATGTTTTTTTTTTTCCCTTCACATTTTTGTACTGCCAGGAATGGTTTGATTTGAAAGTTTGCGGCGGGGAAAATCAATTTAAAATGTTTTTTTTTTTTTTAATATATTGTCGGTTTGCTGCAGCAGATTCTATACACTGTGCAGATGCGTCACTTTACAGGCAGACTAAGGGGACCCCCCAGGCACTATATTTAAAGAAATTTTTTTTGTTTCACTTTAAACATCATTAAAAAATCACTGCTCCTTCAAAAACTATCTTTTTTAAACTTTTTAACTTTTTTTGCATTGATACATGTTCCCCAGAGCAGTAAACAAGCCCCCATACCATTTTTATAGCCAATAACTTGCATATGAGCCTTCAAAAAAAGGCACTTTTGATTTTTCAAGTTTGGGTCCCACAGACTTTAACCACTTTAGCCCCGGAGGATTTGGCTGCTCAATGACCAGGCCCTATTTTGCGATTCGGCACTGCGTGACTTTAACGGACAATTGCGCGGTCATGCGACGCTGTACCCAAACAAAATTGATGTCCTTTTTTCCCCACAAACAGAGCTTTCTTTCGGTGGTATGTGATCACCTGTGCAATTTTTATTTGTTGCGCTATAAAACAAAAAAAGAGCAGCAATTTTGAAAAAGTAAAAATTTTTTAGACACTTTTGGGGGTACCAGTGACATTACTACAGTAATCAGTGCTAAAAATATGCACTGTTACTGTACAAATGACACTGGCAGGAAAGGGGTTAACTGTACTGGTGATCACGGGGTTAAATGTGTCCCTAGGGTCGTGATTCTAACTGTCAGGGGGCGTGGCTTGTGAAGTAATCACAGAGACATGTGATCCTATATAGTAGGATCACATAGCCTCTTTGATCACTTCAGGGAGAATGACAGACGGCTGCAAGGTCACCAGACATTACTGCCCTCATCACAGCTGGACAACTACGGATCCTGATGAGGAGCTTGGAGACCACTGGGTCTGGTGCCTATATAGACTAACCTGCCGACCCAATTGAATGTTAGTAGATCCACTGCTTTAACTTCTGGGAAGCTCTTCCTCGCAGGAATAACTTCCATTTATGACCATCGAGGTTACTGTCAGGTTGAGATTCATTGAACTGCTTGTTGGTCTAGGGACACGCTCTTGACATCCAAGACTTTGTATCTCACAGTGTCTGACAGGAAGCTATGGGAAGCCAGAACACAAGGAACAATCATATGAGACAGGTTCTAATGTTGGCAAACCTGAATGGGAGATACTTTTGAAAAAAGTTTAATAATATGTATTCCTTCTTGCCATGAGAATACAAGATTACCATTACCATGTTGGAGCAAAACTGAGGCCTACTAGGCTGTGTTGCCCAAATGACTTCAACGCTTGGGAATCACTGCTTGGGAATCACTGCACCCCTGATGTTGGCCACTTCATCCTCTATTGGCATATGTCATTGACCTTGAGCTAGGAGGTCACTGAGGTGAATACCAAGAAAGTAAATATATTGTGATGATTGGTATGACAGGAAGCTGAAAAGATTAAACTATCTTTAGCCACAACCAACGAGACTTTTCACATATGTGGGGTCATCTTCTCTGGAGTAGGAAGCAAATCTTCCATTACCTTAGATTCTAGAAGGTCAGATTATAATGTTCTCAAGCTTCCAGTGAGTCCAACCGACTGCATGAATTACTGCACACTACTTCGATTATTTGAGACCATGAGATTCTCAGAAGCATGGGTGTACTGAAAAGTGTATGTACATATCAGCTAGATATAGAGAAAACACTAGCTGCTTTATCTGATGGTTTGAGTGATTGTTCTCAATAACTCCATATGAAGTTTTGGATTTTGATTGGTAACATTTGCTTAAAGCTTTAAAGAAGCATAGTGGAAATTTGAGGAGTTGGAGGAGTGGAAAGGAAATTCCAATGACTTCCTTACTGCTCAGGTCCCACCGATCCTTAGCCTCCTCTGCCCAAATTTGCGACAATAACACCTACTGGGCAAATTTGAGTGAAAGGAATTTTGCTGATCCTACCGAGGAGCAGACTTGGATTTAGGCGACCAAAGAAAGACGTTAATGGATTGTTCAATCTCTTCTAAAGCTCTTCTCAGGCCCTGTCACCAACTCTTTGTTCTAGAACTAGGTTACTAGCCTAAGATATTAGTCCCAAATCTAGTCATCACTGATTCCATCTTGAATAGCAGTTGATTCACTTTAGAAAGAGGCATATGCAGTCAGTGGGTTAAGTCATAGGGGTTGACTAACACATAGAATACTAGAGGAACACTATAATGCAACGCTGGTCGCTTTAATTTAACTCAGGGATCACACACCACAGAGACTTATTACTGGTCCAGTTTGCCTTCAACTCTTCTGCCAAGAATCATATAGCCTTGGCTATTGAAGTGAACTCCCACGCAGGCCACACAACACTACCTAATGGTAGAATAAACCTAATTTCCTAATCCATATTGCTGTTGCTTTGCCTCTGCAAAGGATACTGCATCATCCGCTGGCAGACTGGCTAGTCTGATGAAGATTACTTGGCCAACTGCCTCTGAAGTAAAACTGGGCTTTACAGAAAGGATCTTGCATCCCCTGCTAGCATGAAGACACATCTGGCCAATCTGATGATCCGACAGTAATTGATCCGCCAATACAAAAGAAATCTACACTATTCAATTTTCTATCAGGATTTCATGCATGTGGAAGATGTAGGGCTTGTTGTCATTCTAGACCTAACAACAAGAAAAGAAAAACCTTCACAGCCAAGAGTACAGGTAGAGAGTATACCATCGAGGATCTTATCATTTGTACCACGTCGGGTGTAGTGTACATGCTGGAGTGCGGATGCGGGCTCCAGTATGTAGGACGCACATCCAGATGTCTTTATGTGAGAGTGGCTGAACACATTAAAAACATCTAGAAAGGAGACATATCTCACAGTGTTTCCAGGCATTTTAGGGAAGTTCACGACAAGATACATACATCTTTACAATTTTGGGGGATTGAATTGGTTCATAAGCACTGGAGAGGTGGCAATTTCATCCGCCAATTGAGTGAAAGGGAATCCTTTTGAATTTTTGAGACTAAGGTCCTTGCACCTAGAGGGTTAAACGTGGATTTTGACCTTAACTGCTTTATAAGCGACAAATACGTTTTTGACTGAGTAAAGATGGCCATTCACATTTATACAGTCTGATGTTGAGATTTGTTCATATTTATGATTTTAATATTTTATATTTTTAACATTGCAATATATTTATTTATTATATTTGATCATTGCAGATTTTAGTATTTTGGGGCTGTATTTAGTACATTTTTAGATCACTTTTATCTATTTATATATGGGATCGATTTTATGTGATTGATTTATTGCCCCAGTTTGTGTCTCCATTATACTGTAATTATATTGCATGTAGGAGGATGTGATGTCTGGCAGCGGGCTCTGCAATACCTGTCCCCACCACTCAGTTAGGAACATTTCGTTCCTCCTGCCGGATACGGCGGTATTTACAGGTGCTGTGAGTGTTTACCCTCCGGTTTCCTCTTCCTGTGTGTTGAAGGGGCAGGCATTCCTTAATTCTAGGCAGCTGATAGGTTATGCAGGCTCTTATAACCCGGCCGATGCACGCCGGACTCCACCCCTTGCTGAAAAAGTCAATAGCCCTGAGCGCTGACGTAACGCGTACAGGGGGGCGGAGCCGAGCTGCAGACGTCACACCCTTCCATGGAAACATTGCTGCCTATTAAGCTCTTTCATTACAGCGTTTTGTGAGTACCCTGTGTAACGGGGTTTTGAGGGCGCCCCCTAGTGTCTTTGGGGTCCCTAAACCTAGTTAATTTACTATGCCTGACAGGCGGATCCTGAGCCTCCGCTATCTGGGAGCTGGGGTACATGTCTGCGGCAGTGCCTCCACCCAGTGGGGCATCCGGGGTAGGGATGTGGGGTCCCACTGGGAACATACTTGGTGCAATGAGACTGACACAGCCTAACTGGAACTAACTTTATATAGTAAGTAGCAAATGAACCAACATACATGGGAAAATACAATAGAGTAACAAAGATAACAATGCAATGTGGATTTTCCTCACCCACCCACTAGCACACCTGCGTCCCACCCCCTTATCTTCACCCTAATGGCCGTTGGTGCACATAGGAGAGTTGGGGCCCTTATAAGTCCTGCTCCGCAGGGTCACGGAAGCAGCCTCAGCTGTGCAATGTCCACTCTGGACCTCAGAGTCTTTACTGTGAGTGAGGAGACAGGTGCCCTGTGGTGATACAGGGAGAGGCTTGGCTTACCCTCACAACGCAATTAACCAGGTCAGTCTGCTGCAGTCTCCACTCACTGGATTCACCAGACGTCTGCACTCAGTGCGTGTCTTTAAAAGCAGGTCCCTCTCTCAGCTGGTGTGGTCTTGGGTGAAGCAAGTTCTCTCAGCAGGGTTCTATCTCTGTGCTGCAGTCTTTCACAGCTAGTCACATGTCCTTTCTCTGGCTGAGCATGTGGTAACTTCTAGAAGTCTTCCATGACCTCCTTCCTCAGAGCTGTGCAGGAAGTCCTCCCAGGACATTAATAGGTGATAAAACCTGAGCAGAAGGATAAGAAGTCACCCAGAGCTGGTGTCTATCTCCCTCAGTCTTCTCATCTCCTCACACACCACTTCCTGGTCACACTGTGATGATGCCACAATCATGTGACTGAAAAGGCCAAGTCCTGTGATCAATGCTCAATGTTTTATTAACAGCATACTGAGTCCATCTGCCATCTACTGGGCATTTCAGATAATACAGCCTGTGTAAAATACACAGGGTTACATGCTCCCCCTTGAAAAATACTTGCCTTCCACTGGCAAGTCCTAGCCAGGGGGCTTAACAAAAATTAAACAGAAAAGGTTTAGCATATATACAGTACAGTTAGCACAGTAACATCCTAGCTAGCTAGTTAGCTAGGGTAAAGAGTCACTAACATTTACCACTTCAGCTAGTGCATGTAGGAAAGTGGCCATTTTAGATGCGCTTGTGTCAGCGGGGCATAACTGGGCTCTCCTATATTATCATAAACTAGGGCCCTAGGGGGGTTGCCGCACTCTGGTGTTGTGTCTCAGTTCTCGCTGTGGAAGAGGATCTTGGGACATCAACTGTGGAACTTCGACTCCTGCCCTCGAACTAGAGTCTCTAAGGGAAGTTCCAGGCACAAAACATGGACTTTCTGGATTCAACCTTGGAGAACTTTGTGAAACCACAGGAGTTAAAGGAGGCAATTGCTGTGTTTCTTCAGCGGGTGATGACCACCACTGATCCTCTGCACTGGGAGTTCCTGGGGTCTCCTCTGCCCCATTTCCAGGACTCTCTGCTGGGTTTTCCCTCAGTTCTTCACTACTCTCCTCCTCTTCATCAGCATACACAACTGGAAGCAGATAGTTTCTATGCTAAGCCTTTATTCGGCCCTCCGGGCCCCTAATGTTGTACACTGGCAGCCCTTCCAGCTTGGACACAACCTCAAACAGGGTATCTTTCCATCTGTCAGCCAGTTTGTGCTTTCCAGGCACACCTAGATTCCGGAGAAGAACTTTATCCCCTGCTTGAATCTCCCGATATCTCACCTTAGCATCATACCTTCTTTTGTTCCGTTCTTTCATTTTTGCTGCAGCTTGGGTGGCCAACTCATAGGCCCGATGAAGGTTTTGTTTGAGGTTCCTCACATATTGAAAGTGTGAAGTTGAATCTGTTCCATCAGGAAACACTCCCAAACGGACATCTATCGGCAATTAAGCTTCTCTTCCGAACATTAGGAAATAGGGTGAGAATCCTGTAGATTCATGCCTTGTACAGTTGTATGCGTGGATCATGGCTTCCACATGTTTACTCCAAGACCGCTTCTCGACTTGCTTGAGAGTTCCTAGCATATCTAGGAGGGTCCTTTTGAACCGTTCTGGCTGTGCATCGCCCTCCGGATGATAAGGTGTGGTTCTGGAGTTCTGCACCTGCAACATGTCCAACAGCTCCTTGATCAGCTTACTCGCAAAGTCTCTACCTTGATCAGAGTGTATCCGATTGGGTAGTCCATAGTGAATAAAATACTTCTGCCAAAGGACTTTGGCTACAGTCACAGCCTTTTGATCTTTAGTGGGGAAGGCTTGAGCATATCTGGTGAAATGGTCCGTTACCACCAGCACATTTCCAATTCCCGCTGTATCGTTCTCAATGCAGAGATAGTCCATGCACACAAGATCCATGGGTCCCATACTTTTCAGATGACCCATAGGGGCAGCTCTCACAGGCAGGGTCTTCCTCTGGATACACCTCCTGCATGTCTGTACATGTTGCTCGACATGTTCCCTCATGCGAGGCCAATAGAACCGATCTTGTACTAGGCCATAGGTCTTGTCCACCCCGAGATGCCCATGTTGATCGTGGAGAGCTCTCAGGACCATGCCACGGTATCTGTGCGGTAATACCAATTGTTTTCTGTCAGGGTGATCATGATACTTCACGACCCTATAGAGTACTCCATCTTCGAGATGTAGTCGGCTCCATTCTCTTCGGTATAATTCTCTTTGACTTACAGGTAGAGAAGTCAGCAATTTAGGATTCTTAGTCTTTATTGCTCTGATAACTATCCCAATATACCAATCCTGCGCTTGAGCCTCCCTCTTGTCTTCTGTGGTTATACTGGACCACTGTTGAAGCATGACTGGAGCATGGAACACCTCAGGCACAGCTTCCGGAGAGTGGCTAATGGAGTCTAACCCTCTTAGCTCGGCAAATTCTTCTTGACTCTCGGCCACCACAGACATCTGACAAAAGGCTCCTACCCCCGGCCCAGGGATCTCTTCCCACTCCTCTTCTTCTCGGTGAGGAGGGAGTCTAGGTCTGCGGGACAGGGCATCTGCGCTGACATTCTTGGGCCCAGGCTTGTACTTCAGGCTGAAACTGTAGCTTGACAAGGCAGCCAACCACCTATGTCCTGTGGCATCCAGCTTAGCTGTAGTCTGTATGTAGGTAAGTGGATTGTTGTCAGTCCTTACTTCGAATGCTGCTCCATACAAATAGTCATGCAGCTTATCCACGATGGCCCACTTGAGTGCCAGAAATTCCAATTTATGAACTGGATAGTTCTTCTCTGTACCTGTTAGACTTCTGCTTATGTAAGCCACCGGCCTCAATCCTTCTGGATAACTTTGGTGCAGTACACCCCCTAGGCCTTCCATACTGGCATCCACATGGAGGATATATGGTTTCTCAGGGTCTGCATAGGCTAAGACAGGAGCTTCTGTAAGTCTCTTCTTCAATGTCAGAAAGGTGTCTTCACATCCTGAAGTCCATTTTTCTCCAAAGGGGTCTTTAGGATATGGTGCCTTAGCACCCCTTACGTCAGAGGTAATCTTCAGCAGGTCATGTAACTCTCGAGGAATCTTTGAGTAGTCTTTCACGAACCTTCGGTAGTAACCACAGAATCCGAGAAAGGACCGCAACTCACTGATGTTATTTGGTCTTGGCCAATTCAACACTGCTTCAATTTTAGCAGGATCTGTGGCTACTCCTTCAGCGGAGACTATGTGCCCCACATAAGTGAGAGAGTTTTGGGCAAATCGGCATTTGTCCACTGATTGCTTCAGGCCTTCAGCTTGAAGTCGATCCAACACCTTTAGCAACCTTTGTTCATGCTCCTTTGGCGTCTTTCCGAAAACAATTAGGTCATCTAGATACACTAGACACTCTTTGGGATTCATATCCCCCACAGTTTTCTTCATCAGCCTCTGAAAAGTAGCAGGAGCTCCTGTGACTCCCTGTGGCATTCTGGTAAACTGGAAGAACCCCAAAGGGCAGATGAAAGCTGTCTTTTCCTGATCCTCCTTCTTCATGGGTACCTGATAATATCCAGACCTCAAGTCAAGCACACTGAACCACTGGCTGCCAGATAGGGCGCTCAGGAGATCCTCTATCCGGGGCAAAGTGTACTGATCTGGCACAGTCCTCTTGTTCAGAGTACGGTAGTCCACACATAGCCGAACTGAACCATTCTTTTTCCTCACTACCACAATAGGTGAAGCATAGGGGCTCCGGGACTCTGCGATGATGCCTGCTCCTTTCATCTGCTGGAGTATGTCCCGGACATCTTCCACATCTCGAGGGGGTATTCTTCTTGACCTTTCTCTGAAAGGAGTAGAACCAGCAAGTCTTATAGCATGGGTGGCACTCTTAGAACACCCCGCGTCCATCTCTGCTCTGGAGAACACTCCCTCTCGGGTGGCCAGTTTTGAACGAAGGCTGTCTTTCCACTGCTGTGGTAGAGGAGAATCTTCTAGATCAAAATCTAAAGGTGTTTTCACATGATCCTTCTGTTCTGCACTCACAGACATGATGGACAAAACTTGATCTAAAAGGTGTATCACACCAATCTTCTGATGACGATCAATCCGGATTTCTGTGGGGGTTAAATTCTGTACCATCACAGGAAAGCTCCGACACCACCTTTTTCGCCAATCTTTTACCTCAGGTATGAGAGTCCAGCCCTTCTTCTGATCCTCTTCAGGCAGAGACTCAATAAGGTATTGTCCAGTTCCCCCCAACATTTCATGGTGCATTGAGGCTATGGCTCGTAAAGTTTTGGTCTCACCAGGCTTCACAAATGCAGGTTCTGTTCCTGAATAGTGGCACGACCCTGGTTTTGATTCAAGGGCTAGTCGTTGACACTCTTTTCCTAGGACAGGGCTGACCTCCATCAATCGGTCTAAAGAGACATCTCCCACTTCTGTCAGATAGGCCCTGAATACATCCTGTACCATCTTTGCATCAGTACCCAATATTATTGGGGCACACACTTTCTTGGCTGCAGGGCATATCAAAGCTTCCAGCTCCATAGGATATATCATCCCGGTGTTTAACTGGGGAATAGTTATGGTCACTTTTATGCATCCCTCCACAGGTTGAGCTTGAGACCCAACGCCCCATAGCTGAAACTCTCCTGCAGGTTCCATAGGAATGTGTTTAAATGACGTTCATAGAAGTCTCTGTAGATAATGGTGACTTGAGAACCTGTATCTAGCAACGCTGAAGCATGAATTCCTTCTACTTGCACGTGTATCAAAGATTTAGGCCCAATCTTGGCCCCAACAGATAGACTATATGTAGGCCGGGTCTTCCTCCGCTTGTAAGACCTGGTCATTTGAGTCTCCTCGAGCTCGGTTGCCAGCACCTCCACATCCACCTCCATGGAATTCACAGGGCACTCCCGCTGAAAATGCCCTGACTTTCCACACTTAAAGCAGTCCCCTCGGCGGGGTGAATCCTCAGGAAACAGCTTTTTCTGAGTCTTCCGGTGTTGCCCCCCACTTCCAGGGGGAGGATCTGCTCTCTCTGGTGGTGATTTGCATAAGAGCTCAAATTCAGCCACCTTCTTCCTAAGAGCTGACAGTTCTGTATCCTCTTTCTCCTTCTGTAGGGGTGGACACATCTGGTCTTCCAATCTCCTGGCTGTATTTATTAATGTGGAATAAGGCAGAACTTTATCATCCAACTTGCTCTCAGCAGAATCATAACTGGATTATTGGTCAAACCACCTCTCTGAATTTGCTTAGATAGCCGAGCATCCAACTCAGAGGCAGTGACTGCTCCTTTATGGAATAACTTTCCTAGCGATAGCTGTAACCGGTTGATATAGTCAGTGGCTTTTTCATGCTCCTTCTGCTTAGTGGTTAGGAACTTAACCAACAGATCATCCAAATCTTCTGATTTCCCATAAGCATCCTGTAAGACTCGTAGATAGTCGTGCACAGTAGCTTGCCCATTTACTCCCTTGTACAGTCTTATCATGTCTGTAGCGGGAAAACGAAGACTCTCTACCAACCGCTGTTTCTTTATGGTATCCGTACAAGACCATTCCTCCAACAACTGCATAGCATTATCCTTCCAGACCTCAAAAGGCTCTTCTCCTGCAGGAACAGGCTGATTCCCAGAAAACACCTTTAGTTTGCGGTAACTATGGGTGTGGTTTGCCGTCACTATGGCTTCTGAGAGTTTCTGTAGTATGTCCGATACATCACTACCTCCTGTAGGCAGGGTGCGTACTTCAGGGTTGTCTGGTTTCAGTAATGCTGCAGAGGGATGAAATTCTGCTTTAGGAGTAATCATCCCCTGTCCTGTAATAGGATGGGCAGCTTGTTTAGGAATGGCTCCGGCCTTTCTGGAGATGGGAGTCAGGAGCTTAGAATAATTTTCTGTGACATAGTCTTTCTGTTCTAACTTAAAGGGTGGTTGCAGTGAGACCCTTTCTTCCTTATCAAGGAGAGCGTACACTAAGGAGCATCCTTCATCCGGGGCTCCATATAAATGAACGTTGGTAGGCATCTCATGGTCTCCCAAGTCCGTATGACAATATGTTAACATGTAAGTTTGGCCTTCAGAATCCTGCAGGATATCCCTGATGGTCGCCATTTCTATTCCCAGTCGAATTTCTATACACAAGATGACGTGATTCATCTCACAGCAGGAGGGGACTTTGCATAACATCACAACTTGCTGTAATGGTACATTTCTTTGCTGGGCCCACTCTTTTGCAAAGAAGGGAGTGGCCTGAGGACTTAACCTATTCTCACTGGTTGTACCCCAATAGATCTCAGCAGTGCCTCCATATGTAACGGGGTTTTGAGGGCGCCCCCTAGTGTCTTTGGGATCCCTAAACCTAGTTAACTCACTATGCCTGACAGGCAGATCCTGAGCCTCCGCTATCTGGGAGCTGGGGTACATGTCTGCGGCAGTGCCTCCACCCAGTGGGGCATCCGGGGTAGGGATGTGGGGTACCACTGGGAACATACTTGGTGCAATGAGACTGACACAGCCTAACTGGAACAAACTTTATATAGTAAGTAGCAAATGAACCAACATACATGGGAAAATACAATAGAGTAACACAGATAACAATGCAATGTGGATTTTCCTCACCCACCCACTAGCACACCTGCGTCCCACCCCCTTATCTTCACCCTAATGGCCGTTGGTGCACATAGGAGAGTTGGGGCCCTTATAAGTCCTGCTCCGCAGGGTCACTGAAGCAGCCTGAGCTGTGCAATGTCCACTCTGGACCTCAGAGTCTTTACTGTGAGTGAGGAGACAGGTGCCCTGTGGTGATACAGGGAGAGGCTTGGCTTACCCTCACAACGCAATTAACCAGGTCAGTCCGCTGCAGTCTCCTTCACCAGACGTCTGGACTCAGTGCGTGTCTTTGAAAGCAGGTCCCTCTCTCAGCTGGTGTGGTCTTGGGTGAAGCAAGTTCTCTCAGCAGGGTCCTTTCTCTGGCTGAGCATGTGGTAACTTCTAGAAGTCTTCCATGACCTCCTTCCTCAGAGCTGTGCAGGAAGTCCTCCCAGGACATTAATAGGTGATAAAACCTGAGCAGAAGGATAAGAAGTCATCCAGAGCTGGTGTCTATCTCCCTCAGTCTTCTCATCTCCTCACACTGTGATGATGCCACAATCATGTGACTGAAAAGGCCAAGTCCTGTGATCAATGCTCAATGTTTTATTAACAGCATACTGAGTCCATCTGCCATCTACTGGGCATTTCAGATAATACAGCCTGTGTAAAATACACAGGGTTACACCTGTATTCTCATTAAACTTCTGCCTGAATAGTTTATACAGAGAGCACTAGATTTTCTTTGCTTTGTTCCCCTTCCACTTATGGTCCTGTGAAATGGATGGAAGAGCTGTTTTGATCCTGGACTCTCCTGCATACACCTTTTTGCTGGGATCTGATTACCCCTGTTAGACTGCTGTGTCTGACCCTGGGTGGCACCTGGGTCAGATATTAAGGTGAGAGGCTTGCACTTCAGGTGGTGGTTTTTTTCACAGTCACGGAGAAGTTTTGTCACATTTTGTCGGAGAAGTTTTGAATCTAGAGATCACAGCACTGTATATACACTGGGATTCTGTATATGCTATTTCCTAAAGGACTTATCCATTATTTATGTCACTTATATAAACCACACGGACTTTTGTTTCACAATGATTTATCTTGATTGTTTTTCATATGCACCTTTAAGATTTAGCGCAACACATTTAATTTATTAAGTTATCTGTTTGTGTAGTAGGATCACAATTAGCGTTTGCAGCTGATCACATTTGTTAGTATTTTTTTACTGCGCTGATAGTTTTTCACATTTTAATCTGATGAAAGCCCCTTTGCCTGCTTCTTTTGAGGCAGAGGTACCCTTTCAGCAAACTTAGCTGTCTAATTAGCTTAGTAACTGAGCGTTAGCGACTGGAGATCCACCTAGCCAGTTTGAACAGTGCCAAAACATCTGCCTTTTTGTTTACGGTCGCCTGATATGCAACTTAGCACAGCATCTTGGCGGGCACGTCAGCTAACCACACTCCCCATACTGCCCAGACTGGTCCTTATTGGGATTTTCTTTAGTCTGCCCCTCCTGGCAGCACCTTGAATGTATAGTGGTTTTAATTAGAGCCAGAGAGGACCTGTCACTGTTGAAAGAACAAGTTGCCTCTTTTCCTTTGGGGAGTGGTGCTGGTATTAAGGGCTGTAGAGTTTTACCATCCATACTGCCCGCGCACTCTTTTTTTTTTTAGGATAATATACCTACCTGACCCTCACGTTAATGATCATGGCTGGTCCCTGGACCTATATGCTATTGTGAGCTAGGATTAACCCCTTAGAAAAAGTACCGTATTTATCGGCGTATAACACGCACCGGCATATAACATGCACCTAAATTTTAGGAGAGAAATGTCAGGAAAAAAGCTGAAATTTAAAATAAACAGCTTTGAACTCAGAACATTTTTTTTTATCAAATGCAGTCTCACCAGTGCCCATGAATTCAGCCTCCTCATCAGCGCAGTGCCCACGAATGCAGCCTCCTCATCAGCGCAGTGCCCACGAATGCAGCCTCCTCATCAGTGCAGTGCCCACAAATGCAGCCTCGCCAGCGCAGAGTCCATCATTGCAGCCTCACCAGCGCAGTGTCCATCATTGCAGCCTCGCCAGTGCAGTGTCCATACATGCAGCCTCGCCAGCGCAGTGCCCATACATGCAGCCTCGCCAGCGCAGTGCCAGTAATTGCAGCCTCGCCAGCGCAGTGCCAGTAATTGCAGCCTCGCCAGCACCATTGATTCTATCTGGATCACTTTTTAAAAAGTCCAGGAAGCAGCGCCGAGATGTAGAAGGGGGCGGCTGGGGCAGAGGAGAAGGAAGGACGCACATAGTCCCGGCGCCTATGATAGACGTCGGCATAGGAGGCGGGACTTCCGAAGACAGCGCGTCCTTCCTTCTCCTCGGCCCCGCTTGCCCCCTTCTACATCTCTGCGCTGCTTTCTGGGCTTTTTTTTTTTTTTTTCATATCGGCGCATAAAAGGCACTGCTGCTTTTTCCTCCCTTTTTAGGAGGAAAAAGTGCCTGTTATATGCCGATAAATACGGTAATTACCAATAGATATGTAATAGACAAATTACTTAAGGCACTGTAAACTTAGGCAGAGCACTGAACTTCACTCCAGCGTTTAGACATAACAGGTTAATGCAGAACAATCATTAAACACATAGCAGCCCTTAAGGTATATCAACCATCAATGTTTAGCAGCCAAAAGCAGGCATTAAAGGCATAGCAGCCATACAACGCATAGCAGTTATTAATACTGAAGCATTACTATATCATAAGCAGCACAAGGAAGGATTATTGTATCTCAGACCAATAGCCCTGGCAGGATAACCTACACTAGGCCACTTGTCTGCAAAGGTTAAAAGCAGCAAATCCAGGTATTAGAGCATTAAACAATAATCCAAACCTGCAGAGCCAGGCATTGCTCAGTTAATAGGAAAGACTCAACTTTGCACAGCAACACCTGTATATCAGGCCATGCATTAGCAGTACTGCAGACAAAACAAAACCTGTGAGGCATTAATGAAACAAACAGAGCTATAAACAGCAACGAATCTACTTTGGCAGCCTGACATATTAACCACATAATAATCATGACAGCCTATGGTTTAGCTTACCTACCTGTGCAGCACACATCCCTGATTGGCTCTAAAGTGATGGGAGAGGTTCTATTCCCAAACAGGTGGCTACCAATACACCCCCAGGCAGCCGCCCGGGGCTTCCAGTTGCTAAAACTATGAGCTGGATGTTATCCCAATGCCATTTTGCTGCTACCTGTAGACCGCAAGTCTGCCGGCGCCATCCCCATCGACACATCCATCTTGAAAGGGCAGCCTGCAGTACAGCCACAGAAAGTAGACAAGGAGCCATCTTGCAAGGGGCAGCCGCCCTAACAACAATGCCAGCGTTTTGCAAGGGAAACAAAGCATACACAGAGCACCAGACTAACCAAATAGTGTGTGGGGCCACAACTCACCAGGGAGGAGAGACTGGATCGGTCCCAGCAAACAAGGCAGAACTGTTTTACCTGCATCCAGAGACCAGTATCCTGCACCCCAGTACCTGGACCTGGGGGAGGCCTCCTTCGTAAAGGCGGTTTACACCCACATGGAGGGAGCTTCCTCACAGGAGAGGCTGAACCTGTGGGGCTGACCAGATGAATCCGGCAAGGTAAGAGCAAAAATAAAAATCTTCATTCCGTAGTTATAACCGGTTGATCATTTGAGGAACAAAAAGAGAAGGTCGCCTTAGGGGAGGCGACTCATTTATATAGTATAACCAGACATGATATAGTATAACCAGTCCTGATTGGGCAAGGGGCGGAGCCTATACCCATATATGTATCCTGTCATGCTTGTGTCCGGTAAATAAAGCTGCTAGAATGGCCCAGCCAATCACCTGACTTGAATCCATACCCCCTAACTGTCCCGGATCATCGGGACAGTCCGGCAATTGTAAACAAGTCCCGGCATCCCGCAGTATCAAGCTGGGTCCCGCAGTGCAATGCTAGAGCTTGGCACTCGGCTTCACTGATCTCCGCAGCAGCCAGCCTCTCTCTTCCCTAACATGCATAAACTCAGAGAAGCGCCCCCTAGGCTCCTCCTCTGCGCTGACATGTTTTATGGGTTAACAGGAAGGAAGTACACATACCGACAGTGCCACCGAGAATACCTCCTGCCAGTGACCCAGGGCAATCAGCTCACCAGCCTCTCAGAGCACACGCCTGCCATATCCATTCATCTTTATTATTGGCTCTCCTTCCACCGGCTGCTGTACAGAGGTAAAAGGGGGGTGCTGTGACAGAGGTGAGGGGGGGGGGGGGTGCTGTGACAGAGGTGAAGATGAGGTCCTGTGAGAGGGGTGCTGTGACAGTGGTAAAGGGGGGGGGTGCTGTGACAGTGTTAAATGGGGGGTGCTGTAACAGTGGTAGTGGTAAAGGGGGGGGCTGTGACAGAGGTGAGGGGGGGTGCTGTGACAGAGGTGAGGAAGGTGCTGTGACAGAGGTGAAGATGGGGTGCTGCGACAGAGGTGAGGGGGGTGCTGTGACAGATGCGAAGATGGGGTGCTGTGACAGAGGTGAGGGGGGTGCTGTGACAGAGATGAAGATGGGGTGCTGTGGCAGAGGTGAGGGGGTGCTGTGACAGAGGTGAAGATGGGGTGCTGTGGCAGAGGTGAGGGGGTGCTGTGACAGAGATGAAGATGGGGTGCTGTGGCAGAGGTGAGAGGGGTGCTGTGACAGAGATGAAGAGGGGGTGCTTTGGCAGAGGTGAGGGGGGTGCTGAGACAGAGGTGAAGATGGGGTGCTGTGACAGAGGTGAAAACAGTGTGCTGTGACAGAGGTGAAGATAGGGTGCTGTGACAGAGGTGAGGGAGGTGCTGTGACAGAGGTGAAGATGGGGTGCTGTGACAGAGGTGAGGGGGGTGCTGTGACAGAGGTGAAGATGGGGTGCTGTGACAGAGGTGAAGATGGGGTGCTGTGACAGAGGTGAGGGGGGTGCTGTGACAGAGGTAGAGGGGGGTGCTGTGACCGAGGTGAAGATGTTGTGCTGTGACAGAGGTGAAGATGGGGTGCTGTGACGATCGGTACGTGTGTACGGGGCTTAAGGGGATGAATTTGTGCTAGGAATAGGAAGAGGATTTGTTCTAGGAGGGGAGATTGGGAGGAAGGAATATTCATGCTCGCAGGTAATATTTGGAGGGGAAGTATTTGTTCTGGGAGGGATGAGCATAGATTAGTGCTGGATTTTTGTTTTTGTTTTGGAGGTAGAGATTGAGGATTGTTGCTGAAAGGGTAAGTGGGGGAGAGTATTGCTTGTGGGGGGAATTTTGCACTATCCTGAAACCTACACACCCCTGACTCCGTCACTTATTTTATTTTGTACTCCTGACTCCTACTATGCATCACACACCCCTGTCTCCTGCATTCTGTGCATTACATATTACTGGGCCCCGCACTCTGTGTTATATATCCTAAACGTGACACCGATTACAGTAAATGCGTTACTACTCCTGACCCTTGCATTCCGTGCATTATAAACCCCTGACCTCTGCACTTTGCCTTACACACTATATTGTACATTGTATACTTCTCAAAGTGTTCATTGTCTCTACAGTTGCTGGTTGTAGTGGAAGCATTTTTTTTTTTTTTTAATGATTGTGCTGATGTTCATATGTGTTTGTGAGACTGTTGCTTGTGGCACAGCAATAAAAGCATTTTAGAAGTACAATAAAGTCCAGGTTTGTTTAACTGTGCCCATTAAGCCCCTCCCACTGTTTACAGTTTGGCCACACACACTGTTTGCCGCAGTGCGCCGCAGGACTCCTTTTTCCCAAGCTGTCCCTCATTCTCAAGTTCTAAAGTTGGGAGGTATGCTTGAATCCAATAGAAAATCTATGGAAATAACTAAAGATAGAAACTCATAGAAGAGGCCCATGAAACCTTCAAGATTTGAAGGTTTGTTTGTGTGGAAGAATGGGCCGAAATCACACCTGAGCAATGCATGCAACTAGGTTCTCCATTCATGAGGTGTCGTAAAGCTGTCATTACCAACAAAGGATATTGTACGAAGAATTAACCACTTGCCGACTGCCCCCCGCCACAGTTTTGCTGTGGCAGGCTGGCTCGGCTGCGCGAAACAACGTAGTCAGCGGGGATGCTGATCCATGGGACCGGTGGCCACGATTGCGGCCATCCCAAGGCAGCGTGTGGCTCCAATCCCTGAGCTCTGTATCCACTCCAGGCGGCAGTGCTGGGCTCACCGGAGCTCCGTCTCCGCCCACTGATGCGGCCAGTCAGCGGTCACATAACTGTGACATCATCAATCGGTGGCAGGCTGAGTGGGGATGTTGAGTGCACTGGGGCTGTCAGAGGAGCCCGTACCGCTGCTCAGCATGACTTCAGCCTCCTCTCCACTCCCAGGTCCAAAGGACAGGCTGACCGGGGAACCCCTCCCTCTCTCTCTGTCACCCTCCCTCCCTCTGTCACCTCCCCTGTTTCTGTCACCCCCCCTCTCTCTCACCCCCCTCTATCTCTGTCACCCCCCCTCTCTCTGTCACCCCCCTCTATCTCTGTCAACACCCTTTTTCTGTCACCCCTCCTCTCTCACTGTCACCCCCCCTCTCTGTTACCCCCTCTCTCTCTCTGTCACCCTCCTTGTCACCCCCTTTCTCTCTGTCACCCCCTCTTCCTCTCTGTCACTCCCTCTCTCTGTCACCCCCTGTCTCTCTCTTTATCACCCCCTCTCTCTCTGTCACCCCCCACTCTCTGTCAACCCCCTCTCTCTGTCATCCCCCCTCTCTCTGTCTATCACCACCTCTCTCTCTCTCTGTCACTCCCTCTCTCTCTCTCTGTCACCCCCTCTCTCTGTCACCCCTCACTCTGTCACCCCCTCTCTCTCTCTCTGTCACCCCCCTCTCTTTCTCTCTCTCTGTCACCCCTCTCTCTCTCTGTCACCCTCTCTCTTTCTCTCTCTCTCTATGTCACCTCCCCTCTCTCTCTGTCACCCACTCTCTCTCGCTGTCACCCCCCTCTCTCTCTCTGTCACCTACCCCTCTCTCTCTCTCTGTCACCCCCTCTGTCTCTGCCACCCCCTCTCTCTCTTTCATCCTCTTTCTCTCTCTCTCTGTCATCTCCTCTCTCTCCGTCACCCCCTCTCTGCCCCCCTCTCTCTCCCCCTCTCTCACTCTCTGTCCCCCTCTCTCTCTCTCTCTCTCTCTCTCTCTCTCTCTCTCTCTATCAACCCCCTCCCTCTCTCTGTCACCTCCCCCCTCTCTCTGTGTCACCTCTCTCTTGGTCACCCCCCTCTCTCTCTCTGTCACCCCCTCTCTCTCTCTGTTACCCCCCTCTCTCTCTCTGCCACCCCTCCTCCCTCGCTCTGTCACCCCCTCCCTCTCTCTGTCACCCCCTCTCTCTTACCCCCCTCTCTCTCTCTGTCACCCCCTATCTCTCTGTCTGTTACCCCCTCTCTCTTTTTCACCCCCCTCTCTCACTCTCTCTTTCTCCCCCTCTCTCTCTCTCTGTCCCCCCTCTCTCCCTACCACCTCTCTCTCTCTCTGTCACCCCCTCTCTCTCTCTGTCACCCCCCTCTCTATCTCTCTCACCCCCTCTCTCTAACCCCCACTCTCTCTCTCTCTCTGTCACCCCCCTCTTCCTCTCTGTCAACCACCCTCTCTCTCTGTGTCAACCCCCCCTCTCCCTCTCTCTCTTTGTCACCCCCTCTCTCCCTGCCACCCCCCTCTCTCTATCACCCCCCTCTCTCCCTCTCTGTCACCCCCTCTCCACCCCCTCTCTCTCTCTGTCACCCTTCCTCTCTCTCTCTCTCTGTCACCCCCTCTCTCTCTGTCACCCCCTCTCTCTGTCACCCCCCTCTCTCTGTCACCCCCTCTCTCTCTCACCCCCCTCACCCCCTCTCTCTCTCTCACCCCCTCTATCTCTCTCTCACCCCCTCTCTCTCTCTGTCACCCCCTCTCTCTCTGTGTCAACCACCCTCTCTCTCTCTGTCAAACCCCTCTCTCTCGCTGTCACCCCCCTCTCACTCTCTGTCACCCTCTCTCTCACCCCCTTCTCTCTCTCTCTGTCATTCCCCTCTCTCTCCCCCCTCTCTCTGTCACCTCTCTCTCTCTCTGTCACCCCCCTCTCTCTGTCTGTCACCATCCCTCTCTCTGTCACCCCCTCTCTCTCTGTCACCCCCTCTCTCTGTCACCCTCCCTCCCTCTCTCTGTCACCCCCCCTCTCTCTCTCTCTCTCTCTCTCTTTCACCCCCCTCTCTGTGTCAACCACCCTCTCTCTCTCTGTCAAACCCCTCTCTCTCTCTCTCTCTCTGTCATCCCCTCTCCCTCTCTGTCACTCTCTCTCTGTCACCCCCTCTCTCTCCCTGTCAAACCCCCCTCTCCCTGTCAAACCCCCCTCTCTCTGTCAACCCCCCTCTCTCTCTTTGTCAAACCCCCCCTCTCTCTCTTTGTCAAACCCCCCTCTCTCTCTTTGTCAAACCCCCCTCTCTCTCTTTGTCAAACCCCCCTCTCTCTCTGTGTCAAACCCCCCTTTCTCTCTGTGAAACCCCCCCCCTCTCTCTCTGTGAAACCCCCCCCTCTCTCTCTGTCACCCCTCTCTCTGTCAAACCCCCCCCTCTCTCTCTGTCAACCCCCCCTCTCTCTCTGTCAACCTCCCCCTCTTTCTGTCAACCCCCCCTCTCTCTGTCAAACCCTCTCTCTTTCTGTCAAACCCTCCCTCTCTGTCAAACCCTCTCTCTTTTGCTCTCTCTCTCTCTCTCTCTCTGTCCAACCCTCTCTCTCTCACCCCCTCTCTCTCTTTGACCCCCCCTTTCTCTGTCAACCCCTCTCTCTCTCTCTGTCAAACCCCCCTCTCTCTCTCTCTGTCAATCCCCCCTCTCTCTCTCTCTCTGTAAAACCGCTCCCTCTTTTTCTGTCAAACCCCCCCCTCTCTTTCTCTCTGTCAAACTCCCTCTCTCTCTCTCTCTCTGTCAAACTCTCTCTCTCTCTGTCAACCCCCCTCTCTCTCTCTCTGACAAACCCCTTAACTCTCTCTTAAACCCCCCCCTCTCTCTCTCTGTCAAACCCCCTCTCTCTCTCTGTCACCCTCTCTCTCTCTGTCATCCCCCCTCTCTCTCTCTGTCACCCCCTCTCTCTCTCTCTGTAACCCCTCTCTTGCTGTTCACACCTAGCACACTGTTTGCCCACTAGAGAGCTCTATACTGGGCCAACCACGGACACCTCAGAAACTTTCAATTCCCTTGTATCCATTTTTTTTTTTTATTGGACAGGGAGGACTAGGAAACAAAATATAATGCTACATATGTTTCTTTAGTTTCCCGTTACATGGTGGAGAACTAATATAGGAGCATCACCTTTTAAAAATGTAGAAAATGGTTAAAATTGATCTAAAAAAAAAAATAAAAAAGACATTTTTCACTTTTTCATGGGCCGGGGGGGGGGGGGGGTGCGCTGATACAGCCCCTTGCCAAGGGCGCCTGAGACCCTAGGTACGCTTCTGAGTGTAGGTTCTAACTCGCACGATATCAAACCGGCATTTTCAGTCCAACTTCAGGGGCGTTTTGACAGACATCTGTGCGGGTTCCTGCACAGATATCTATTGAAATCTCCCCCCTAAGTCGTCAAAAGCAGTGCAGACACTACTTTTGGGAATCAGTGCAGCACCACAAAGTTGACATCGCACAGATTTGGTCGGTACCATTGCCGGCAATAGGCTCCGATTTGACATGCGATTTGACATGTCAAATTGGCCCAATGTGAACATGGGCCTAATGCAATATACTTCCCATACACAGAAAAATATTTGATGTTGTTTGTTAAAATTTTCAATTTCAAATTTGAGTCCCAGTAATAAATACAGTGAATATTACATTTTCTCTTTTGATCTTCTTTTGATTTTAATGTTTTTTATTATTTTTTTGTAGACGGCAACTCATTTATGTTATCAATGATACGATATTAAATCGGTTTTAAAGACAAACTTTTTTTTTTTACCTTAATTCATTCTTTGTGTAGCATCCTCCTAGGTAAGTGCTAGAGAGAAAGTATAGTTTCGAGTCAATCTATATTGTTCTCTGCCTACCAGAGAGCAGGATCTGTAGTGAGGTGTGCTCATTGTGTTCAGGGTGCAACTCATTCTGTCTGCATCTGCAGAGTGTTTCACACTGGTCCAATAGGGAGGCATATTGGACAGTGGGAGGAAACCTGACAAATGAGTGCACAGGCTTTTGATACAGCCCTGGTGATTTGACAGAGGAAAGTGCCTCGTTGCATGCTGGGATACTGTATAAAAACCAGGAGCACATGTACTTAGAGACTTTCGGCTGGATAGCGGAGTCCAGGAGGGAGAGGGCGGCTACTCCCTCCTCTGTAGAGGTGCCATGTGGCCTCAGGTAGTCGAACTGAGGGCATGGAGAGTGCTGGTGAGGAACTGAACCCAGAGGTCCTGTGAAGCTGACTGAGAGGGGAGACACTGGAGGATCTGAATCTGCAGTACAGTGAGTACAGATCTGTCTCAAGGGGCCTGACCTGAGAGGGGCCACCACTGCAGCTAGAAGAGTCAGTGAACGGGTGTCAGTAAAGGGGATGCTAGTGAGTGCCCCGAAGATAATGTAGATTCACCAAGCCTATTGCTGGAGAGAAACCCTTTCCATACATGTGGCAGTATGGATTAAGCAGCATAGCTGCTTCCACAAGCAACCTTGTGAGGCCAAGTGAGAGTTGTCCTTATCCATTGTGAATAGTTCAAGTTGGAGTAGCCCACTATTCCCTTCTCCCATCCAAGTTCCAAAATAAACACTAAAAACCAATACCCCGGGACTGTTTATTGTGTAATGAGCCATCGGGAGTAAGGATGGATGTATGAACTGTTCCCTAAGTGACTGTGTGCTGGTAATCAGAGGAGGCCCAACAAGTCATCATACAGCAAGCCCTACGGGGACAGTGCTACATTTACATTAAGGTAAAAAAAAACTTTTCAATATCTGCTTCCCCCAGTCCCACTTAAACAATAACCTGAATCAGCCTTTGCTGATAGCAGGACGCACACAGCCCAGCTCGGGAACGAGCCTGCACGAGTTTCCTTATAGCAAGTAACTTGTTGTGGAGGCACTCTGACATGACTAGGGTACTAAAGACGTCTTGTCTCCTTCCGCTTTGACCTGTACCATACCCTCCAACCCCTTCAATAATCACACGGACAACAAGGTGGAGTAATTGGCCAAAACAGCCTTTTATTAACCAAAGTAATAAAAACCGATAAAAAAAACATAACTTAAATACCAGGTAAATACAGTGTAACTGGAGCCTCAAGGTCCTAGTGGGCATTACTCAGAAGAAAAATGCCTGCGGCCTACTTAAAACAGGCCTCCAGCCACAGATACCTCCACTAGAACAACTGGGAGCCGTATCTCAAACGGGTCCCTACCAAGTACCTTTTTAGGTGCCCACAATAACCTACAAGGACCTTGCACCCCGCCAGCTGCTTGACAAAATTATCCCCAACAAGCCAAAACCCAACAATAATAAGTTACCTACCAGAAAATAAAATACCAGGGCGGGCGGGAGGGAAGTTTTTCCCTGCTGGTCCCTCTTCCGACTGGAGACCCTACCCCCACTCAGCCTCACCAACCCCCCCCTCGCAGCTGCACCCCTTCCCAAACTTGTACTCAATTATGCTGGTCCCTCTTCCGACTGGAGACCCTACCCCCACTCAGCCTTACCAATCCCCCCCCCCCGCAGCTGCACCCCTTCCCAAACCTGTACCCAATTAACTATTTTTGGAACGTGATTCTCATTATAATATGTATATTTTCTCATAAAGACCTAAGACCCACAGTTCCCCAGACCCTTTAACCCCTGTCATGCCGGCCCTCCATTCATGCTCTTCTTTTTTTTTAACTCCGAGCCTCTCTAGAGTAGAATGGCATGCGCAGACGAGGGACCCCAGAAGAGGAGGTTCAGGACCACTCTGTAAAAAATCATTGCAGAGAAAAATTTCGTAGAACATGCTTTTTATTTTAGGAAAAAAAATATATAGCTTTAAACCTATAGAAGACTTACACTGGCTGATCCCTTTCACTTGATGCATATTCTTGACACGCACTTACTGCATATTGAAGGCTTAATATCCCAATTTACATAAGTCACCATATGCCTTCTGCAGCAGCAGCAACTGCAAAATAACAGAAAATTGAGGCCAAGTGCTGGCAAATGAGAATGCATCCAAGCCTGGGTTTGATCTTGTGATACATTTGATTTTGAATGCTGCCTGCTATTTTCTATTGCTGAAAATGCCTGCACATTGAAAGAATCATTTCTGACTTAGCAAATTTCATTTTACAAAACAAATTAATTTTGCTGCTCAGATAAGCTTGTTTGCTGTCCATTACGGTGAAAATCAATACAAGAGCCTTATATCTGTCATTGTGGACTCCAAAATGGTATGTTTAGTGATCCCCATAGTTATTAGTAGTCTGTTCTGCTGTGAAGCGATAGCATGTAGCCTGTGGCTGTAGACAGGTTAGCCCAAGTACTGACAAGAATAAGCGTCTAGCTGCAGCTGGGTTTGTATATGGCTTTAGGCAATCGCAGGATGTGTGATAAGGCAGCTTGTAGCCAGTGGTTATAGGTTAGAAGACTATGAAAATGAATATGTAAATTAGGACAGCACTAAATAATTACATCGACTCGATCACCAGAATAACAACTTCTGGACCGGAAGTTTTTCCCCCTTAATGACCAGGCCATTTTTTTGCGATTTATCACTGCGTTACTTTAACGGACAATTGCGTGGTCATGCAATGCTGTACCCAAATAAAATTGATGTCCTTTTTTTCCCACAAACAGAGCTTTCTTTTAGTGGTATTTGATCACCTCTGCAATTTTTATTTATTCCGCAGTTGTGCGATGTTTTACCCAAATAAAATGAATGTCCATTTTTCCCCACAAATACAGCTTTCTTTTGGTGGTATTTGATTACCTGTGCGATTTTTATTTTTTGCGCTATAAACAAAAAAAGAGCGACAATTCTATATATAGTTTTCACTTTCTGCTATATAACATTCTGATATAAAAAGTTTAAAAATCAAATGTATTCATCATTTTAGGCCAATTTGTATTCTGCTACATATTTTTAATAAAAAAATTGCAATAAGCGTATTTTGATTGCTTTGCGTAAAAGTTATCGCGTCTACAAACTAGGGGAAAGATTTATGTCATTTTTATTTATTTATATATTTATTTTTTACTAGTAATGGAGGTGATTGGCGATTTTTAGCGGGACTGCGACATTGTGGCGGACAGATCGGACCCCTAACTGACATTTTTGACACTGTTGGGAGGACCGGTGACATTACTACAGTAATCAGTGCTCAGAATATGCACTTTTACTGTAATAATGACACTGGCAAGGAAGGGGTTAACCCAGGGGTGAACAAAGGGTTAAGTATAAGCCTAGGGGGTGTTTTCTAACTGTATGGGAGAGGGACTTGTGGAATCAAAACAGAGAGCTGTGATCCTAAATAGGAGGATCACAGGCGCTCTGTGTTTATTCCAGAGAGAACAACAGTCTGCTGTGTTTACAACAGCTGACCGTCCTTCTCTCTCAGCGGGGAAGGACCGCGGGTGGCCGGCGGCAATCGCGACCACCAGCCTCGTGGATGGGCATCGCCGCTGCCTAGTGGGGGCGGGAGCGCGCCGCTAGCACCGCTCCAGCGAACCAACCTACCCATACATTGATTCACGCAGCCGAGTCAGCCTGCTGCAGTATATCTGCGGCAAGTGTTTAAAGCAAAACTCTAGGAAGATTTAAAATATGTGAATTAATGCAACTCTGTAATCCTGAACATATCATCAAATTTACAACAGCAGACCGTCATTCTCTCTCCACGGTGAGCGATCATGGGTGCCCAGCGGCAATCGCAGCCGCTTGCCCCGTGGATCAGCACCCCCGCTGCCTAATGGGGGCGTACATGTCAGTTCGCTCAGCCGAGCCAGCCTGCTGCAGTATATCTGCGGCTGGCGGTCGGCAAGTAGTTAAACATTTTGATCTGTCTTCACACTTACCTAGAAGTAAAATGCACTATTTATTGCATGATACCACAATGCTGCTCCATTCACAGTGCATTGGTAATCATTTTGAATGGCACCGTAATGCGGAACTACACTGTATCTGATTACCACAAACCAAAAGCACTATTTTATTCTTTTTTAATATTTAAAGCAAACTCACCCATCCATCCATCTCTATGCTTTATTTCGCTGAGAAATCACTTAGAGTGAGTAAGGGCAGATGATTTATGTAGTATTTACTTCCTGGAATCCATCTGCCCTTAGCTCAGGCATGCAGGCAAAAGGGTTTTTTTTTTTTACTCAGATTTTATTTTGAAAATTTTATAACATGTACATAAACACCAACAAAAAAAAAATAAAAAATAAATAAACCAAGGTCAAATCATCATTCTTAACAACCACATCTAGTTTTCCCATAATATTCACAGATACTCAAAAAGCTATTCCTAGATAGGAGGGTGTGCTTAGCTGAGAAAACTCCTCCTCTCATTTCCTCCTGAAGACTCCTGGGATGTATGACATCATTTGCCTAGGCATGGAAACTAGGAAGTAACTAAAGAAATGTAAAAAAAACAGTTCAAAACAATTCAATATGATATACTTTTCTATCTATGTACTAATGCTAGCAGCATGAGGATAAAATAGTCAATATTGATAGAGTGAAGTTCTACTTTAACCGGTTAACCACCGCCCGCAGCAGTTTTACTGTGGCAGGCAGCCCCTCCTGCGCGAACCGACGTAGCTGTACGTTGGTCGCGCTCTTACCCCCATTCGGCAACGGGGACTCCGATGCATGGGGCCAGCAGCTCCGATTTCCGTCGGCCATCCGCAATCGCTCCCCGCTGAGAGAGAAGGCTGGTCTGCTATTGTAAACACAGCTGACCATTCTCTCTGGAATGATCACAGAGTTCCTGTGATCCTTCTATATAGGATCACAGGTCTCTGTGATCATTTCAAAAGCCCAACCCCCATACAGTTAGAAACACTCCCCTAGGCCTACATTTAACCCCTTGATCACCCACTGTGTTAACCGCTTCCCTGCCAGTGTCATTAGTACAGTAACAGTGCATTTTTTTCCCACTGATTACTGTAGTAATGTCACTGGTCCCCCCAAAAGTGTCAAAAATGTCAGTTAGGGGTCCGATCTGTCCGCCGCAATGTCGCAGTCCCGCAAGAAATTGCAGATCGCCGCCATTACTAGTAAAAAAAATGAAAAAACAATAAAAATGACATAAATCTTTCCCGTAGTTAGTAGACTCGATAACTTTTGCGCAAACCAATAAAAATACGCTTAATGCAATTTTTTTCTTCCAAAAATATGTAAGAGAAAACAAAAAGCCTAAAATGTTAAAAAACTTTGATTTTTCACATTTTTTTATATGAAATTCCCCCAAAAAAATTTAAAAATCTAAATTTTTTAACATTTTAGGCCAATTTGTTTTCTGCTACATATTTTTGGTAAAAAAATCGCAATGGGCGTATTTTGATTGGTTTGCGCAAAAGTTATTGCGTTTTCTAACTAAGGGAACGATTTATGTCATTTTTATTGTTTTTTTTTTAACTAGTGATGGTGGCGATCTGCATTTTTTTTTACAGGACTGCGACATTGCGGCGGACAGATCGGACCCCTGACTAACATTTTTAAAACTTTTGGGAGTACCAGTGACATTACTACAGTAATCAGTGCTATACATATGCACTGTTACTGTAAAAATGACACTGGCAGGGAAGGGGTTAACTTTACTAGAGATCAAGGGGTTAAATGTGTCCCTAGGGGCGTGCTTCTAACTGTAGAGGGGCGTGGCTTTTGATGTAACCACAGAGACATACGATCCTACATAGCAGGATCGTATGATCTCTGCTGTTACACCAGGGAGAATGACAGGCGGCTTTGTTTACATTAGCCGCCTTCCTTTCTCCCTCTCCAGCGGGAGATCACGAGTGGCCGGTGGACATCGGAGCCGCCGGTCACTCGCGCGGGGACCTCAGTGAATGAGCGGGGGTGGAAGCGCGCCTCGCCCCCTACAGGCTCCGAGCGACGTAGTAAATGTACTTGCGGCGGTCGGGAAGTGGTTAAAAATATTGTTATTTTTTCAAAATTGACGCTCTTTTTTTGGTTATAGCGCAAAAAGTAAAAAATTGCACAGGTGATCAAATACCACCAAAAGAAAGCTCTGTTTGTGGGAAAAAAAGGACGTCAATTTCATTTGGGTACAGCATTGCACGACCGCGCAATTGTCCGTTAAAGTCACGCAGTGCCGAATCGCAAAATAGGCCCTGGTCTTTGAGCAGCCAAATCCTCCGGGGCTTAAGTGACTAAATATTTTTTTGTTGGGAATGTTATATAGCAGAATGTGAAAAATATAGTTTTTTTTTCAGAATTGACGCTCTTTTTTTGTTTATAGCGCAAAAAATAAAAATCGCAGAGGTGATCAAATACCACCAAAAAAAGGCTTTATTTGTGGGGAAAAAAAGGACATCAATTTTTTTTAGGTACAGTGGCACACGACCGCGCAATTGTCCGTTAAAATAACGCAAAAAATGGCCTGGTCATTAAGGGGACAATCCCTTCCGGTCCAGAAGAAGTTAATGCTCCTTTAAAACGCAACTCAATGCATGCATGTTTTTAGCATACCGCAGTGCACACATGAGAGCCATCTGTGCGTAGTGGTCAGTGGCGGCCGGCGCGTTGGGGGCGCCGCCCCCCTATCCAATGCGTCCGGCCCCCTAATCTACATGCGGGGCGCCAGACGCATGGAGTTCAATAGTTTTTTTTTTCCCTGAGCCAGAGGCTCTAATAGGCTTCAGTAAAGGGTGGGCCCGGGGCGCATAGCAGTGCGCCCCGAGCCCACCCATTGTGTGACAATAGCGAATGGAAATTCGCTATTGTCACACGGATCCTCCTCCTGGCCAATCAGGAAACGGGTCGGAGACCCACTTCCTGATTGGCCGAAAGGCAAAATCATGCCATTGGCCGAGGATGAGGTGGGAGGACTCGAGGAGACGCCACTGCTGCAGGCAAGTGCGCTGGTCTCTCTGCATTGAAAGGGGGCACGCTGGTCATTCTGCATTGAAAGGGGGCACGCTGGTCATTCTGCATTGAAAGGGGGCACGCTGGTCATTCTGCATTGAAAGGGGGCACACTGGTCATTCTGCATTGAAAGGGAGCACGCTGGTCATTCTGCATTGAATGGGGGCATGATGATCTCTCTGCATTGAATGGGGGCACAATGATCTCTCTGCATTGAAAGGGGGCACGCTGGTCATTCTGCATTGAAAGGGGGCACGCTGGTCTCTCTGCATTGAATGGGGGCACGATGATCTCTCTGCATTGAATGGAGGCACAATGATCTCTCTGCATTGAAAGGGGGCACGCTGGTCATTCTGCATTGAAAGGGGGCACGCTGGTCTCTCTGCATTGAATGGGGGCACGATGATCTCTCTGCATTGAATGGGGGCACAATGATCTCTCTGCATTGAAAGGGGGCATGCTGGTCATTCTGCATTGAAAGGGGGCACGCTGGTCTCTCTCCATTGAATGGGGGCATAATGATCTCTCTGCATTGAATGGGGGCACGATGATCTCTCTGCATTAAAAGGGGGCACGCTGGTCTCTCTGCATTGAATGGGGGCACGGTGATCTCTCTGCATTGAAAGGGGGCATGCTGGTCATTCTGCATTGAAAGGGGGCACGCTGGTCTCTCTGCATGGAATGGGGGCACGATGATCTCTCTGCATTGAAAGGGGGCTCGCTGGTCATTCTGCATTTATAGGGGGCATGCTGGTCTCTCTGCATTGAAAGGGGGCATGCTGGTCATTCTGCATTAAAAGGGGGCACGCTGGTCATTCTGCATTGAAAGGGGGCACGCTGGTCATTCTGCATTGAAAGGGGGCATGCTGGTCATTCTGTATTGACAGGGGGCACGCTGGTCTCTCTGCATTGAATGGGGGACGATGATCTCTCTGCATTGAAAGGGGGCTCGCTGGTCATTCTGCATTTATAGGGGGCATGCTGGTCTCTCTGCATTGAAAGGGGGCACGCTGGTCTCTCTGCATTGAAAGGGGGCACGCTGGTCTCTCTGCATTGAAAGGGGGCACGCTGGTCATTCTGCATTGAAAGGGGGCACGCTGGTCATTCTGCATTGAAAGGGGCACGCTGGTCATTCTGCATTGAAAGGGGGCACACTGGTCTCTCTGCATTGAAAGGGGGCACGCTGGTCTCTCTGCATTGAAAGGGGCACGCTGGTCTCTCTGCATTGAAAGGGGGCATGCTGGTCTCTCTGTATTGAAAGGGGGCACGCTGGTCACTCTGCATGGAAAGGGGGCACGCTGGTCACTCTGCATTGAAGGGGGGCACACTATACCTTGATTACTGAAGGCCCCTTTCACACTTTTGTGACCTCAAAGTCACGCAATTTTTACAGCGTTTTTTGCCGCAAAGCAATGCCTATTACATTTTTCTGTTTGCGCCCCCCCCCCCAAAAAAAATTTTGAGCACCAGCAGCCGCCACTGGTAGTGGTCACATAGGGTTGAACAAAAAAAAGGTTCCTCTCTGATATTTTTGTGCCATATGGTGATTTAAAAGCTCATTTAAAATAGATAGGCTTTCCTAATGCAGTGTATGGAGTAATGCGGTATTGTACCAGATGGATATTAGGGGGGCTACAGATCTTTAGGATCTATGTATGTTGAAACATTTTCTGCATCTAACACAATGCTGAGAGCCTGGTGCCCCAATGTTTACTGTGGTTCAATCCACGAGCCTTGACGCCATTGACAAAACACAGTAGTAATGAAGGAGAAAGCATGTGTAGCACCCCCCTAGGTAGGTGCTAGTGAGAAAGTATAGTTTGTGCTCTGTCTGTTTACCAGAGGGGCTGCAGGTAAATCTATATTGTTCTCTGCCTATCAGAGGACAGGATCTGTTAGTGAGGTCTGCACATTGTGCTCAGGATGCAACTCATTCTGTCTAGAGAATGTTTCACACTGATCCAATAGGGAGGCATGTTGGACAGTGGTAGGAAACCTGACGAATGGGTGCATGGGCTTTTGATACAGTCCTGATGAGGAAAAGTCGCCTCGGTGCATGTTGGGATTCTGTATAAAAGCCAGGAGCACATGTGCTTGAGGTCTTTCGGCTGGACAGCTGAGTCCCAGAGAGAGGGGGCGGCTGCCTCCTTTTCTGTAGAGGTGCCATGCGGCCTCAGGGGGTCGTCCTGAGCACCTGCAAAATAGCAGTGAGGAGCTAAACCCAGAGGTCCAGAGAAGCTGACTGCAGGCCCGGATTGACTAATCGGGAGCCCCGGGAGAATTCCCCGTGGGCTGGTGGCAGCGAGGGCCGTTGTCATGGCTTTGGGTTGAAATATGGATGCTGTCTGGGCCGGCGATACGTAGGTGGGAGGAGGGGAGCGGGGCCCGGCGGCCGGCGATGCATAGGTGGGAGGAGGGGACCGGTGCTGGGTTTCTTTCTATGGTGTCCTGTGAGCTGGGGCGTTGCGGCGTCGCATACTGACGTGACGTCGACGTGCCCTGCCTCCACACGCCGCGGGTTTCGGACGGTCCTCACCTCAACGCACTGGGGACGAGTTCCTGCTTGTTCCCTTCTCCCCTCTTCAGATGCCCTGTTTCTTGTTAGTAGTTTTTGTGTGTCATATTCATATAGCCTCGCCCTCTGAAATCAAGCTCCACTCAATGGTCTCTCCGCTGAGGAATAATGTGTACATTTGCATTATCCCACAAAATTTTAATAAAAATATATGATTCATATATTTTTCATATATTTTTATAAAAATTTTGTGGGATAATGCAAATGTACACATTATTCCTCAGAGGAGAGACCATTGAGTGGAGCTGGATTTCAAATAGAGGCTTTGTCGATTGTCATTGAGCCATACATTTATATAAAAACAGGCACAGCATGGCTTATAAGTGTAATAAGACCCATCTTTATAATGCACCATTTTATTAAAACTACATCAGTTAACCACTTCTGGACCAGAAGATTTTCCCCCTTAATGACCAGGACATATTTTGCGATTCGGCACTGTTACTGTCACGAACCGGCAGGACTGGTAGTGGATCCTCTGGACCAGAGAGGCGATGGCACGGGTTGTACTAGAGGACCGGTTCTAAGCAGTTACTGGTCTTCACCAGAGCCCGTCGCAAGGCGGGATGGATTTGCTGCGGCGGTAACTACCAGGTCGTGTCCCCCAGTAACAACTCGACCCCTCTGGCAGCTGATATGGCGTGGTACACAGGGAGTAGGCAAGAGCGTAGTCGGACGTAGCAGAGGTCAGGGCAGGTGGCAAAGGTTCAAAGGCGAGTAGTCGGTAGCAACGGGTTCGGCAACAGGCAAAGTAAACAAACACAGCAGGGAACGCTTTCTCAAAGGCACAAGGCACAAAGATCCGGCAGGAAGCTGTGGGAGGAGAAGGTATTTATGGGTAGTGCACAGGTGAAGCCTAATTAAGTCAGCACTACCTCTCACAAACCTTAACCCTTATTAACCACTTTAGGCCAGGCACCAATCACTGGTGCACTGGCCCTTTGAATCTAAGAGTCCCGGCGCGCGCGCGCCCTAGAGAGCAGGGACGCACACGCCGAGACGCTGGAGTGCTGCCTGGAGGCATACGCTGTGAGCGCTCCGAGGCCAGCAGGAGGCCCGGAGCGCTCAGCGTAACAGTACCCCCCCCCCCCCCCCTTTGGTCTCCCTCTCCTTTTGGCACCGAGGAACTTGAGGATGAGACTGCGGTCCAGGATGTTCTCCTCTGGCTCCCATGACCTCTCCTCAGGACCGCAGCCCTCCCAGTCGACCAAAAAAAAATTTTTCCCCCGGGAGATCTTGGTCGCCAAGATCTCCTTGACAGAGAATATATCGGAGGTACCGGCGACAGGGATGGGAGAAACAAGCTTGGGAGAAAAACGGTTAAAGACAGCAGGTTTAAGAAGGGAAACATGGAAGGAGTTATGGATTCGGAGGGAGGGAGGAAGATGGAGCTGATAAGAAACTTGATTGATACGACTCTTGGTTTTATAGGGTCCCAAGAAACGAGGGCCCAACTTGTAACTTGGGACCCTAAATCGGATGTACCTAGAGGAGAGCCACACCTTGTCACCCGGGCGAAATTCCGGAGGAGATCTGCGTCTCTTATCAGCTTGAACCTTCATACGGGCGGAAGCCTTGAGGAGAGCAGCGTGGGTTTCTCGCCAGATGGAGGAAAAGTCCTGTACAAGACTGTCAACGGCAGGTACAGAAGAAGGAGTGGGAGACTGTGGCAGAGGTGGAAGAGGATGACGGCCAAAAACTACAAAGAAAGGAGACTTGTTAGAAGCAGAGGATTGTTTGTAGTTGTAGGAGAACTCCGCTCAGGGAAGTAGATCAGCCCAGTCGTCATGGCGTGAGGACACAAAGTGACGCAGATAGTCACCCAAAATTTGGTTCATCCGTTCTACTTGGCCGTTAGACTGAGGATGGTAAGAAGAAGAGAAGTCCAATTTGATCCCGAGCTGAGCACATAGAGCCCTCCAGAATTTGGAGACGAATTGTACCCCACGATCCGAGACAATATGTTTGGGAAGGCCATGGAGACAGAAGATGTGCTGGAAAAATTGTTTGGCCAACATGGGTGCAGAGGGTAGACCGGGCAGGGGTACAAAGTGAGCCATCTTGGAGAAGCGATCCACCACGACCCAAATAACGGACTTGCCATGGGAGGAGGGAAGATCTGTAATAAAGTCCATAGCGATGTGAGACCAGGGAACTTCAGGAACAGGTAAAGGCAAGAGGAGACCCGTTGGTTTCTGGCGAGGCGCTTTATCCCGGGCGCAAATCATACAGGCCTGGACGAAGTCCGAGACATCTTTCTCCAAAGAAGGCCACCAGTACCTTTGGGAGATTAGTTGGAGAGATTTTAGCACCCCCGGATGACCGGCAAAATGGGAGGCGTGGCCCCACTTGAGAATTAGCAACCGCTGACGTGGAGGTACGTAGGATTTGCCAGGAGGAAGAAGGCGCAGGTCCACGGGAGCGACTGTAATAAGGCGTTCTGGAGGGATAATATATTGAGGTGTTAACTCATCGCCCACCACATCAGAGGAGCGAGACAGAGCATCTGCCCTAATGTTCTTACAAGCTGGATGGAAATGGATCTCAAAATTAAAGCTGGCGAAGAACAGAGACCAACGGGCCTGACGGGGATTTAGTCTCTGAGCAGACTGGAGATAAGCCAGGTTCTTGTGGTCTGTGAAGATGTACACAGGATGTGTGGCGCCCTCGAGTAAATGTCTCCATTCCTCCAGTGCCAATTTAATAGCAAGCAGTTCTCTGTCCCCAATGGAGTAATTTCTCTCTGCGGGAGAGAATGTCTTTGAAAAGAAGCCACAAGTTGAAGTCTTGCCCCTGGAGGACTTCTGGGTGAGGACAGCTCCGGCTCCCACCGAGGAGGCATCCACTTCAAGAGAGAAAGGTTTGGTGGAATCTGGTCTAGCGAGAACGGGTGCAGAGGCAAAGGCGGATTTCAGGGACTGGAAGGCTTCCTCGGCTTGGGAAGGCCAGGATTTGGGGTTAGCTCCTTTTCTTGTGAGAGCCACGATAGGAGTTACCAGAGTGGAATAGTGAGGGATGAATTGCCTGTAGTAGTTCGCAAAGCCCAGAAATCTATGTATGACTCGGAGACCAGAGGGACGTGGCCAATCCAGAACCGCAGAGAGCTTGGCTGGGTCCATTTGAAGTCCTTGGGCTGAGATAATGTATCCCAGGAAAGGCAGGGAGGTCCGTTCAAAAATACATTTTTCAAGTTTAGCGTACAGGCGATTCCTCCTAAGACGAGTAAGGACTTGTCGCACATGGGCTCGGTGTTGGTCCAAATTGGAGGAGAAGATGAGGATATCATCCAGGTATACGACCACGCAGGTGTAAAGTAAGTCCCTGAAAATATCATTGACAAATTCCTGGAAGACAGCAGGTGCGTTGCAGAGGCCGAAGGGCATCACCAAATACTCAAAATGGCCGTCCCTTGTGTTAAAGGCGGTCTTCCATTCGTCTCCCTCACGGATACGGATCAGATTATAGGCCCCCCGAAGGTCCAATTTAGTGAAGATCTTTGCCCCTCGGAGACGATCAAATAACTCCGAGATTAAAGGCAGAGGGTAACGGCTCTTGATGGTAATTTTATTAAGACCTCTGTAGTCAATGCAGGGGCGGAGGGAGCCGTCTTTTTTTGTCACGAAGAAAAAAACGGCCCCAGCAGGAGAAGAAGATTTTCTTATGAATCCTCTCTGTATGTTCTCACGTATATAGTCAGACATGGCAAGAGTCTCAGGAGGTGAGAGAGGATAAATTCTGCCCCGAGGTGGAGTAGAACCGGTTATCAGGTCGATCGGGCAATCATAGGGTCGGTGAGGAGGAAGAACCTCAGCTTGTTTCTTGCAGAAGACATCTGCAAAGGAATGGTATGGCTTGGGCAGCCCTGGAGGCGGAGAAACTTGCGGGTCCTGTTTGACCAGAGCAGGCTTGAGACAGCGGTCAGAACAGGAGGAACCCCAACGCAGGATCTCACCGGTGGACCAATTCAGGACAGGACTATGACGTTGAAGCCACGGCAGACCCAGGAGGAGTTCGGAGGAACAGAAGGGAAGGACAAAGAACTCTAAAGTCTCGGTATGAAATATTCCGATGTCCATCTGCAGAGGCTGGGTACGGAACTGCACAGTGGCAGAGAGTCTCTCACCGTTAACAGTAGAGATGAAAAACGGCTTGGGTAGACGGATTACTGGAATACGGTACTTGTCAACCAAGGAGGCGTGAATGAAGTTGCCTGCTGAACCGGAATCCAAGAAGGCGGTTGCGGAGAAAGAGGACTTGGAAGAGATGATCAACTGCACAGGTATGATGAGACGTGGAGAGGAAGAATCCACACCTAGCAACGCCTCTCCCACATTTACTAGGTGCGAGCGTTTCCCGAACGCGGTGGACGGAGAGGACAATCTCTAAGGAAGTGCTCAGTACTGGCACAGTACAGACACAGGTTCTCGTCTCTGCGGCGGCTTCGTTCTTGCGGAGTCAGGCGTGACCGATCCACCTGCATGGCCTCCATGGCGGGAGGCCCAGTAGCGGGTTGAGGTGGACGCAGAAAAACGGGAGCCAGACGAGGGTAACATCTAGGACGAGCTTTTTCCTTTTTAAGGAGGAGTTCCTCTTGTCTTTCGGCGAAACGCTTGTCTATCCTAGTGGCCAGCAAGATGAGGTCACTAAGAGTGGAAGGAAGCTCACGTGCAGCCAGGACGTCCTTTATCTCGCTGTTAAGTCCCTTCTTGAAGGTGGCGCAAAGGGCTTCATTGTTCCAGTTCAGCTCAGAGGCCAGGGTGCGGAACTGAATGGCATAGTCACCCACGGAAGGATCTCCTTGGGTCAAGTTTAGTAAGGCAGTCTCTGCGGAGGTAACCCGGGCAGGCTCCTCAAAAACATTCCGGAACTCTAGGCAGAAGCTCTGGACGGAAGCGGTGGCAGGATCTGCGCGGTCCCATAGTGGTGTAGCCCAGGCCAGGGCCTTCCCGGACAGTAAACTGAGAATAAAGGCTACCTTGGCTCGCTCAGAAGGAAACTGGTCGGACAGTAGCTCGAGGTGGAGAGAGCACTGCGACAGGAACCCACGGCACTGCTTTGGATCTCCGTCATATTTGTCTGGTAGGGACAAACGGATTCTGGAACCGGTGGCAACTGCAGGCGGAGGTGCTGGCTGTTGCTGAGAAGGCAGGAGCTGCTGCAACATAGCGGTCAACTGGGCCAGCTGTTGACCCTGCTGGGCCACAATGGTGGTGAGGTCCGCTAGGCTTGGCAGGGGAACATCAGCGGGATCTATGGCCGGATCTTACTGTCACGAACCGGCAGGACTGGTAGTGGATCCTCTGGACCAGAGAGGCGATGGCACGGGTTGTACTAGAGGACCGGTTCTAAGCAGTTACTGGTCTTCACCAGAGCCCGCCGCAAGGCGGGATGGATTTGCTGCGGCGGTAACTACCAGGTCGTGTCCCCCAGTAACAACTCGACCCCTCTGGCAGCTGATATGGCGTGGTACACAGGGAGTAGGCAAGAGCGTAGTCGGACGTAGCAGAGGTCAGGGCAGGCGGCAAAGGTTCAAAGGCGAGTAGTCGGTAGCAACGGGTTCGGCAACAGGCAAAGTAAACAAACACAGCAGGGAACGCTTTCTCAAAGGCACAAGGCACAAAGATCCGGCAGGAAGCTGTGGGAGGAGAAGGTATTTATGGGTAGTGCACAGGTGAAGCCTAATTAAGTCAGCACTACCTCTCACAAACCTTAACCCTTAATAACCACTTTAGGCCAGGCACCAATCACTGGTGCACTGGCCCTTTGAATCTAAGAGTCCCGGCGCGCGCGCGCCCTAGAGAGCAGGGACGCACACGCCGAGACGCTGGAGTGCTGCCTGGAGGCATACGCTGTGAGCGCTCCGAGGCCAGCAGGAGGCCCGGAGCGCTCAGCGTAAAAGTTACTTTAATGGACAATATAAAATCAAATAAAATCGATGTCCTTTTATCCCCACAAATAGACCTTTCTTTTTGGTGGTATTTGATCGCGATTTTTATTTTATTTTTTTGCGCTATAAACAAAAAAAGAGCGAAAATTTTGAAAAAAAAAAACAATATTTTTCACATTCTGCTATATAACATTCTCAAAAAAAAAATGTAAAAATCAAAATGTTTTAATATTTTAGGCCAATTTGTTTTCTGCTACATATTTTTGGTAAAAAAAATTGCAATAAGCATAAACAGTGCGCCATTGCAAACTTATATTCTGAGGTTTTAATTACATTATTTTAACATAGTCAGTTGTGAACTAAAGTGGGCCGGTCTAAGGCATGAAACTCCAGAGCTGAAAATGAGTTCCACTCCGGCCCTGGCTGACTGAGAGGGATCTGTCTCTGCAGTACAGTGAGTACAGAAACTCGTGCCAAGGGGCCTGACCTGGGGGGGGGGGGGGGCATCCCTTCTAGGATAGTCAGTGGATGGGTGTCAGTGGGAAGAGGATGCTAGTGATATTTCCTGAAGATAAGTTATCATCTATCAAGTCATCTTGTCAGGGAGCAAAGAGACTTAACTCCATCTACACTTGTGACAGTGTAGATTAACAGCCTGGCTGTTGCAAATTCTCAGGCAAAGTTCTGAAGATAGAAGTCCTCCACCAATGTGAATAGTTCAACTAGAGTATCCAACTATTCCCTTCTCCTATCCTAATTAGAAATAAACAACAAAAAAACACTCCAATGCCTCGTACACACGCATCGATAGTTGGCCGTGAATTTTCGGCCAACGTCCGATCGGCCGATTTTCAGCTTGTTAGTATGATGCTTCCGACAACCGACTCCGACTTTTCAGCCGAATAAAATCTGGTGTGCAGGCTATAAAATTTTTGTCGGCCGTCAACACAACGGCCGATTTTCCGTCAGTCAGTACAGATTTCGACAGGGAAAAATCTGATGAGCAAGACTGGGCATGCTCAGAGAAGAAAAAACACACGAAAAGTAAACCAGCACATGAAATCACTTCTGAAGTTGGTTTTTGTTTCGCCGAGAAAATTTGTGTGCAGTCTAGGCACATTCCAACCAACAAAACAACACTGGACAAAAGTCGGCCGATCGGTCGGCCGATAATCGTTGCATGTGTACGAGGCACTAGACTGTTCATTTGTGACCAGCCAGTAGGAGCAAGGTGGGATCTAGGGACTGTTGCCAAAGGTAATTGAGTGCTGGTAACCAAGGGAGCCTGTCAAGAGAATACTCATCAGTTCCTGCTGGGACAGTGCTACACATGTGTTGAAGGAAGGGGGTGAAACAAGAAATCTGACACACCCGGACATGTATCAGATGCAGAAAAGGTTTAGCCAGCTTAGTGCTAAAAGCAAAGGATATCAGTGGTCTGAGAGGCAGGACAGGTAAGTATATTAGTCCTTCTCATTACAGACAGCTATCTTTTTAAAAAATTTAAAATTTACTAGAATGGAAAAGGGGTTTTGATCTCTAGGATGCCCTATAGTAAGGTTTTGCCATCGTCCCTGTGAAATCGTTGTGTTTTGGGTTTGGTGACTCAAACTAAGGTTGTTGGGACTTTAAGGGCAAGAGTAAAACAAAGTAAAGTATCATAGAATGAAAATTGAACAGTTTATTTTCAAAAAAACAAGGTAATAGACAAGTTTGTCGTGGATGGGTTTAAGGTCCATCGGTGAGAGAAGTGAAGAAGTTAGAAAGGTAGGTGACAAGGTGAAAAATGGTGACTTTTGAGGAACATTTGTCTCTGTTGTTCCAATGATGGGGCACCATTTCTCCCACAGACACCAATCATGGGACACCATTACCCTCACAGACACCAATGATGGGGCACAATTTCTCCCACAGATATCAACCATAGGTCACCATTCTTCCCACAGACACCAATGATGGGTCACCATTCTTCCCACAGACACCAATGATGGGGCACCATTCCTCCCACAGACACCAATGATGGGGCACCATTCCTCGCACAGACACCAATAATGGGGCATCATTCCTCCCACAGACACCAACCATAGGTCACCATTCCTCCCACAGACACCAATGATGGGGCACCATTTCTCCCACAGACACCAATGATGGGGCACCATTACTCCCACAGACACCAATGATGGGTCACCATTCCTCCCACAGACACTAATGATGGGGCGCCATTCCTACCACAGACACCAATGATGGAGCACCATTCCTCCTACAGACCCCAATGATGGGGCACCATTTCTCCCACAACACCAATGATGGGGCTCCATTTCTCCCACAGACACCAACCATAGGTCACCATTCCTCCCACAGACACCAATGATGGGGCACCATTTCTCCCACAGACACCAATGATGGGGCACCATTCCTCCCATAGACACCAATGATCGGGCACCATACCTCCCATAGACACCAATGATCGGGCACCATACCTCCCACAGACACCAATGATGGAGCACCATTCCTCCTACAGACCCCAATGATGGGTCACCATTCCTCCCACAGACACTAATGATGGGGCGCCATTCCTCCCACAGACACCAATCATGGGACACCATTCCTCCCACAGACACCAATAATGGGGCACCGTTCCTCCCATAGACACCAATGATCGGGCACCATACCTCCCATAGACACCAATGATCGGGTACCATACCTCCCACAGACACCAATGATGGGGCACCATTCCTCCCATAGACACCAATGATGGGGCATTATTCCTCCCATAGACACCAACGATGGGACACCCTTTCTACCTTGAATACCAACAATGGGGCACCTTCCTTCCACTGATACCAACAATAGGGAACTATTCCTTCCACTAATACCAATGATGGGGCATGGTTTGCTCTCACCCACACCATGGTGGTTTCTCATGCCACTGGTTACAGTCTGCCCCTTCCAAAGTCTCAATGACAGTATATACAATATATAAATTGTTTAAAGGATTTTACTCTATATGTGATTTTTGTTTTGCTTTATTGTACATGCAACATTACTCCATTTATTGGAGTCATATGCATGCCTTACCTTACTGATATACATTTGTAGAGATCCAGGATGAAGGGTGAGCTATTTTCTGATGGGATCATCTCTGGGCACAGATTGAATGGTATGGTGTGAAGGAGCACACACACACACACGGTCACGTTTTATTTATGAAAAAAGAATTCACAGAAAACCATAATGTGGACCTTTTATTTATGTACTGTATATGATTGGAAGAATTCAACACAATGGCAGTCTTTTTTTTAATAGATGTTGCATATTTGCATATGGGTATTTTAATGTATTAGGTATTATTGTATATAGACAAACTCATTTATAATGCAGCACACTTTTTATATTAGTTTATCTGTAGTTATAGGTAGGTTATTACAGGTTGTAATAAGGCAGCTTGTGTAGGTAGTTTAATGCAGAAGCCTGTAGTAGTTATGGTATCCCCAGCTGCAATAGGGTACCTTGTAAAGCATTACCTCAGTCTGTATCTGTAGGTAGGTTACTCCAGGCTAAAGGCAGATTGTGTAGATGGTTTAGGACAGGCTGTATTTTAGTAGTCTGCAGCTGTAGGTAGGTTAGCCCAAGCTCAGGTAAGGAAGCATTTGAAAAGGGGTTACCCCAGTATGTGATAGGTAGCCTGTAGATGTAGGCAAGTTAGCTTTATCATATTCTGTGATATGGCAGCTGGTGTAGATAGGTTATAATGTGGCAGCTTACAGCTGAAGGCTCTGATAAAGACATTTGTGTAGATAGGTTACCCCAGATTGTAATAAAGTGAATTGGAAGTAGGTTCCCCCAGGCAGTTATAAAGTAGTCTGAAGGTAGGTTACCACAGGTAGTGATAAAGCCCTGGTAGCCTATTGGTAGGTTCCCCCAGGCTGTGTAAATAGGGCAGTTTGTAAGTAGGTACCCCAGACACATGGTATACTATAGGTAGCTTCCCCCAGGCTGTGTAGATAGGGTATACTGTAGGTAGGAGCCCCAGACTGTGTAAATAGGGTATACTATAGGTAGGTCTTTCAGACTGCACACTTAGGATAGTTTGAAAGTAGGTCCCTTCGGGCTGTGAAGATAAGATAGTCTGTGGGTGGACACCCCAGGCTGTGTAGATAAGGTAGTGTGTAGTTAGGTTTCTCCAGACTGTGTAGGTAGGATAGTTTGAATGTACAGTCAGGTCCATAAATATTGGGACATGAACACAAATCCAATCTTTTTGGCTCTATACACCACCACAATGGATTTGAAATGAAACAAACAAGATGTGCTTTAACTGCAGACTTTCAGCTTTAATTTGATGGGATTTACATCCAAATCAGGTGAAAGGTGTAGGAATTACAACAGTTTGTATATGTGCCTCCCACTTTTTAAGGGACCAAAAGTAATGGGACAATTGGCTGCTCAGCTGTTCCATGGCCAGGTGTGTGTTATTCCCTCATTATCCCATTCACAAGGAACAGATAAAAGGTCCAGAGTTCATTTCAAGTGTGCTATTTGCATTTGGAATCTGTTGCTGTCAACTCTGAGATCCAAAGAGCTGTCACTATCAGTGAAGCAAGCCATCATTAGGCTGAAAAAAACAAAACAAACCCATCACAGAGATATCAAAAACATTAGGTGTGGCCAAATCAACTGTTTTGGAACGTCCTTAAAAAGAAAGAACGCATCGGTGAGCTCAGCAACACCTAAAGACCTGGAAGACCACGGAAAACAACGGTGGTGGATGGCTGAAGAATTCTCTCCCTGGTGAAGAAAATACCCTTCACAACAGAGAGCCAGATCAAGAACACTCTCCAGGAGGTAGGTGTATGTGTGTCAAAGTCAACAATCAAGAGAAGACTTCACCAGAGTGAATACAGAGGGTTCACCACAAGCTGTAAACCATTGGTGAGCCTCA
Organism: Pelophylax lessonae; assembly: GCF_965119305.1. NCBI lineage: Eukaryota > Metazoa > Chordata > Amphibia > Anura > Ranidae > Pelophylax > Pelophylax lessonae. The sequence goes on from NC_138778.1 coordinate 116,966,642, forward strand.
AAAACAGGAAGGCCAGATTAGAGTTTGCCAAACAACATCTAAAAAAGCCTTCACAGTTCAGGAACAACATCCTATGGACAGATGAGACCAAGATCAACTTGTACCAGAGTGATGGGAAGAGAAGAGTATGGAGAAGGAAAGGAAATGCTCATGATCCAAAGCATACCACCTCATCAGTGAATCATGGTGGTGGTAGTGTCATGGCGTGGGCATGTATGGCTGCCAGTGGAACTGGTTCTTTTGTATTTATTGATGATGTGACTGCTGACAAAAGCAGCAGGATGAATTCTGAAGTGTTTCAGGCAATATTATCTGCTCATATTCAGCCAAATGCTTCAGAACTCATTGGACGGCGCTTCACAGTGCAGATGGACAATGACCCGAAGCATACTGCAAAAGCAACCAAAGAGTTTTTTAAGGGAAAGAAGTGGAATGTTATGCAATGGCCAAGTCAATCACCTCACCTGAATCCGATTGAGCATGCATTTCACTTGCTGAAAACAAAACTGAAGGGAAAATGCCCCAAGAACAAGCAGGAACTGAAGACAGTTGCAGTAGAGACCTGGCAGAGCATCACCAGGGATGAAACCCAGTGTCTAGTGATGTCTATGCATTCCAGACTTCAGGCTGTAATTGACTGCAAAGGATTTGCAACCAAGTATTAAAAAGTGAAAGTTTGATTTATGATTGTTAATCTGTCCCATTACTTTGGGTCCCTTAAAAAGTGGGAGGCACATATAAAAACTGTTGTAATTCCTACACCTTTCATCTAATTTGCATGTAAATATTCTCAAATTAAAGCTGAAAGTCTGCAGTTAAAGTACATCTTGTTTGTTTCATTTCAAATTCATTGTGGTGGTGTATAGAGCCAAAAAGATTAGAATTGTGTAGATGTCCCAATATTTATGGACCTGACTGTAGGTCTCTGCTGGCTATGTATTTAGGGTAGTCTGTAAATAGATCTTCCCAGGCTGTGTGGATAGGGTAGTCTGTAAGTAGGACCCTCAGCCTGTGTAGGTTGTGTAGTCTGTAGGTAGGTGCTCCTAGGCTGTATAGGTAGGTTAGTCTGTAGGTAGGCCCCCCCCTGTCAGTGAAGGTAGGATAGTCTGTAGGTAGGTCCCCCTGTTAGTGTGGCTAGGGTATTCTGTAGGTAGGTCCCCCTGGCTCTGTAGGTAGGATAGTTTGTAGGTAGGTAGGTCTCCTGTCAGCGTAGGCTGGGTAGCCTGTAGGTAGGTCCCCTGTCAGTGTAGGTAAGGTAGTCTGTAGGTAGGATAGTTTGTAGGTAGGTCCCCCTGGCTCTGTAGGTAGGATAGTCTTTAGGTAGGTTCCCGTCAGTGTAGTTAGGTCCCCCTGTCAGTGAAGGTACAGTGATCTGTAGGTAGGATAGTTTGTAGGTAGGTCCCCTTGGCTCTGTAGGTAGGATAGTCTGTAGATAGGTCCCCCTGTTAGTGTAGGTAGGATAGTCTGTAGGTAGGTCCCCCTGTCAGTGTAGGTAAAGTGGTTAAAATAATTATTTAATCCCCCGCCAGATGTTTTAACCACTTAAGCCCCGGAGGATTTTCCTTCTCAAAGACCAGGGCCTATTTTGCGATTCGGCACTGCGTGATTTTAACGGACAATTGCGCGGGCGTGCAACGCTGTACCCAAACGAAATTGACGTCCTTTTTCCCCCACACACAGAGCTTTCTTTTGGTGGTATTTGATCACCTGTACAATTTTTATTTTTTGCGCTATAAACAAAAAAAGAGCGTCAATTTTGAAAAAATAACAATATTTTTCAAATTTTTTTATATAAAATTCTCAAAGCAAAAAATGTAAAAATCAAAGTTTTTAACATTTTAGGCCAATTTGTTTTCTACTACATATGTTTGGTAAAAAAAAAAATCACAATAAGCGTATTTTGAATTGGTTTGCGCAAACATTCTTGCGTTTACTAACTAAGGGAAAGATTTCTGTCATTTTTATTGGTTTTTTTTTTAACTAGTAATGGCGGCGATCTACGATTTTTTTTTTTTGCGGGACTGCGACATTGCGGCAGACAGATCGGACCCCTGACTGACATTTTTGACACTTTTGGGGGTACCAGTGACATTACTACAGTAATCAGTGCTATACATATGCACTGTTACTGTAAAAATGACACTGGCAGGGAAGGGGTTAACTTTATTAGTGATCAAGGGGTTAAGTGTGTCCCTAGGGGTGTGATTCTAACTGTAAAGGGGCGTGGCTTGTGATGTAACCACAGAGACATACGATCCTACATAGCAGGATCGCATGATCTCTGCAGTTACACCAGGGAGAATGACAGGCGGCTTTGTTTACATTAGCCGCCTGCCTTTCTCCCTCTCCAGCGAGAGATCGCGAGTGGCCGGTGGACATCGGAGCCGCCGGTCACACGCGCGGGGATGGCCGTGAACGAGCGGGGGCGGGAGCGCGCCTTTCGGCGGCGCACGCTCGCCCTCTGCAGGCTCCTGGGCGAGCGACGTAGTACTACGTCGCTTTGCCCAGGACGGGCTGACTGCCGCAGTAAATATACTGTGGGCGATCGGCAAGTGGTTAAGTTTGCTCACTTACAAATGAAGAGTCTGTAATTGTTATCATAGGCGTATTTTAAATGATAGAGACAGAATATCAACCAAATATCCAGAAAAAACAAGATACAAATGTTATAAACTGAGTTCAGTGAGTAAAATAAGTATTCCCCTACCAACCAACAATAATTCTGGCTCCCACAGATTGGCTACAGTATGTTCCCATGTGGTACACAGATTGGTCCTGTCAATGTAGGAAGGTGCTCCTAACGATCATTAAAAGACCTCTGTCCACAGAATCTTTCTTCCATTCAAACCTCACCATCATGGTCAAGACCAAAGAGCTGTCAAAGAACATCAGGGACAAGATTGTAGAATTGCACACAGCTGGAATGGGCTACAAGACCATCAGCAAGCAGCTTGCTGATTGGAGCAATTATTTGCGAATGGAAGAAATACAAAATAACCAATCGTTTATCCTCGGTCTGGAGCTCTATGCAAGATTTTGCCATATGGAGTAAGGCTGATCATAAGAAAAGTGAGGGATCAGCCCAGACCTACATGGGAGGAGCTTGTGAATGATCTTAAGGCAGTTGGGACCACAGTCACCAAACAAACCATTAGTAACGCAATACATCGCCATGGATTGAAATTCTGCAGCGCCCGCATGGTCCCCCTCCTCAAGAAGCCACATGTACAGGCCTGTCTGGAGTTTGCCAATGAACATCTAAATGATTTAGAGAAGGAATGGGAGAAGTGCTGTGGTCAGACGAGACCAAAATTGAGCTCTTTGGCATTAACTTGCCATGTTTGGAGGAAGACAAAAGCTATGACCCTAAGAACACCATCCTACAGTCAAGTATGGAGGTGGAAACATTATGCTTTGGGGCTGTTTCTCTGCTAAAGGTACAGGCCGACTTTCCCGCATTGAGAGGCCGATGGACGGTGCCATGTTTTGTAAAATCTTGGATGAGAATCTTCTTCCCTCAGCCAGAACACTGAAGATTGGTCGTGGATGGGTCTTCCAGCATGACAATGACCCAAAACATACCGTCAAGTCAACAAAGGAGTGGCTCAGGAAGAAGCACATTAAGGTCATGGAGTGGCCTTGCCAGTCTGCAGACCTTAATCCTATAGAAAAACTTCGAGTTGCCAAGTGACAGCAAGGAAACCTTAGGGATTTAGAAGATCTGTAGAGAAGAGTGGACCAAAATCCCTCCTGAGATGTGTGCAGAGCCTGGTCACCAAATTACAAGAAACGTCTTACCACTGTGCTTGCCAACAAGGGTTTCTCCACCAAGTACTAAGTCATTATTTGCTTGGGGATCAAATACTTATTTTACTCACTGAACTGCAGCTCAATTTCATGTGTTTTTTTCTGGATTTTTGGTTGATATTCTGCCTCTATCATTCAAAATATATCTATGATAAAATGTATAGACCCTTCATTTCTTTGTGAGCAAACTTACAAAATCTGAAGGGGATCAAATAATTATTTTCTCTAGGTAGGTCCTCCTTGCTCTGTTGGTAGTATAGTCTGTAGGTAGGTCCCCCTGTCAGTGTAGGTTGGGTAATCTGTAGGTAGGACCACCAGGCTCTGTGGGTAGAATAGTCTGTAGGTAGGTCCCCCTGGTTGTGTAGGTAGGTCCCCCTGGTTGTGTAGGTAGGTCCCCTGGCTGTGTAGGTAGGACCTCCTGACTGTGTAGGTAGGTTAGTCTGTAGGTAGGTCCCCCTGGCTGTGTAGGTAGGTCCCCCTGGCTGTGTAGGTAGGGCCCCCTGACTGTGTAGGTAGGACCCTCTGACTGTATAGGTAGGACAATCTGCAGGTAGGTCCCCCTGGCTGTGTAGGTAGGTTAGTCTGTAGGTAGGTCCCCCTGGTTGTGTAGGTAGGTCCCCCTGACTGTGTAGGTAGGACCCCCTGACTGTGTAGGTAGGTTAGTCTGTAGGTAGGTCCCCCTGGCTGTGTAGGTAGGTCCCCCCTGGCTGTGTAGGTAGGACCCCTGGCTGTGTAGGTAGGTTAGTCTGTAGGTAGGTCCCCCTGGCTGTGTAGGTAGGACCCCCTGACTGTGTAGGTAGGTTAGTCTGTAGGTAGGACCCCCTGGTTGTGTAGGTAGGTTAGTCTGTAGGTAGGACCCCTGGCTGTGTAGGTAGGTTAGTCTGTAGGTAGGTCCCCCTGGCTGTGTAGGTAGGACCCCCTGACTGTGTAGGTAGGGCCCCCTGACTGTGTAGGTAGGACAATCTGTAGGTAGGACCCCCTGACTGTGTAGGTAGGATAGTCTGTAGGTAGGTCCCCCTGGCTGTGTAGGTAGGATAGTCTGTAGGTAGGTCCCCCTGGCTGTGTAGGTAGGTTAGTCTGTAGGTAGGTCCCCCTGGCTGTGTAGGTAGGTCCCCCTGACTGTGTAGGTAGGACCCCCTGACTGTGTAGGTAGGACCCCCTGACTGTGTAGGTAGTTTATACAAAAAAAGAAGGATTGAGTTGACAGGCCGAGGTTTGGCAATCTCAAACAAGGAAACCAACTAAGGGCACTCCAGACTGTAAGTAAGTATAAAATTGATAAATTTTATTAGGCACGTATGCCTGGAAAAATCACGTGAAAACAAGTGAAAAAATCAGGGTGGCAAAGGAGACACTACAAAACAATAGAATAAAACCATTAAAATACACATATGCACATGTATGTTGGGGACTCACCAAACCAAAAGTGATCACAGAACCAGACAGGCATCAGCATACCCAGTAGGCTGATTGCCCTGTATGGTGGTGTGAGAGGACCTCATACGATTAAATCTGTGAGCTCATGATCCTGTGGGATAGTAGCTGAAATCAGGATTTAGACACGATGTAATGCATACAAGTAATATTACTGAATGAGAAGGAAGATGCTGGTACTGTGTACTGAAGCATGCGAAATTCGTGCTGATTGGAAAAATAACAGGTATGCAGAACAGTGTTAGTCCATGGCCTGGAAGTCCCTCAGTAACTGTGTCATAGGATTGAGGAATATGCAGTTCCAATTAAGGGCTTCAAGGGCAAGGCAATAGTGATAATGTGGGTCAGATGAACCATATGGATGCCAAGGTCCTGTGTTCAGCAAATGGCCATTAGTGTATCTCCACCAGCTAACGGAGAGGCCGTTCTACTGACAAGGTAGAAAGCGGATCACCGGGATGGTAGGTGCCAAGTCGGTTGTTACCTGAAATGTTGGTGGCTGGATAGATGAGATTAGGTCAGGCCATAGGATCAGGTTGGGAGGTGGTATGGATCGGTGGTGAAGTCCCGTTGCCCGGTTGATCAGGTCCCAAGATACCGTCCTTCGGGCGTTCTACCCTCGCGATGAGCTACACCGGCGGCTGTAGGATGGACTTCCGGGTCGGAGGTAACCGCCTGGCGTCACATACGGTTTAGCGATCTGCCGGGTGCCTGCAGGGGAACAGCCCAGTAAAGAATAGACGGGGGTCCTGTATGAGGGGGCAATCGATCACCCGATGTGCAGAGTGGGGACGCTGGACGCTGACGCGTTTCACTGACTGCAACGTCGGTTTCCTCAGAGCTCTGATCAACCGGGCAACGGGAATTCACCACCGATCCATACCACCTCCCAACCTGATCCTATGGCCTGACCTAATCTCATCTATCCAGCCACCAACATTTCAGGTAACAACCGACTTGGCACCTACCATCCCGGTGATCCGCTTTCTACCTTGTCAGTAGAACGGCCTCTCCGTTAGCTGGTGGAGATACACTAATGGCCATTTGCTGAACACAGGACCTTGGCATCCATATGGTTCATCTGACCCACATTATCACTATCGCCTTGCCCTTGAAGCCCTTAATTGGAACTGCATATTCCTCAATCCTATGACACAGTTACTGAGGGACTTCCAGGCCATGGACTAACACTGTTCTGCATACCTGTTATTTTTCCAATCCGCACGAATTTCGCATGCTTCAGTACACAGTACCAGCATCTTCCTTCTCATTCAGTAATATTACTTGTATGCATTACATCGTGTCTAAATCCTGATTTCAGCTACTATCCCACAGGATCATGAGCTCACAGATTTAATCGTATGAGGTCCTCTCACACCACCATACAGGGCAATCAGCCTACTGGGTATGCTGATGCCTGTCTGGTTCTGTGATCACTTTTGGTTTGGTGAGTCCCCAACATACATGTGCATATGTGTATTTTAATGGTTTTATTCTATTGTTTTGTAGTGTCTCCTTTGCCACCCTGATTTTTTCACTTGTTTTCACGTGATTTTTCCAGGCATACGTGCCTAATAAAATTTATCAATTTTATACTTACTTACAGTCTGGAGTGCCCTTAGTTGGTTTCCTTGTTTGAGATTGCCAAACCTCGGCCTGTCAACTCAATCCTTCTTTTTTTGTATGCCATTGTTTGACCAATGGTCACTATCCATGATGTGTTTTATTACGATATATTTGTTCAGGGATTAACCTTTTCCCTAATTTTCTCAGTGGGTTCCCTGATTAGGCCAATTTTGGACACAAAACCTTTGCTTTTTTCATGTGTAGGTAGGTTAGTCTGTAGGTAGGTCCCCCTGGCTGTGTAGGTAGGACCCCCTGGCTGTGTAGGTAGGTTAGTCTGTAGGTAGGTCTCCCTGACTGTGTAGGTAGGACCCCCTGGCTGTGTAGGTAGGTTAGTCTGTAGGTAGGTCTCCCTGACTGTGTAGGTAGGACCCCCTGGCTGTGTAGGTAGGTTAGTCTGTAGGTAGGTCCCCCTGGCTGTGTAGGTAGGACCCCCTGGCTGTGTAGGTAGGTTAGTCTGTAGGTAGGTCTCCCTGACTGTGTAGGTAGGACCCCCTGGCTGTGTAGGTAGGTTAGTCTGTAGGTAGGTCTCCCTGACTGTGTAGGTAGGACCCCCTGGCTGTGTAGGTAGGTTAGTCTGTAGGTAGGTCCCCCTGGCTGTGTAGGTAGGACCCCCTGGCTGTGTAGGTAGGTTAGTCTGTAGGTAGGACCCCCTGGCTGTGTAGGTAGGACCCCCTGGCTGTGTAGGTAGGTTAGTCTGTAGGTAGGACCCCCTGGTTGTGTAGGTAGGTTAGTCTGTAGGTAGGACCCCCTGGCTGTGTAGGTAGGTTAGTCTGTAGGTAGGACCCTTGGCTGTGTAGGTAGGATAGTCTGTAGGAGGACCCCCTGGCTGTGTAGGTAGATTAGTCTGTAGGTAGGTCCCCCTGTTAGTGTGGCTAGGGTATTCTGTAGGTAGGACCCCCTGGTTGTGTAGGTAGGTTAGTCTGTAGGTAGGACCATTGGCTGTGTAGGTAGGTTAGTCTGTAGGTAGGACCCCTGGCTGTGTAGGTAGGTTAGTCTGTAGGTAGGACCCTTGGCTGTGTAGGTAGGATAGTCTGTAGGTAGGACCCCTGGCTGTGTAGGTAGGACCCCCTGTCAGTGTAGGTAGGTTAGTCTGTAGGTAGGACCATTGGCTGTGTAGGTAGGTTAGTCTGTAGGTAGGACCCCTGGCTGTGTAGGTAGGACCCCCTGTCAGTGTAGGTAGGTTAGTCTGTAGGTAGGACCCCTGGCTGTGTAGGTAGGATAGTCTGTAGGTAGGACCCCTGGCTGTGTAGGTAGGTTAGTCTGTAGGTAGGACCCCCTGACTGTGTAGGTAGGTTAGTCTGTAGGTAGGACCCTTGGCTGTGTAGGTAGGATAGTCTGTAGGAGGACCCCCTGGCTGTGTAGGTAGGTTAGTCTGTAGGTAGGACCCCCTGGTTGTGTAGGTAGGTTAGTCTGTAGGTAGGACCATTGGCTGTGTAGGTAGGTTAGTCTGTAGGTAGGACCCCCTGGTTGTGTAGGTAGGTTAGTCTGTAGGTAGGACCCCTGGCTGTGTAGGTAGGTTAGTCTGTAGGTAGGACCCCCTGACTGTGTAGGTAGGATAGTCTGTAGGTAGGACCCCCTGACTGTGTAGGTAGGTTAGTCTGTAGGTAGGACCCCTGACTGTGTAGGTAGGTTAGTCTGTAGGTAGGACCCTTGGCTGTGTAGGTAGGATAGTCTGTAGGAGGACCCCCTGGCTGTGTAGGTAGGTTAGTCTGTAGGTAGGACCCCCTGGTTGTGTAGGTAGGTTAGTCTGTAGGTAGGACCATTGGCTGTGTAGGTAGGATAGTCTGTAGGTAGGACCCCTGGCTGTGTAGGTAGGTTAGTCTGTAGGTAGGTCTCCCTGACTGTGTAGGTAGGACCCCCTGGCTGTGTAGGTAGGTTAGTCTGTAGGTAGGTCCCCCTGGCTGTGTAGGTAGGACCCCCTGGCTGTGTAGGTAGGTTAGTCTGTAGGTAGGACCCCCTGGCTGTGTAGGTAGGTTAGTCTGTAGGTAGGACCCCCTGGTTGTGTAGGTAGGTTAGTCTGTAGGTAGGACCCCCTGGCTGTGTAGGTAGGTTAGTCTGTAGGTAGGACCCTTGGCTGTGTAGGTAGGATAGTCTGTAGGAGGACCCCCTGGCTGTGTAGGTAGATTAGTCTGTAGGTAGGTCCCCCTGTTAGTGTGGCTAGGGTATTCTGTAGGTAGGACCCCCTGGTTGTGTAGGTAGGTTAGTCTGTAGGTAGGACCATTGGCTGTGTAGGTAGGTTAGTCTGTAGGTAGGACCCCTGGCTGTGTAGGTAGGTTAGTCTGTAGGTAGGACCCTTGGCTGTGTAGGTAGGATAGTCTGTAGGTAGGACCCCTGGCTGTGTAGGTAGGACCCCCTGTCAGTGTAGGTAGGTTAGTCTGTAGGTAGGACCATTGGCTGTGTAGGTAGGTTAGTCTGTAGGTAGGACCCCTGGCTGTGTAGGTAGGACCCCCTGTCAGTGTAGGTAGGTTAGTCTGTAGGTAGGACCCCTGGCTGTGTAGGTAGGATAGTCTGTAGGTAGGACCCCTGGCTGTGTAGGTAGGTTAGTCTGTAGGTAGGACCCCCTGACTGTGTAGGTAGGTTAGTCTGTAGGTAGGACCCTTGGCTGTGTAGGTAGGATAGTCTGTAGGAGGACCCCCTGGCTGTGTAGGTAGGTTAGTCTGTAGGTAGGACCCCCTGGTTGTGTAGGTAGGTTAGTCTGTAGGTAGGACCATTGGCTGTGTAGGTAGGTTAGTCTGTAGGTAGGACCCCCTGGTTGTGTAGGTAGGTTAGTCTGTAGGTAGGACCCCTGGCTGTGTAGGTAGGTTAGTCTGTAGGTAGGACCCCCTGACTGTGTAGGTAGGATAGTCTGTAGGTAGGACCCCCTGACTGTGTAGGTAGGTTAGTCTGTAGGTAGGACCCCTGACTGTGTAGGTAGGTTAGTCTGTAGGTAGGACCCTTGGCTGTGTAGGTAGGATAGTCTGTAGGTAGGACCCCTGGCTGTGTAGGTAGGACCCCTGGCTGTGTAGGTAGGACCCCCTGTGTGTGTGTGTAGGTGTGTAGTCTCCCGGCAGCACGGTGCAGTGTGCGGGGACAGAGGGGTTAATGGTCCCCGGGTGGTGCGGCTCCTCCGGCACGTGTGAGTGAGGAAGTCCCGGCTGTGTGGAAGGAGGGGGAGGGGAGAGCGGCTCCTGGAGGATGGAGACACACAGCGGATTGGAAGAGCGGAGCGGACGGGTCCCGGATCCCAGCACCGAGCACAGCGGACATCCCGCCACACAGCACTGAGCCCGGGACCGACCCATCCATCCATCCACACAGCACTGAGCCCGGGACCGACCCATCCATCCATCCACACAGCACTGAGCCCAGGATTCATCCACACAGCACCGAGCCCGGCATCCATCCCACACAGGAGTCACTGCGGACAATGCGAGGCGAGCTATTCTCCGGTGTCACCGCACAATGGGAGTCCTAGCATGGACCTGATTTATCGCACCGACTCCATGTCCTACCGCTCATATCCTCTACTGCACACCGCTTCACCGGGACCCCCCTGCACACCGAGCTGGGACTCTGCACCCCTGTTCCCATCTATAAGGACTCTGCACCTCCATTTCCACTGATAAGGTCTCTGCACCCTCATTTCCACCAAGCTGGGACTCTGCACCTCTGTTCCCATCTATAAGGACTGTACACCCCATTCCCACCGATAAGGACTCTGCACCCCCATTCCCACCAAGCTGGGACTCTGCACCCCCATTCCCACCAAGCTGGGACTCTGCACCCCCATTCCCACCGATAAGGACTCTGCACCCCCATTCCCACCGATAAGGACTCTGCACCCCCATTCCCACCGATAAGGACTCTGCACCCCCATTCCCACCGATAAGGACTCTGCACCCCCATTCCCACCGATAAGGACTCTGCACCCCCATTGTCACCGATAAGGACTCTGCACCCCCATTGTCACCGATAAGGACTCTGCACCCCCATTGTCACTGATAAGGACTCTGCACCCCCATTGTCACTGATAAGGACTCTGTACCCCCATTCTCACTGATAAGGACTCTGCACCCCCATTCCCACTAAGCCGGGACTCTGCACCCCTGTTCCCACCGATAAGGACTCTGTACCCCCATTCCCACCGATAAGGACTCTGTACCCCCATTCCCACCGATAAGGACTCTGCACCCCCATTCCAACCAAGCCGGGTCTCTGCACCCCCATTCCCACTGAGAAGGTCTCTGCACTCCCATTCCCACCAAGCCGGGACTCTGCACCCCCCTTTCCACCAATAAGGACTATGCACCTCCATTCCCATCAATAAGCACTCTGCACCCTCATTCCCACAAAGTCGGCACTCTGCACCCCCATTACCAGTACTCCTGGACTCTGCACCCCCCATTCTCACTGAGCCGGGAAACTGCACCCCCCTTTCCCACTGAGCTGGCACTCTGCACCCCCCATTCCCACTGAGCGGGCACTCTGCTCCCCCATTCCCACCGACCTTGGACTCTGTACCCCCATTCCCCTCGATCCGGGACCCTGCACCGACATACTCACCATTAAGGACTCTGCACCCCCATTCCCACCGATCCAAGACTCTGCACCTCCAAATCCCACCAATCCAGGACTCTGCACCCTTATACTTTTCAGTCGAGGACTCTTCACCCCCATACCCACCAATCCAGGACTCCTTTACCCCCCATACCCACCAATACAAGTAAGCCAGCATCCCCAATGCCCTAACAATATAGTTACCCTGTGTCAGTCATACACCTTCAAGATTCTTCCTAAACCAGTGACCCTAAAACACCTCTTATTCAGTGAACCTGAACCCCAGAACACAGTGATCGGTGCTATTTCTTAGTGGATTATCGCTGACCCATCTTGGGATCCAACCATTATTGGACTGATTCTACAGAACTATTCCAGGGACCCTCTGGTTCAGTGATCCTGACCGCTAGAACACCCCCAGATTCAGTGATCCTGGACCCCAGAACACAGTTCCTTCTGATGACCCCAGAACACCCAGATTCTTATCTAGATCCACAGATTCTCTGACCCTGAACCCCAGAACACCCTAGAGTCTGTAACCCTAGACCCCAGAACATCCCAGATTCTGTGACCCTGGACCCTAGAACACCCCAGATTCTCTTATCCAGGTCCCCAGATTCTCTGACCCTGGACCCCAAAACACCCTAGTGTCTGTGACCCTGCACCCCAGAACACAGGTCCCTTTGATGTGACCCAGCATAGACAGGATTTCCTGCACTGGACCTGCTCAGACAGCACAGGGTTGGATCTGGGTAATTATTCATGCTGATCGGTGGTCCTATTGTTTGCACACAGACTGAAGGACAATGTGAAGTCCCCTCGGTTTCCTCCTGTGGGCAGTGTGATAATCAGAGAAGAGCGTGTTCACATCTTACATGGTGTGGATGATGCCAGGCTGAGGATGGCAGATGTCCGGGACTCGGCTGCTTGTGCTGCTGCAGCAGCAGCAGTGGTGGGACTTCTGGGGGTGCAGGGTGGGGGTAGCCTGAATCCTGGGGGGCCCAGCCGGGGATCAGAGGACTTGGTGCTGAATGGAGGATGCTCAGAGGACAGTCCGCAGTCTGGGAGGAGCAGCAGAGAGCACTCTGGGGAAAGGGGACAAGGGACTCCAAAGACTACCGGTATTATGAAGGTAAGATCACCATCAATTCTTCCTCTCATTGCCTAGTATCAGGCTTATTGCTTGGCAGCTGTGCCTGCACACAGCTCAGAGCAACTTCGAATCCAAGAAAGAGAATGGCTGAGCATTCACTGCTAGATAGGTCTGCACCACGTTTTTAAAGGGGAACTCCAGGAATGGTCTTTTCTTCATTCATACTTGGATCCAGCTTGACTCATTGTAAGTATCCATATCTGACATCCCCAGGACCACTGAGGAAAATCAATGTAGTAGTCTGTGCTACATACAGGATCTCTCGGGAGCTGCTCCATCGACTTTTCCTTTCCATACTGAACATAGGGGTTGCTTTCGCCGTATCACTGCCATTTAGGCCCCTTCACACTAGTGCGACTTGTCCCGCGATTTTGGACCGCAAGATCGTTTTCCATTATTTTCAATGAGCCCCATTCATATCTGTGCGTTTTGAAGTCGCACCGACTTCAAAGTAGTTCCTGCACTACTTTGGCACGATTTTAATGCATTTTGAGGTATATAGCCATAGCCATTGCTTTCAAAATCACTGCAAAGTCGCGTCACAAAATCGCCTTGCATAAGTGTGAAAGGAGCCTTAGAGAACCCCTTGTATTTTGTTTCCATTGATTTCTGTGATTGGAAGAGGTGGTGAGTAGGGGGTGCTGATGGCACAATCTTTACCTCTTCTAATCATAGAACGCCTTGTATTCACTGTAAATAAAATACAAGGGGTTCTCTGAATGGTGGCAGTGCCAAGAGAGATGCCCCCTGTGTTTAGAAAGGGAAAGCCGCCAGACGATCATGGCTTTCACTGTTTGCAGTGCGGAATACTAGAATGATTTCCAGCATCCCCAGTTGTCCTCTAGATACCGGATATGGATTCTTACTGCTGGTCCAATTTATGCCTGGATAATAGATCATTCCCGGAGTTCCACTTTATGTAAACTGGTCATAGGGGAAAAAGAATACTATCAATGTTGACCTCCTTCTGAAAAAGCAAATTGTCTGACATTAGGCTGAATACGTACTTTGCTTCATTGACCTGGAACAGGACAGTCAGGAGTCCTCATTTATGGCACTTTTCCACTGCAAGTACCGGCTCGGCTCTACTCGGCCCTGCTTGGCCCAGTTTGCTTTTCCACTGCTGGTACCGCATGGTACGGTGTTGGAACGGTTCGGTACGGTACGGTATGGTTTGCTTTTCCACTAAAGTAGTACTAAAGTTAAGTGGGTGGGATAACAACGGGGTGGGTGGGATTCTCTGACCAATCAGTGGCTAGAAGTAAAAGCATGCAAAGGATTGTGAGATATGGTACCAGTTATGGTACCTGTTGGAACCACAATCGAGTAGGTACTGTTTTTTCAGAGCCGTACCGTACCGTTCGGTTCCATGCAGTGGAAAAGCGCCGCTGTACCGTACAGAACCGTTCCGACACTATACCATGCGGTACCAGCAGTGGAAAAGCACAAAAGCGTGCCGAACCGTTCGGTTCCATGCAGTGGAAAAGCGCCTTTATGGCGCTTTTCCACTGCATAGAACCGTAACGGCTCGGCACGCTTTTGTGCTTTTCCACTGCGGTACCGCATGGTATAGTGTCGGAACGGTACGGTACGGTATAGGTTTGCTTTTCCACTGCATGGAACCGAACGGTACGGTACGGCTCTGAAAAAACAGTACCTACTCGATTGTGGTTCCAACAGGTACCAAACTGGTACCATATCCCACAATCCTTTGCATGCAGTCACTACTAGCCACTGATTGGTCAGAGAATCACACCCACCCCGTTGTTATCCCACCCACTTAACTTTAGTACTACTTTAGTGGAAAAGCAAACCTATACCGTACCGTACTGAACCGTTCCAACACCGTACCATGCGGTACCGCAGTGGAAAAGCAAACCGGGCCAAGCAGGGCCGAGCCGGTACTTGCAGTGGAAAAGTGCCATTAGATACAGGTTCCAGCAGGGGTGCACATATCCTTTGTGAAGCTGAATGTAGGGGGGCCTTGTGGGACCCAAGGGTCCATTTATTTTACCTGTAAGTTGGGCAGGGGTTGGGACCCCACGCACTGCCGGGAAGCCAGGCCACTGCTCACCTCTAGGAAAGGTAAGAAGAATTCTTCTTGATGCTCCTTGATCTATCCAGGTGGTGTCACACACTGAGCTCCTCCTTTACCTTCTCCCTGACCAGCACTGGGGCATACACATTGCTTTTCTGGACCGGACAAGGCAAAGTAACAGGCTCTCTTGATGGTTTCGAAAAGCTCAGAAAGGCGGCCATGCAAATAAAGATTTTATGAAGACAAATGATAGATTTAGCAGCATGGATGGAGGAATCTCCCCAGATGGCTATTGTATGTTAGTACTCAACACCCGAGGCTGTCGGAATACCTGAATAGCAACTGCGGTTGATTGGCTGCCGCCACTGTTTGGCCAATATTTCTACCAAATGGTGTTGGCAGGGCCTCCCACAGCTTGATGTTTGATTGTATGTCTGGCCAGTTTTACTTTCCCAGGCTGCTTTGACTTACCATTACAGCCACCAAGCATTTTTGTGCAAAGTTTCCACATAAAAAAACCCCGCTGGGTGCATGCGCATTCCCCACGTGGTCATAGTCGCATATTAAATTTCTTCATGCATACAACAACGTTACTTATGCCAAACATTTTTTTTTTTAGTGCCGATTCACATTAGGTCGCTCTGACTTAGGGGCAACCTGTGAAGTCGCGTGCAGCGCGACTTGCACGGACTTCATAAAATGAATGTCTATGCAAGTCGCCTCCAGGTCGCCCCGAAGTAGTACAGGACTCTTTTTCTAAGTCGGAGCGACTTGTGTCGCTCCTATTAGAACGGGTCCTGTACCGCACAATGGGAGCGTGACGGACCGCGACTTGTCAGGCTGACAAGTCGCGGTCCAAGTCGGACTAGTGTGAATGCAGTCTTAATGGCATCAGTATACTGCCCCTAGAGGAATGGATGTCACATCAACATTGATTAATTATGGGGGAGGGAGAGGGGGTGGGTGCTCACCTTTAACCACTTCTCGCCCGCCATATAGCAGAATAACGGCCGCAAAGTGGTTGTTATCCTGACTGGGCGTCATATGACGTCCAGCAGGATGAGGCGCTCACACGCACCCAGGAAGGCGCGCAGAGCAGCGATTGGTGGTGTGGTGTGTCATTCTGACGTAGGCTCTTTACCATGTGATCAGCTGTGACCAATCACAGCTGGTCACATCGGAAGTGCCGCCCATTAGTGCTGCCTATGAGTCCCCATCAGTGCCGAGCGCATCTGCTGAGGACACTCAGGTGGTCACCTTCAGCGCCCTCAGGAAACACGTCTTCATCGAGCCCTAACACAGGTCCCTTATGGCACTTTTCCACTGCAAGTACCGGCTTGGCTCTACTCTGCCCTGCTTGGCCCGGTTTGCTTTTCCACTGCATGGTACCGCATGTTGGAACGGTTCGGTACGGTACGGTATGGTTTGCTTTACCACTAAAGTAGTACTAAAGTTAAGTGGGTGGGATTCTCTGACCAATCAGTAGTAGTGACTGCATTCAAAGGATTGTGGGATATGGTACCTCTTGGAACCACAATCGAGGTGGTACTGTTTTTGAGAGCCGTACCGTTCGGTTCCATGTAGTGGAAAAGCGCCACCGTACCGTACCGAACCATTCCTACCCCGTACCATGCGGTACCAGCAGTGGAAAAGCACAAAAGCGAGCCGAACCGTTCGGTTCCATGCAGTGGAAAAGCGCCATCAGTGCATACTGTCATGATTGTATTAACATCGACTGCTCAGGCCCTGAAGAAGGGGAAACTTTTTTTTCTCCCCGAAATGTGTTGGCTGTATTTGATGCTTTTAAACATTAAATGTTTCAAAAAGTTGTTCACGTGAAATGAACTTGTGTTCCACCGTACACATTTAAGTCTTTTTCATGGGGGTTATATGCAAAACCTGTCATGTGCTTCTATTGGTTGAAAGCGATTATTATCGCTTCCTGTGTGGAGTCCCTAAAAAGGTAGTAAACTCACGTTTTATAAAATTGCTGGCAAGCCGGGTTTATATGACAGCAAAGCCCCATTTGGTCTCCTCTGCCATGAATGCTTCCCCCTGCCTCTCAGCTGTAATGTACACTGAGCCACGAATGTGCAGCTCATCGTACATTAACAATACCCCGGTGATTTGACTTCCGTGTGTATGCGTGGGAGTGACATCGTTGTGGCCCAAGCCATTCAAACCGCACAAGAGACGGAACCTGGATGGAAGACCAGGTAAAGATGGAAGCTTCCAGGACCCGTGGGATCAGTGACAGTGCAGCACTGGAGGGCACATAATGACCGGTCCACACTAGCACATTATGGCATTAAGCCCCGGAAGATTTTACCCCCTTCCTGACCAGGGCCTATTTTGCGATTCGGCACTGCGTGACTTTAACGGACAATTGCGCGGTCGTGCGGCGCTGTTCCCAAATGAAATTGATGTCCTTTTTTCCCCACAAACAGAGCTTTCTTTTGGTGGTATTTGATCACCTGTGCGATTTTTTTTGATCATGCGCTATAAACAAAAAAAGAGCATCAATTTTGCAAAAATAACAATATTTTTCACATTTTTTATATGAAATTCCCCCCAAATCAAAATTTTTGAACATTTTAGGCCAATTTGTTTTCTGCTACATATGTTTGGTAAAAAAAATAGCAAAAAGCATATTTTGCTTGGTTTGCGCAAAAGTTATTGCGTTTACTAACTAAGGGAAAGATTTTTGTCATTTTTATTGTTTTTTTTTTTTAAACGAGTAATGGTAGCGATCTGCGATTTTTTTTTTTTTTTTTTTTTTTTTTTTTTTTTTTTGGGACTGCGACATTGCGGCGGACAGATCAGGACCCTTGACTGACATTTTTGACACTTATGGGGGTACCAGTAACATTACTACAGTAATCAGTGCTATACATATGCACTGTTACTGTAAAAATGACACTGGGAGGGAAGGGGTTAACTTTATTGGAGAGGGAGGGGTTAAGTGTGTCCCTAGGGGCGTGCTTCTAACTGTGATTGGATGTGGCTGTATGTGTAACAGCAGAGATCAACGGTCCTACATAGCAGGACCGTATGATCTGTGCTTTTACACAGGGGAGAATGACAGGCGGCTGTGTTTACATTAGCCGCCTGCTTTTCTCCCTCTCCACCCGACGATCGCGAGTGACCGGCAGACATTGGGTCCGCCGGTCACACGTGCGGGCTGCTTAGGGAATGAGCGGGGGCGGGAGCGTGCCTCCGGCGGCGCGCGCTCGCCCCGTATTGGCTCCCAGGCTAGTGACGTACCGGTACGTCACTTTGCCTGGGAGGGGCTGACCGCTGCCGTATATAGTCGGGCGGCAGTCGGCAAGTGGTTAACCTGCAGGGGGTTTCAAAATGTTCAGACTTTACTACCACTTTAACCTCCCTGGCGGTAATCCCAAGTGTGGCTCAGGGTTCATTTTCAGTACCAAAAGCGGTAACCCCGAGCTTACCTTGTCCCTATGATCCCCTGATGTCCTCCCGCTGTGTCCGATGCCAGCATCCATCTTCCGGGTTCCCTTCCCTGCAAGCACTGCGACGCATGGGAAAAAAAACAGGCGGGAAATTAAAAAAAAATAAACAAAACATGGCATGATACCTTGCAATCTGTAAGGATTGCATTATTTTTTTGTCCAGTGCCCTGCCTGTACATTTACGGTTTTATTCCTTTTTATTTTTAACATTTTTTTTATTAATAATTTAATAATAATTTGTATTCACTTTTACTGTTTTATTTCTAAGAAATACAGGCCTACAATATAAAACAACAGATTTCCATGCAAAACTAAGTACCGCTTTGACATTCAAAAATACTGACATAATCAGACCGCCAGGGAGGTTAATGGCTCACCCTTCACAGTCGATAATCAAACCGCGCCGAGATTGGTTTTCCTGAACTGTATGAGAAAATACAAATAAAATAGGGCCATGTTTAACATGAACAATGGCCGTTTTTTATGAGATAGTGATAAAGGGGACCATTTTGAATGTTTTGAAAAGAATTGAGAAAAGCATATAGGTTGTGGTCAGTTTTACCTTCCTTAGTGAATGACCCTCACAGTGTTTGTTCGTGCTTTCGTTTACCTATTCAATTTTCTGACGTCACATGGCGGCCATCTCGTCTGAGAGACACATATGATATATGCCAGATTCAGCTCGCACTGCTTAGGTGTCACACTTGTGAGTGTTTTATCTCGTATTTTTATAGAACAGTACAATTTTAGTTAAACAGAGAGCACTAGGTTCTGCTCTTCTCTTCTTCCTTCTAATGTGGAGTGGTATTGAGGCTCACAGAGATGGCTGGAGGGAGAGTAAATTACAGAGGAATAGAGCGCCAGCAGCCCATTGGATCAATCTCTTGTCCCCAGAGGGGAACCACTGATTTCTACCTACTGGGTAACGCAGGGGGCAAAATATGAGGTGAACGGCCTGATTGCACAGGTGGGGGCGAGCACTAGCACACAACTATTTGTCTGCACTGTATGGTGGATCATCTTGCTGATTGGCTCTATCAAGACACACTCTTTATTGTTTATGGACTTTTTCTCACATTGATCGTTTGATTTTTATGGTTCTTACACTTTGATTAGCATTTATCATTGTGATTGATTATTGTTGCGCTATAGGATTTATTTACCATAGTTGTGGCACAGCACTATTTAAGTTTGATTTACTTTGAGTGTAGTGAAAACGCTGTGTCAGTGACAGCGGCCATTTAATCTGTTTACACTGGGATTGCGCCGATTTATTTTTGGCACTGATAAGTTTTACTTGACTGGCTGAAGTGGAGCAGCGCTAAAATACCATCATACTGTCTGCTTAACCACTTAAGCCCCGGAAGATTTTACCCCCTTCCTGACCAGGCCCTATTTTGCGATTCGGCACTGCGTGATTTTAACGGACAATTTCGCAGTCGTGCGACACTGTACCTAAACTAATTTGACGTCCTTTTTTTCCCACAAACAGAGCTTTCTTTTGGTGGTATTTGATCACCTGTGCGATTTTTTTTTTTTTTTTTTTTTTTTTTTTTTGATCATGCGCTAGAAACAAAAAAAGAGCGACAATTTTGCAAAAATAACAATATTTTTCACATTTTTTTTATATGAAATTCCCCAAAAAATGTAAAAATCTAAATTTTTTAACATTTTAGGCCAATTTGTTTTATGCTACATATGTCTGGTAAAAAAAAAAATCGCAAAAAGCGTATTTTGATTGGTTTGCGCAAAAGTTATTGCGTTTATTAACTAAGGGAAAGATTTTTGTCATTTTTATTGTTTTTTTTTTTTTTTTAACGAGTAATGGCGGCGATCTGCAATTTTTTTTTTTTTTTTGCGGGACTGCGACATTGCGGCAGACAGATCGGACCCTTGACTGACATTTTTGACACTTTTGGGGGTACCAGTGACATTACTACCAGTGACATTACTACAGTAATCAGTGCTTCTAACTGTTATTGGATGAGGCTGTGTGTGTAACAGCACAGATCAACGGTTCTACATAGCAGGACCGTATGATCTGTGTTTTTACACAAGGGAGAATGACAGGCAGCTTTGTTTACATTAGCCACCTGCCTTTCTCCCTCTCCACCTGACGATCGCGAGTGACCGGCAGACATCGGGTCCGCCGGTCACACGCGCCAGCTTCTTTGTGAACGAGTGGGGGCGGGAGCGCGCCTCCGGCGGCGCGCACTCGCCCCCTATTGGCTCCCAGGCTACTGACGTACCGGTAAGTCACTTTGCCTGGGAGGGGCTGACCGCCGCCGTATATAGTCGGGCGGCGGTCGGCAAGTGGTTAAGAGAATAGATGGATGAATGAGGCAAATTATGTCCTTCCATATTATCAGTACCCCCCACCTGTGGTACCTTAACCACCATCGCACCACTACCACCAGATGTACTACACTTCCATTGCTTCCCAGCATTGGCCATCCTATACCCTCTCAGAATGCAAGTGGGCAAGGGGGTAGCTGAGTGCTGATATTGACTACAGGATGTGGTCGATGTTTCTTTAGTATGTTTGGCTACAGCGGAGAGAAGGGTAGTAACTAATGGCACAGCATGGTGCCCTCTACACAGCAAGAAGTTTTGTCTGAGATATATACATGTATACATACATACATACAAACCTATATACATTTTTTTTTTTTTTTTTTAATAGAGGCTTATATAATGTACAGAAATATAGACTGCCATTACCGGCCTTGGTGTTTTTTTTTTTTTTTTAATGGTAATTGCCTGGCTTCAAAACCTCTGAATAAACAGCTGTGTTTTATCCTTCCAACTTATCTGATCCCCTTGGCTCTGGACCCACTTTCCGGTGTTAGGGTGGCTCCTTTCTCTTGTAGGGCCCTATGGAGTTCCCAGGAGCCACCCTTATGTGCATGCTCCAGGAATCAGAATAAAGGTTGATGTAAGCTCTGCCTGCCCTGACACAAACAGGAAGCCCAAGAGGAGACCAAACACATAAGAACCAAAGACATATCTCTACTACTCCTTATGTTGATGAAGTGACATTGCTAACATTCAAGCTGCTGTCAAGCCTTTCCCCTGCAATAGGAGCACAGGAATGTCTTCTACACCTTCCCTCTGGGCTGTCTGTGCATTTCTGTAGGGGAAGTGTCTTCACAACTGCAAAATGTTATAAATGAGGAGCAAACATGCTTGCACTAGGCCTGATGGGACATCTAGTCCTGATGAATCTGATACCTGACTAATAATGTTAGGTGTGAGGCTTTGGTACTATTTTAGGGCTATTGAAATCAGGAGTGTGTCTATAATTAGAAGGTGATTATCCAACTTGGAACATAAGCCAGATAAAAGTTTATTTATTTATTACAGGTACTTGTATAGCGCCGTCAATTTATGCAATGCTTTATATTGTACATTCACATCAGTCCCTGCCTTCAAAGAGCTTACAGTTTAAGGCCCCTAACTCACATTTATATACTAGGGCCAATTTAGACAGGAGCCGATTAACCGGCCAGCATGTCTTTGGAGTGTTGGAGGAAACCGATTTCCAGAGGAAACCCACTCAGGCATAGTGCATTGAGCTAACCAAACATCTTGAATAGAGAGCTTACATTAAAGTGATGCTAAAGCCTAATTTGCAGATGATCTTATACTACTGCGCTGTGCTAGCACATGCATGTTAACCACTTGCCGACTGCCTAACGCCGATCTACGTCGGCAGTCAGCCCCTCACAGGCAAAGTGACGTAGGGCTACGTCACTAGCTTGTGAGGGTCTAGGGAGCGAGCGCGCCCCCCGCGTGGTCACGGACCCCCCCCGCGCGTGTGACCGGCGGACCCGATGTCCGCCGGTCACTCGGCGATCGGCGGGGGAGAGGGAGAATGTCAGGCAGCTTGTGTAAACAAGCCACCTGTCATTCTCCTTGCTGTTAGGATACTGATCACTCGGATCTAGTATGTAGATCCGTTGATCAGTGTCCATACAGCTCAAGCCCCAGCCAATCACAGTAGAAAGCACGCCCCTAGGGATACACACAGCCCCTCCCTCCCAAATAAAGTTGACCCCTTCACTACCAGTGTATTTTTACAGTAACAGTGCATATATATAGCACTGATTACTGTAGAAATGTCACTGGTAACCCCAAAAGTGTCAAAAATGTCAGTCAAGGGTCCGATCTGTCCGCCCCAATGTCGCAGTACCGCAAAAAAATTCGCAGATCGCCGCCATTACACGTTAAAAAAAAAAACAACAAAAATGACAGAAATCTTTCCCTTTGTTAGTAAACGCGATAACTTTTGCGCAAACCATTCAAAATACGCTTTTTGCGATTTTTTTTTTTTTACCAAACATAGGTAGCATAAAACAAATTGGCCGAAAAAGTAAAAAAATTTTGATTTTTAAATTTTTTTTTTGGGGAATTTCATATAAAAAAATGTGAAAAATATTGCTATTTTTGCAAAATTGACGCTCTTTTTTTGTTTATAGCGCGTGATCAAAAAATCGCACAGGTGATCAAATACCACCAAAAGAAAGCTCTGTTTGTGGGAAAAAAAGGACGCCAAATTCGTTTAGGTACAGCGTCGCACGACCGCGCAATTGTCCGTTAAAGTCACGCAGTGCCGAATCGCAAAATACCCCCTGGTCGGAATGGGGGTAAAATCTTCCGGGGCTTAAGTGGTTAAAGCGGAGTTCCAGCCTACACACTCACCTGTCCAACGGTCCAGTGATGCGGCCGCCCGAAGCCTCGCTCTTCTCCCTCTCTGCTCTGCGGCACCGGCATCACTGGTGTGGGCACCCGGCTGTGACAGTTTGCGGATTCACAGCCGGGTACGCACTGCGCATGCGCGAGTTGCGCTACGCGTCGTGATTGGCCGGCAATCTTCTGGGACCTCTGACATGTCCCAGAAGATTGCAGGGAGGGAGGGGAAGAGGAGAACTTCCGCTCAGGGCGCCGCGGCGCTCCGAGCGGAAGTGGGAGCGGGTACCTGTCAAAACTAGGTACCCGCTCCCCCCCCCCCCCCCCCAAAAAAATGACATGCCAAATGTGGCACGTCAGGGGGTTATTCCTACCTAAAATGGAAGTTCCACTTTTGGGTGGAACTCCGCTTTAATGTCCATTGTGTTAAGGCAGCTCATTCTAGTAAGCTGCCTAACTCGTGAAAAAAGATGCAGCATTTTTTGACATTGTAATGCACATTAGTGTATTGTTCCATGCTGTGTTGGGAAGGTGCGTTGGGGGTACCATTCAGAATAAACCACAACCCACCAGAAAGTATTACCGAAGTGCAGTGGTGGTAAATGGGGGTTTGGAAAGGAAGGTTTCAAAAAGTGGTTAATGGCTCTATTGTTAGCACCCCTGTCATTGAAATATAGGGGTCCCAGATTTACCAGCTTTAAGGGATGATGTCTGAATGGACTTTTTATTGCTCTCTCTGCTTTGCTGAGTTTCCTTGGGGTGCTTCAGTTTCTTCCCACAATGAGCAAAGGAGAGGGATACATGCAGGTCTTTTATTTTACAAAATCAAAAAAAAAAAAAAGTGAATTCTGTATTTTAGGATAGTGGATAGAGCCGTACAAATCATTCCTTTATCCTCCTGGGCCAATCATATATCCAGAACCGCTTTCCCACAATCATCTCTGTGGTTACACTCTCCCCCACAATGAAAAAAACCTAATGGTGGGTTAGAGCTGCCTTCCACCCAAATTGTCCCTGCTGTGAACATATGCTTGACTTTGGTAAGGACAATAGATTGTAAGCTGCTTTTGTGGCAAGGATTGATGTGAATAGTTCAGAATTATTTCTAATGTTTTGGCACTATATGACTTAAATGAATCTTTTGGTCTTTGGCCTTTTAGGCTTCATTTTCTTGTGCAGGAGTAGCACATATAGCAGGCTTTTACAAAGTATTTGCAAAGCTTTCAGTAATCCTCAAGGTGCTTTTATTGAAGCCTTTAAAGCATATTTCAGCTCCAGTTTGGGAAATTTAAAGATCGATTCAAAAGGGAGTGCTGGCTGTCACTTTACACAAGCTGCTAGCAGGCTTCAGTACGCCTAGAACTACTTGCAGCTTGTTGAAATGGGCAGTCACCAGTTCCATTATTATGATCTATGTTTAACGTCAATATTCTGGTACTGAAGTTTGCTTTAAGCCTCCGTTCACATTAGGTCGCTCCGACTTAGGGGGCGACCTGTGAAGTCGCGTGCGGCACGACTTGCACGGACTTCACATAATGGAAGTCAATGCAAGTCGCCTCCAGGTCGCCCCGAAGTAGTACAGGACCCTTTTTCTAAGTCGGAGCGACTTGTGTCGCTCCTATTAGAATGGCTCCTGTACTACACAATGGGAGCGTGAGGACCGCGACTTGTCAGGCTGACAAGTCGCGGTCCAAGTTGTACCAGTGTGAATGCGGTCTAAAGGCTTCAGCATAGTTATTTGTTAGAGGCATTTATATAGCACTGACCATTTTGTAACGCTTTACATGTATGAGGATTCTTCAAAAAGTTTCAGCACTTTTTTATAAGTTTGGCAGCCATCTTCACCACAGCGTAATAACTAACTGCAAGGTCAGCTAGATGGCCAGACAGATTAGTCAGATGACACTCTCAGACACGACAAATTACTACTCCTCCCGCCTTTCCAACAAAAATATAAAACTGAATAAAAAGTTTGAAGAACCCTCGTATATTGTACATTCAAATCAGCCTTTGCTCTCATGAAACTTGCCATCTAGGGTCTCTGTCATACATACAAATACTAGGGCCCATTTAGACAGGAGCCAATTAACCTACTACAGTACTGTCTTTGGAGTTGAGAGAAAACTAGAGTACCCAGTGGAGTGACCTGATGTGATTTTAAGCAAGGACCCAAGTGCTGCAAGGCAGGAGTGCTAACCATAAAAGCCATTGTGCTGCCCAAAGTTGCTTTATAAAGCTTTGCAAATACTTTTTAAAAGCTTGCTGTTTGAATTGTTCTTTTACTTATGTAGCACCCCTTCCCCTTACCCCTTTAAGGCAGTTAGGGACTCCAAGTTGGCTTGCGGGACTAGCATTTCACCTCCGGGCAGAATTCTTTACTCTTGCGGGTTGAAACAAATTGGGTGCTAGCCACATGTGCGAGCCGCGCTGTGCTTTGTGATCGGTCCCTCGGCCTTCTGGGACCTTTGAAGTGTCCAGAAGGCTGGGGGCAAAGATAGGGGGCCAAACTTCCACTAGGAAGTGGGAGCGGGTATCTATCAAAACTTGGTACCCGCTTTCCCCAAACATTTCATTGAGCCAAATGTAGAGGAGGAGGATATAAAGCTGAACTTCTCATTTAGGGTAAAGTTTCATTATAACAGTTTGTTATAGGACCAGTAAAGGGGGAGAGAAA
This sequence comes from Pelophylax lessonae, assembly GCF_965119305.1. Taxonomy (NCBI): domain Eukaryota; kingdom Metazoa; phylum Chordata; class Amphibia; order Anura; family Ranidae; genus Pelophylax; species Pelophylax lessonae. The sequence continues at coordinate 116,992,072 of NC_138778.1, forward strand.
TTAGGACAAAGGATACCCAAAAAGTCCAAAATGCGGACTCTGCATCTCTAATAATCAGTACAGAGAAAGGACCATTAAGCCAGACCTGTACTCTGACTATTAATGGCACTTTTCCACTGCAAGTACCGGCTCGGCTCTACTCGGCCCTGCTTGGCCCGGTTTGCTTTTCCACTGCTGGTACCGCATGGTACGGTGTTGGAACGGTTCGGTACGGTACGGTACGGTATGGTTCGCTTTTCCACTAAAGTAGTACTAAAGTTAAGTGGGTGGGATAACAACGGGGTGGGTGGGATTCTCTGACCAATCAGTGGCTAGTAGTGACTGCATGCAAAGGATTGTGGGATATGGTACCAGGTATGGTACCTCTTGGAACCACAATCGAGGTGGTACTGTTTTTGAGAGCCGTACCGTTCGGTTCCATGCAGTGGAAAAGCACCACCGTACCGAACCGTTCCTACACCATACCATGCGGTACCAGCAGTGGAAAAGCACAAAAGCGAGCCGAACCGTTCGGTTCCATGCAGTGGAAAAGCGCCATAAGACTGTAGAGCATCTCCTGCTTAGCAGACCTACTGCTTGGATGAGCCACCAGAACTTCTTGCAATGTCCACTGGCAGTAGCTCCTACTCGGCTCTTCGATAGAGAATAGGCTTGGGTCTCTTTGTAGCACATCTTTCCCAGGAAGCTGGCCTTGGAGGTAAGAGAAACTCTAGCAATGACTTCCATCCAAAAGGCAAAGCCTTGGAGGCAAGAGAACTTTCCAAGGTCACCACAAAAATATTTTTACCCTTCCCCAGCATAACTGTGGGCAGTAAGCATCCTAATGGTTGTCCAGGGAGAAATGTTCATGACTCAAATTGTTGTATCAACCAGAAATGCTACCAATCAGCGGGCAGAAACGACACAATAGCTTATGCCTAGTACACATGATGAAAAATGCTACTTTTGAAGTGATCGTACGATAATCTGATCGTTGGTACACAGTTTTCGACAGCCACTCACAACATTTAATGGGAAATTATCCGAACTCCATTTTCGACAGCCACTTACAACATTTAATGGGAAATTATCCGAACTCCGTTTTCGACAGCCACTCACAACATTTAATGGGAAATTATCCGAACTCAGTTTTCGACAGCCACTCACAACATTTAATGGGAAATTATCCGAAGGGGCAAACCTGAAAATTTTTTTTTGTTCAATACTGTAAAGAACGATTTATGTTCAGAACAGTATTTGTCCGAAAAAAAAAGTGACCAGAACCGCACATGCTCGGAAGCAAAATAATACATTACAATGCAATACATTACATCACTTCCAAAGTTGTATTCCGTAATACGAGAATTTTTGTAACTTAAGTAACCTCTTTATTTTTATATGTGATTGGCATGCAAAAAAAAAACAGACGATCATCAGTCTGATATTCTTATCGTGTGTATAAGGTTTTAGGGAGAACCCAAGGAAAGCAGAACTATCAATTAGAGCTCAGGCTGACTCCGGCCCAGCAGCACTAAATTTAAGTGAGGGGCACCACTGCATTGGAGTACTAGAGTATGCCTAAGCCCTGACCAGAATCTGTAACTTTAGTACAGGCATCGTCGCCTTATTATCCACATCCTACCCGTCAATGAGTTAAAAAAAAACCCCAGTTCTTTTATTCTGCGCCAACACTAAATTAGTCTATTTTGCTGTCAGAGTCAGCCCACACTTTTACACCAATCCATCAATTTCTTGTCTACACTGTGTGTGTCATATTTCTCACTCCTTTCAATCTCTCACACTTATTCCTATTTGTGGTATGAGAGCTCCTAAACTCACAGTTTGCCCTCTCGGAATAGGAGGCATCTTCTCACAGTATATCAAGGAACATATTTTTCTGAAAGGTACCAGGCCCCTTCCTGGTCATATATTATAGACCCTGCCATGTGTATTTGTGTCTAGCTTTTGTCTGGCTAATTGTGTCTGCTTTATAGAGAATACCAAGGAAGTAAAAGAAAGCATTGTCAGACAAAGAATATGGAAAAATGGTCAGTACCATTGACCTATGAAAGTGATGGCGAACCTTCGCACCACAGATGTTTTGGAACTACATTTCCCATGATGTTCATGCGCTCTGCAGTGTAGGTGAGCATCATGGGAAATGTAGTTCCAAAACATCTGGGGTGTTAAGGTTCACCATCACTGACCTATGATGTAGGTTAGATGGGCCTAGTGGTAGTTACCTGATCATTTTTTTTTTTGTCAAATCAATAATGAATACATTTAGGCAGACTTTAACCCAAAAATTTAGGCTACTTTATCTCATCTCTTCTCCCCCAGGCTGTAAGGAGATGGCAAATGTTTTTTCTTTTTTTCAGGGAGTGAGCACCTTTTTTTAATTTAATTTTATTTTATTACAGGTGCTTGTATAGCACCGTCAACTAATACAGCGCTTACATCTATTTTGTACATTCTCATCAGTCCCTGCCCTCAAGTAGCTTACAATCTGAGGTTTCTAACCCACATTCATACATATACTAGAGCCATTTTGGACAGAAGCCAATTAACCAACTAGCATGTCTTTGGAGTGTGGGAGAAAATCCACTCAGGCACAGGGAGAACATGCAAACTCTGTTCAGGTAGTGCCGTGGTTGGGATTCCAACTGTTGACCCTAGTGCTGCTAGGTGGAAGTGCTAACCGCTTAGCCACTGTGGTGCAGTTCTTTGTTCTTTGCCTTGGCCTGCTGCTAAACTTTCTCACCCACAGCTTCCATCCCAGCAGAGTACAGGACCAGTTTATAGCAGGCTGTGGCTTGCGCAGTAGGGAGCCAGCTGTGAGTCATCAGGAAGTGACAGCTGGCTCCAGAAACCAAGATGGCAGTGCCTAGGAACAGGCTCCCCAAGAAGCATCAGCTACTGGACAGCAATGGACTCCATGGGCAGGTAAGTATCAATTTCTTCAAGTTAACAGCTACCATATTTACCTTTTTAAACTATTTTTTATTAGAACTTTAATATGGTAGTGCCTTAGGGCTTGTTCTCGCCAGCAAGCTGCCCTAAATGCAGTTTGTGCATCATACTGTTTACTTGTTACTAGGACGTTGCTAGGGCATGTCCAGCTGTTACTGCTCACATCCAACATCACAGGGTGAAACTCTCAGAAGCTGAGGTAAGAGCTACTGCATCTGGGAAGAGAACACACAGTGAGGGGGCTTGAACCAGAGAAATAAGTGCTGTAATAGTGGAGGTGAACAACTGGGAATGTTTTAGCAACAGGGCAGGACGGGTTTTCCATTCTGACTTCATAAGGTACTGTATGTAAATGACCTACACCTATAGCAAGGGCATTACTCAACTTTGTAAAAGCTGCACAGTTTGTTTTTATCTACAGACTCCCCTTATCTGCATAGGTAGTTTTTTTGTATAGGTGAATGTAATCAGCCAGAGGGGAGGGATTGTGTACACTGTATGAGAGTGTAAAAGTCTGTTCCTATTGGATTGTGAATGTCACGTCCAGTCTTCAACAAGGTCCACCTGGGCGGTAACCTTGTGGGTGAAAACTGTATATGTCTGTTTCTTGTTCAATAAAGTTGTTCTAGAGTTACTTCACCCTCAATCTAGAGTCCTGTCTCTTATTGGGGGAATATGCTAGAAGGGATTGCTATGGTCTTGCATACTCCCTTAGATAATCACTAAGCTCTTGTAAGAGCTTATTCTGCTGCACCCTCTGGGGAAAGAGATGTTTACCCAGGGGAACCTGGAGCCTTGTCGTAGGTCCAGGGTGGGTAGGAGACGGCGAGACCCTAACCAAGCTGCAGTGGTTCATGGGGTCTGAAGTGGTTACGGTGTCTGGTGGAGTGCTTGGAGCCCTCAGGAAGCACTAGGAGCATCCGTCAACGGAGGTACACAGTCAGGGGTGTCCTGTTCCGTTACAGTGAACTATGCCTTTAAATGTAGTTTAAATGTAGGATAGCCACCAGATGAGATCTTGGTTGCTGAGTGCAATTGCTCTGTCACTGTCTGTAAAGCTGGCCATACATGGATTGAATTTCAGACAGTTCATCGGGGACCGGCCAAATTTCCATCCATGTATAGGCATTGTGGTGGACCGAAGTTGATCCAACCTATATTTTTACTGTGACAGGCACCGGCGGCCGCAGCTATTGGCGGCTCTCTGCACAGCCAGCTATTACCTGCGGTGATCGCAGCTGGTCGCATTTTGTGTGCGTCCAGCAGCACTGAGAAATATGGCTTCCACTGTGTGAGAATCAGGGTTAATGTTTAATTGGGCCATGTATAATTACAAACGACAAGGCACAGCCAAAGTGGTGTTCATGCAGAGCCAGGCAATCGGAAACTCTGCCTAAACTCTTGTTCTACCCTTTACATTGTCCATGTGTCCCTCTGCCATAGCCATGATCTGATGCCACTTAACCACTTGCCAACCGCTGCAAGTAGATATACTGCGGCGGTCAGCCCCTCACAGGCAAAGTGACGTATATATACGTCACTAGCCTGTGAGGCTCTGGGGAGCGAGCGCGCGCCGCCGGAGGCGCGCTCCCGCCCCCTCCGGTCACGGACCCCCCCCGCGTGTGACCGGCGGACCCGATGTTCGTCAGTGGAGAGGGAGAAAGTCAGGCGGCTAGTGTAAACAAGCCGCCTGTCATTCTCCCCTGTGTAGAAACACTGATCATACGGTTCTACTATGTAGGACCGTTGATCATTGTTCCTACAGCTCAAGCCACAGCCAATCACAGTTAGAATCACGCCCCTAGGGGGACACACAGCCCTTTCCTCTCAAATAAAGTTAACCCCTTCACTACCAGTGTATTTTTACAGTAACAGTGCATATGTATAGCACTGATTACTGCAGTAATGTCACTGGTAACCCCAAAAGTGTCAAAAATGTCAGTCAAGGGTCCGATCTGTCTGTCCGGCCCAATGTCGCAGTACCGCAAAAAAAATCCCAGATCGCCGCCATTATGCGTTAAAAAAAAACAACAAAAATGACAAAAATCTTTCCCTTTGTTAGTAAACGCGATAACTTTTGCGCAAACCAATCAAAATACGATTTTTGCGATTTTTTTTTTTTTTTACCAAACATATGTAACCTAAAACAAATTGGCCGAAAATGTTAAAAAATTTTGATTTTTACATTTTTTTGGGGGGAATTTCATATAAAAAAATGTGAAAAATATTGTTATTTTTGCAAAATTGTTGCTCTTTTTTTGTTTATAGCGCATGATCGAAAAATCGCACAGGTGATCAAATACCACCAAAAGAAAGCTCTGTTTGTGGGGAAAAAAAGGACGTCAAATTTGGGTACAGCATCGCACGACCGCGCAATTGTCTGTTAAAGTCACGCAGTGCCAAATCGCAAAATACCCCCTGGTCAGGAAGGGGGTAAAATCTTCCGGGGCTTAAGTGGTTAACAGAGCTTGGAGCTGCTGGTAAGGTGAAATACAAAGCACACGATGGCTTTGCATGAACTGGATATATTCTTTTCCTCGGGATGCTAAGCCGGTGGTTTTGATGAAGCAACTGTTAACTAAATCAGACCAGCATGCTAGAAGGAGGTTAGATTTCCCAGTGCTGTTATGGATGCAGTGCCATCGGACAAGATGGAAGAAAGGACAAGCTGTACTTCATACTCATCACCAATGCAAGACCTGCATTTGGAGGAAGGGTTGGTTAATTATTCATTGCAGAGCAGGATCTGAGAGCAGGATAAAAAGAAGAGCGATCGACCTCCAGAGATGACAATCTCTTACACAACAGGGCTTTTCTGGCCCAAAATAAAGTAGTGTCTTAATGAGCTGCATTTAATCTGTACAGTAGTAGAGACATCAGTGGTATTAAAGGCAATTAATGCTAATTGGAAATCCTTCATAGAGAGCTGCCTGTACAGTGGGAAAGCACCAGTGTAATCCGAGAGGGAATTTCTGAGGTTAGGGGGTGTCTATCTATCTATCTATCTATCTATCTATCTATCTATCTATCTATCTATCTATCTATCTATCTATCTATCTATCTATCTATCTATCTATCTATCTATCTATCTATCTATCTATCCTGTGTCATCCTTTTTTTACTTTGCTGCTTTTCAATTAGCTGAGCTGTGCAAGGTTCCTGTGCTGCAGCTTTAGCCGATCTTCACGTCTCTCTCTACCCACCACTGTGTGACCTTGTAGAAATGACTTGATATGGCCTTGGCACTTTTATGTTTTGCATGCTCAGCAGTAACAAAGAACATGTCATTGCTCTGGAGTGGTGTGCAATGCTAGATGTATACCAGTAAATGTGTATATACACTGCCTGGCTAAAGAAAAAGTCGCCACCGGAAATTGACTAAGCAACTAACTATACTAAGCATTGACCAAAGAATGAGGTCAGCTGACTACCTGAATTTACTGAATGACCAGGTTATTCCATCAATGGATTTTTTCTTCCCTGATGACAAGGGCATATTCCAGGATGACAATGCCAGGATTCATCGGCCACAAATTGTGAAAGAGTGGTTCAGGGAGAATAAGACATTTTCACGCATGGATTGGCCACCACAGAGTCCAGAACTTAACCCCATTGAGAATCTTTCGGATGTGCTGGAGAAGGCTTTGCGCAGTGGTCCGACTCTCCCATCATCAATACAAGGTCTTGGTGAAAAATGAATGCAACATTGGACAGAAATAAGTCTTGTGACATTGCAGAAGCTTATCGAAACAATGCCACAGCGAATGCGTGCCGTAATCAAAGCCAATTAAATATTGGAGCGTGTGACCTTTTTTTTTGGCCAGGCAGTGTATAAAGCTAAATTTCCACTTGTTCCTGATAAACCTTATGAATTTTGCGAAGGAGGGTGGTCCTGTTGGATCCCTCCTGCCCAACATCCTCAAACCGAAAAATTGAAGGAACCAGGTAGAAAATTGTTTGCTAAACAGGGGCTGCATCCTCTCGGATACAGGCACTGTTCGAGTATTTTGACAGCTGGCAGGGCTGGTTGTCTAAGTACGAGGGCTGCAGAGCGAAATTTATTTAGCGCTGTATAGATTTTTTATTTTTTCAGTTTACAGGCTGTGTATGCCCAGCTTAACTATGTACAGCTCTCGATGTATACAAGTTGATGTACATACACTGGTGTGTAAGGCTGAATGTATTAGGTGGGCATGGTATTGTAAGGGCCAGACTAAAGCCCCGTACACACGCAACGATTATCGGCCGAACAATCGTCCGTCTTTTGTCCAGAGCTGTGTTTTGTTGGTTGGAATGTGCCTAGACTGCACACAAATTTTCTCGCCCAACAAAATTCTACCTCAGAAGTGATGTCGTGTTGGGTTGCTTTCTTTGTGTTCTTTCTTCACTGAGCATGCCCAGACTTGCTCATCCGATTTTTCCCTGTCTAAATCAGTACTGACTGCACGAAAATCGGCCGTTATGTTGACGGCCAACAAAAATTTTATAGCCTGCACACCAGATTTTTTTCGGCCGAAAAGTCGGAGTTGGTTGTCGGAAGCATCATACTAACAAGCCGAAAATCGGCAGATCGGACGTTGGCCGAAAATTCCCGCCAATTTTCGAGGCGTGTGTACGGGGCTAACAGCTCCAGAGGGAGTTTTGTGTGTAGGCGATAGGGTGTGGAGCATGCATTTTGTGACCAAATCTGTTGGAAGATGATGCCATCCCAGAATTGGATAAGACATAGCTCCTAATAGGGCCCATTCACACCACAACGCTGTGCTTTTTCTTGCGTTGTGATGCTAAACAGCCCATTCAAAATGGGATGGCCAAAACGAACAGCAGTGCACAGGCCAAATTTCATTGCAGTTCCGTTTTTACATGCGTGTGGGAGCCCCGGGCATAGCACATGGGTATGCCGTTCCTTCAGAGCACATGCACCGCTGACGTCCCCGGCTGCTGCTTGCTGAAATATCTTCTAAATGGTGCTCGTGTAGGAGATATTCATTTTACCTACAGGTAAGCTTTATTATAAGCTTACCTGTAGATACGAATGGCACAAAGGGTTTACTACCCCTTTATTATCCTGGTATTGAGGGAGTTGGCATCAACCCAGACACATAAAGGTTTGCCAATTTTAGATCTAGTCTTGTCAGCAATCAGTCAGTGTACAGACATCTTAAATTGACAAGGAAGTGTCTCCTCTCTTGTTGGAGAGCTTCCAGTGACCTCTTTTCAGTTCCATCCAACAGGATTTCCTCATTTTTTCCTGGAAGGCCTGATCTTTGTTCCCCAAAGCACATATTAACTCTGTCAGCTCCATTTTTTTTAAAGACTTCTGTGGATTACTCTGACGCTAAGTAGCAATTGCAGGCCAATCATGAACAAAGCTGTCAACGCTTAATGACGAGCTCTAATTACTGGCTCTTTGAATCACAAGTAGCAAGCACTCTTGGCACCACTAAGCTGCAACATTTTATACTTGGAACTTCTGAAAAGGTCCACATGGTGCTCCACTAAAGCATCCATGCGATGCTCTCCTAAAACAGAGGATATTTGAAGGCATCATTTTCCTCAAATACCGCAATTAAAATTACATTTTCCAGCAAATTGGAACGTTTGGGTTGTTTTACTATCACTTTATTAAAAGGCAACATTTTTTCACTAAGCTAAGCTCAGGGGAAAATTCCCTTGTAGAGTTAACAGTCTAGTAGCCTTTCCTAAATCAACCCCATTGGCTGTTTGTTAAGGAATGGGTAGCTGGTTGCGGCATCCTTAACAACCGATGAGTCTTTAGCGGTCAATGTGTTTCCCCGCTGATGGTTAAAAAAAGAAAAAACGGCGTGGGGTGCCCTTCGGGTCTGGTATGGATTTGAAAGGGAACCCCACACAAAGATATAAAAAAAAAAAAAACGGCTTGGGATCCCCCCCAAATTGGCAGTCAGGAAAAGGGGGAGGGGGACGAGCGAACACCCCCCCCCCCCCAGAACCATACCAGACCAGATGCTCTCAACATAGGGGTGGTGGGTGGTTTGAGGCGGGGGGGGGGCTCTCCTTGGGTCGCCGGGGTCTTAAGAAATGTCAAAGCGCAGAGCGGGCATACGGGTGGAGGCCTCCCAGGAGACGAGAATGTTTTTCTGGTCAGTGGGCAATACAGGTGTGAGAGGGGGCTGAGGGCGTACAGGTGTGAGTGGGGGCTGAGGGCGTATGGGTGTGAGAGGGGGCTGAGGGCGTATGGGTGTGAGAGGGGGCTGAGGGCGTATGGGTGTGAGAGGGGGCTGAGGGCGTATGGGTGTGAGAGGGGGCTGAGGGTGTACAGGTGTCAGTGGGAGCTGAGGGTGTACAGGTGTCAGTGGGAGCTGAGGGTGTACAGGTGTCAGTGGGAGCTGAGGGCGTACAGGTGTGAGAGGGGGCTGAGGGCGTACAGGTGTGAGAGGGGGCTGAGGGCGTACAGGTGTGAGAGGGGGCTGAGTGCGTACAGGTGTGAGAGGGGGCTGAGTGCGTACAGGTGTGAGAGGGGGCTGAGTGCGTACAGGTGTGAGAGGGGGCTGAGTGCGTACAGGTGTGAGAGGGGGCTGAGTGCGTACAGGTGTGAGAGGGGGCTGAGTGCGTACAGGTGTGAGAGGGGGCTGAGTGCGTACAGGTGTGAGAGGGGGCTGAGTGCGTACAGGTGTGAGAGGGGGCTGAGTGCGTACAGATGTGAGAGGGGGCTGAGTGCGTACAGGTGTGAGAGGGGGCTGAGTGCGTACAGGTGTGAGAGGGGGCTGAGTGCGTACAGGTGTGAGAGGGGGCTGAGTGCGTACAGGTGTGAGAGGGGGCTGAGTGCGTACAGGTGTGAGAGGGGGCTGAGTGCGTACAGGTGTGAGAGGGGGCTGAGTGCGTACAGGTGTGAGAGGGGGCTGAGTGCGTACAGGTGTGAGAGGGGGCTGAGTGCGTACAGGTGTGAGAGGGGGCTGAGTGCGTACAGGTGTGAGAGGGGGCTGAGTGCGTACAGGTGTGAGAGGGGGCTGAGTGCGTACAGGTGTGATTTGGGGCTGAGTGCGTACAGGTGTGATTTGGGGCTGAGTGCGTACAGGTGTGATTTGGAGCTGAGTGCGTACAGGTGTGATTTGGAGCTGAGTGCGTACAGGTGTGATTTGGGGCTGAGGGCGTACAGGTGTTATTTGGGGCTGAGGGCGTACAGGTGTGATTTGGGGCTGAGGGCGTACAGGGGTGATTTGGGGCTGAGGGCGTACAGGTGTGATTTGGGGCTGAGGGCGTACAGGTGTGATTTGGGGCTGAGGGCGTACAGGTGTGATTTGGGGCTGAGGGCGTACAGGTGTGATTTGGGGCTGTGTGCGTACAGGTGTGATTTGGGGCTGTGTGCGTACAGGTGTGATTTGGGGCTGTGTGCGTACAGGTGTGATTTGGGGCTGTGTGCGTACAGGTGTGATTTGGGGCTGTGTGCGTACAGGTGTGATTTGTGGCTGTGTGCGTACAGGTGTGATTTGTGGCTGTGTGCGTACAGGTGTGATTTGTGGCTGTGTGCGTACAGGTGTGATTTGGGGCTGTGGGCGTACAGGTGTGATTTGGGGCTGAGGGCGTACAGGTGTGATTTGGGGCTGAGGGCGTACAGGTTTCAGTGGGAGCTGAGGGCGTATAGGTTTCAGTGGGAGCTGAGGGCGTACAGGTTTCAGTGGGAGCTGAGGGCGTACAGGTGTGAGTGGGGGCTGAGGGGCGTACAGGTGTGAGTGGGGGCTGAGGGGCGTACAGGTGTGATTTGGGGCTGAGTGCGTACAGGTGTGATTTGGGGCTGAGTGCGTACAGGTGTGATTTGGGGCTGAGTGCGTACAGGTGTGATTTGGGGCTGAGTGCGTACAGGTGTGATTTGGGGCTGAGTGCGTACAGGTGTGATTTGGGGCTGAGTGCGTACAGGTGTGATTTGGGGCTGAGTGCGTACAGGTGTGATTTGGGGCTGAGTGCGTACAGGTGTGATTTGGGGCTGAGTGCGTACAGGTGTGATTTGGGGCTGAGGGCGTACAGGTGTGATTTGGGGCCTAGGGCGTACAGGTGTGATTTGGGGCTGAGGGCGTACAGGTGTGATTTGGGGCTGAGGGCGTACAGGTGTGATTTGGGGCTGAGGGCGTACAGGTGTGATTTGGGGCTGAGGGCCTACAGGTGTGATTTGGGGCTGAGGACGTACAGGTGTGATTTGGGGCTGAGGGCGTACAGGTGTGATTTGGGGCTGAGGGCGTACAGGTGTGATTTGGGGCTGAGGGCGTACAGGTTTCAGTGGGAGCTGAGGGCGTACAGGTTTCAGTGGGAGCTGAGGGCGTACAGGTTTCAGTGGGAGCTTAGGGCGTACAGGTGTCAGTGGGAGCTGAGGGCGTACAGGTGTGAGTGGGGGCTGAGGGCGTACAGGTGTGAGTGGGGGCTGAGGGCGTACAGGTGTGAGTGGGGGCTGAGGGCGTACAGGTGTGAGTGGGGGCTGAGGGCGTACAGGTGTGAGTGGGGGCTGAGGGCGTACAGGTGTGAGTGGGGGCTGAGGGCGTACAGGTGTGAGTGGGGGCTGAGGGCGTACAGGTGTGAGTGGGGGCTGAGGGCGTACAGGTGTGAGTGGGGGCTGAGGGCGTACAGGTGTGAGTGGGGGCTGAGGGGCGTACAGGTGTGAGTGGGGGCTGAGGGGCGTACAGGTGTGAGTGGGGGCTGAGGGGCGTACAGGTGTGAGTGGGGGCTGAGGGGCGTACAGGTGTGAGAGGGGGCTGAGGGCGTACAGGTGTGAGAGGGGGCTGGGTGCGTACAGGTGTGAGTGGGGGCTGAGGGTGTACAGGTTTCAGTGGGAGCTGAGGGTGTACAGGTGTCAGTGGGAGCTGAGGGCGTACAGGTGTCAGTGGGTGCTTAGGGCGTACAGGTGTGATTGGGGGCTGAGGGCGTACAGGTGTGATTTGGGGCTGAGGGCGTACAGGTGTGATTTGGGGCTGAGGGCGTACAGGTGTGATTTGGGGCTGAGGGTGTACAGGTGTGATTTGGGGCTGAGGGCGTACAGGTTTCAGTGGGAGCTGAGGGCGTACAGGTTTCAGTGGGAGCTTAGGGCGTACAGGTTTCAGTGGGAGCTGAGGGCGTACAGGTGTGAGTGGGAGCTGAGGGCGTACAGGTGTGAGTGGGGGCTGAGGGCGTACAGGTGTGAGTGGGGGCTGAGGGCGTACAGGTGTGAGTGGGGGCTGAGGGCGTACAGGTGTGAGTGGGGGCTGAGGGCGTACAGGTGTGAGTGGGGGCTGAGGGCGTACAGGTGTGAGTGGGGGCTGAGGGGCGTACAGGTGTGAGTGGGGGCTGAGGGGCGTACAGGTGTGAGTGGGGGCTGAGGGGCGTACAGGTGTGAGTGGGGGCTGAGGGCGTACAGGTGTGAGAGGGGGCTGGGTGCGTACAGGTGTGAGTGGGGGCTGAGGGTGTACAGGTTTCAGTGGGAGCTGAGGGTGTACAGGTGTCAGTGGGTGCTTAGGGCGTACAGGTGTGATTGGGGGCTGAGAGCGTACAGGTGTGATTGGGGGCTGAGAGCGTACAGGTGTGATTGGGGGCTGAGGGCGTACAGGTGTCAGTGGGAGCTGAGGGCGTACAATTGTGAGTGGGGGCTGAGGGCATACAGGTGTGATTTGGGGCTGGGTGCGTACAGGTGTGATTTGGGGCTGGGTGCGTACAGGTGTGAGTGGGGGCTGGGTGCGTACAGGTGTGAGTGGGGGCTGAGGGTGTACAGGTGTCAGTGGGGGCTGAGGGCGTACAGGTGTGATTGGGGGCTGAGGGCGTACAGGTGTGAGTGGGAGCTGAGGGCGTACAGGTGTGAGTGGGGGCTGAGGGGCGTACAGGTGTGAGTGGGGGCTGAGGGGCGTACAGGTGTGAGAGGGGGCTGAGGGGCGTACAGGTGTGAGAGGGGGCTGAGGGCGTACAGGTGTGAGTGGGGGCTGAGGGTGTACAGGTTTCAGTGGGAGCTGAGAGCGTACAGGTGTGATTGGGGGCTGAGGGCGTACAGGTGTGATTGGGGGCTGAGGGCGTACAGGTGTGATTGGGGGCTGAGGGCGTACAGGTGTCAGTGGGAGCTGAGGGCGTACAATTGTGAGTGGGGGCTGAGGGCGTACAGGTGTGAGAGGGGGCTGAGGGCGTACAGGTGTGATTTGGGGATGAGTGCGTACAGGTGTGATTTGGGGCTGAGTGCGTACAGGTGTGATTTGGGGCTGAGTGCGTACAGGTGTGATTTGGGGCTGTGTGCGTACAGGTGTGAGAGGGGGCTGAGTGTGTACAGCTTCTGGATTGGGATGTCTTTTTGGGCAAAATATAATTCCTTACTGCTAAATCTTGAAAGCGCTGATAACTTGGAATACACTTTTCATTTTCATATATTAAGTTGTAAGATTGTTAAAATAAAAGTGTGTGCAGTGAAGGACTCAGTGGGATAGCTAGTTGGTGGATTCGGTGTGATGGCCCGGGGAGGGGGCCTAAAGTTGTGTAAGGGGCCCCACAATATCTGATGGCTGCCCCAGGACTAGGGATACAATCTTGGTTAATGTACAAAAAAGTCTGCGCTACAGGTGAAACTATCTTCCATAAAGTCCAATCTTCAGGCTGGTGTGCCTTCTTCCTTTGTTTTCAGTACATAATTCTGTTCTAGGCCAAAATCACAATGGTGGCCAAGAAAAAAAAAAAGAGAAGAAAATAGAGAAAGAAAATGCAAAACTGCTTGGGGGAGCAGATTTCTAGATCATGGAACTAACTTCCTTTTGGGGGTTACGTTCGGCTTGAAATTTGATAGGGTTTCTAACCCTTTTCCCGTCTGTTGAAAGTTGGATCAGGTTTTGGCAGAAATTCTGCTTTGTGCCACATTCAGAGGGTTGAACGGTGCACTAGACCACACAGATGTTTGACACCTGTGCATTTTGTTGCAATAAACTGGACCTGTGTTTGGGTTAGGTGTATTGGGGGTGCCATTCAAAATGAATGGCACTGCACTTTCTTGCGTTGTCGTGCATTGCAGTAATGGCCTACATGTGTTTGTCCTTTTAGCGGCCTTCTACTCAGAAGTAGGTCTGGAAATCCCCAGTTCTGTATACAGATGTGGAGTTCAGTCAAATTTCTGCTGTCATCAGCGTAGGGCTGGGAGGACAATAATCTGGCTTTATTAGTGAGGATCTGTTTGGAATGATGAATACCAAGATTCTTATTCAGGCATTTTCAAACATCAGGCTTTGTGAAATTTGTTTTGTTCTCCAGCTATATAGAAGCTGAAGTGCGGTGTAAGAAGAACTGAGAATTTTTTAATGGCAGTTGTTCTAATCCTTCTATGACACCGGGGACTTCCCATCTCTTTATGGTCAGGGCAGAGCCTCTGACATCAGCAGATTACATGCACACTAATGGGCTCGACTCACTAGGGATCTCGGGTGGGGTCTGTTTCTTCGACATGCAAATAGGATTCAATTGGAGGACACAGTGTATGTTGCCATGCGTGAGCCCATCTTAGCATTCTTGGCAGGCACGGGCTGATAGCAAGCAATCATTTGTCTGTGTCTGTGAAGTCTGTGCTCTGTTTATTTTGTGTCTGGAGCAGATGGACTGCGCTGCATTCACACTCCTGTAGCACATTTTTACGAAATGCGCAAAAAAAATGCATTTATTGTTGGCATCTCAAACGTGGCATGAGAGACGCAGGGTTTTGTGTCCACCTGGCAAATGTGGCTAAAAAATGTGATTGACTATCACAGTGGTCATAGTGGATCGTAGAGATTAAAAGCTGGCTTTGACAACTCGATCACTGTGCTGGGAGCGCACGGAAAGCTCTGTTACCCATGAACGCATGTTACATAGTTACATAGTGAGGTTGAAAAAAGACATCAGTCCATCCAGTTCAACCTATGATGTGTGTGTGTGTGTTTGCTTTTAACCGTACATTGTATACCCCTGTATGTTGTGGTCTTTAAGGTGTCCATCTAATAGTTTTTTGAAACTATCAAGGCTCCCTGCTGATACGACTGCTTGTGGAAGAGAATTCCACATCCTTACCACTCTTACAGTGAAGAACCCCCTACGCACTTTAAGGTTAAACCGCCTTTCCTCAAGTTTTAGTGAGTGGCCACGTGTCTTATTGTATCTCCTTTCTCTGAATAGTTTGTTCCTTATGCTAGGGTCGCCAGTACAGTATTTGTACATTGATATCATATCCCCCCTCAATCGTCTCTTCTCCAGAGAGAATAGGTTCAGTGCTTGTAGTCTTTCCTCATAGCTGATGTCCTCCATTCCCCTAATTATTTTTGTTGCCCTTCTCTGGACTTTCTCCAGTTCCAGCACATCCTTTCTGAGGACCGGTGCCCAGAACTGGACAGCATACTCCAGATGTGGCCGGACCAGAGTCTTGTAGAGTGGGAGAATAATCTCTTTATTTCTGGAGTGAATCCCCTTTTTTATACAACCCAGTATTCTGTTGGCTTTGCTTGCGGCGGCTTGGCATTGCAGGCCACTGCCAAGCTTGTTGTCTACCAGTACCCCCAAGTCCTTTTCCATCCTAGACTCACCCAGAGGTTCCCCCCCTAGTGAGTAGCTTGCTTTCTGGTTTCTGGCCCCCAAGTGCATTACTTTACATTTTTCAACATTAAATCTCATCTGCCATGTATTTGCCCACCCCGTTATTTTGTTCAGGTCCGCTTGCAAGGTTTCCACATCCTGCATAGAAGATATTGGCATGCCTAATTTAGTATCATCCGCAAATACTGAGATTGTACTAGATATCCCCTCCTCTAGATCATTTATGAATAAATTGAACAGGATTGGTCCCAGGACAGAACCCTGGGGGACCCCACTTTCCACACCCGCCCAATCCGAGTACTCCCCATTAATCATCACCCTCTGTACTCTCCCCTGGAGCCAGTTCTCTATCCAGGTACTCACCTTATGGTCCATACCTACCTTCCTTAGTTTGTACAGTAAGCGTTTGTGGGGAACGTTGTCAAAGGCCTTTGCAAAGTCCAGATACACCACATCCACAGGCTTACCTTTATCTAGGTGGCAGCTCACTTCATCGTAGAAGGTTAATAGATTGGTTTGGCACGAACGATTTTTCATGAATCCATGCTGATTACTACTTATAATACCGTTTTCATTACTAAAGTCTTGTATGTGGTCCCTTAACATCCCCTCCAAAATCTTGCAGACTACTGATGTTAGGCTGATCGGCCTATAGTTACCCGGGATATATCTCGGCCCCTTTTTAAATATTGGAACCACATTGGCTTTTTTCCAATCAGCTGGCACCATACCCGTCTGTAAACTATCCTTAAAGATCAAGAATAACGGTCTGGCAATCACCTGGCTGAGCTCCTTAAGAACCCTCGGGTGCAAGCCATCCGGTCCCGGGGATTTATTTATGTTAAGTTTCTCTAGTTTAGCTCTAAGTCTATCTTCTGTTAGCCATGGGGGTACTTCCTGAGGTGTATTATTTAATTTGGCCTTACAAGCTAGGTTCGTGTAGCCCCCCGATTCTTTTGTGAAGACTGAAGAGAAGAAATTATTTAACACTTCCGCCTTTTCTCTGTCCTCAGTGGCCATATTTCCTTTATCATCTTTTATGGGGCCAATGTGTTCTGGCCTCGCTTTCTTACTGTTTATATACTTAAAGAACTTCTTGGGGTTCTTTTTACTCTCCTCCGCTATATGTCTCTCGTGTTCTATTTTAGCCGCCCTGATTTCATCTTTACATTTCTTATTACACTCTTTGTAGTGCTTAAATGCTGCCAATGACCCCTCAGTCTTGTATTTTTTGAAGGCCTTTTCTTTAGCTCTAATATACATTTTTATGTTGGAGTTTAGCCACCCAGGGTTTAATTTTGCTCTTTTAAATTTATTTCCCTGTGGAATGCACTGGCCCACCCCCTTGTTAAGTATGCTCTTGAAGCACTCCCATTTTTCCTCCGTGTTCTTTGTTCCCAGGGTTCTATCCCATTTGATATTTTCTAGCAGCGTGCGCAGCTTTGGGAAATTGGCTCTTTTGAAATTCAGTGTCCTTATATTACCCTTGTGTTTCCTATTACTGTAATTAATACTGAAACTTATTGACCTATGGTCACTGTTTCCTAAGTTGTCCCGTATTTCTATATCCGTGAGCAGGTCTGTATTGTTGGTAATCAGTAGGTCAAGTACCGCATTGTTTCTTGTCGGTGCATTCACCATCTGACCCATGAAATTGTCCTGCAAAACATTTAAGAACTGCCGAGCCTTGGCTGAGTGCGCGGTTCCTTCTGCCCAGTCTATAACTGGATAATTAAAGTCCCCCATTATAATGACATTTCCCATCCTTGCTGCCAATCCTATCTGTAACATGAGGTCCGCCTCCCCCTCCTCCCTCTGGTTGGGGGGCCTATAGCATACTCCCAATATTACCTTCCCCACCGTGCCTTCTCTTTGAAGCTCTACCCATAGGGATTCTGCCTCGTCCTTAGCTCCATTATTAATATCATCCCTCATATTTACCTGTAAATTGTTCTTAATATACAGACATACCCCTCCCCCTTTTTTACCTTCTCTATCTCTGTGATAAAGGGAATACCCCTGAATGGTCGCCATCCAATCATGAGAGCTGTCAAACCAAGTCTCAGTTATCCCCACAAAATCTAAGTCTTCCTCAAACATCAGCAGCTCCAGCTCTCCCATCTTGTTGGCCAGGCTTCTGGCATTGGTATACAAACCTCGTAATTTTGATCGGTTATATTTATCCTCATTTGATGTTTTTAGGCTGCTCTCTTGATTTTTCCCTGTACCCACCCTGGGTTTAGGAGCTCCGAACACCCTACCGCTAATGCCCCCATTTCTGCCCTCTGAAACTTGCTTTCCACTGGCTAATTCTACATCTGTACCCTCCCCCCCATTCCCTAGTTTAAAAGCCCCTCTAACTTTTTGGCCATCCTCGCACCCAGTACGGCTGCACCCACCCCATTTAGGTGCAGTCCGTCCCTACCAAAGAGCCGGTGACCGACAGAGAAGACGGCCCAGTTCTCCAGGAACCCGAAACCCTCCTTACTACACCAGCTCCTCAGCCACTCGTTAACTTCCCTAATCTCCCGCTGCCTCTCTGGTGTGGCCCGAGGTACAGGTAGTATTTCGGAAAATACTACCTTGGAGGTCCTAGTCCTCAACTTAGCGCCTAAGTCCCTGAAATCGTTTAGGACTCTCCGTCTTCCTCTGCCTATGTCATTGGTACCCACGTGTACCATGACCATGTGCAGCAAAGCCCACTCTCTTTACCACCACACATATGCATTACGTGGGTGGTAAGAGGTTAATGAATGGAGCTACAGACAAAATATCCTTTTTTGTAGAAGACATATGGAAAACAAACCGGAGCATGCTTATTAACAAACATATCTGTAGCAGGTGCTGACGTGAATGTACAATAGGTAAAGCACTGCATAGATTGTCAGAGCTTTATGAAAATCTGCAATAAATAAAATAAATGCACCTTTATGGCCCGTACACACGATCCGAAAATCGGACGAAAAATAACGCTTGTGAAAAGATCGGACGATAATGTGATCGTTCGTACAGAGGCGATTACGACAGTTCACCCGATATTATCCGGTCGTGCAAGCATAAAAATTTTGATCGTATTATAACACATCGTACGATAATCGTATTTTCAGTATGTTGTTCGTCCGAAAAAAATGGTGAGCAGTAGACCGCGCATGAGCAGTAGACATCTTTTCCCCTCACACGCTACAGCGTGGTTACGCATACCGGAAGCTTTTGAATCATCGTCCGAGAAAATTAGTATCGTAAGTAACCTCTCCCATTTGCGAATATAATTGAGAGTTCCTAGCAACCAAACAAAAACGGACGGAACGTCGTCCGATTTTCGGATCGTGTGTACTGGGCATTAGGTTAAGGTTCCAGGGACAGTCCCGGACCAAGTCTGTCCCCGGATTGGATTTGAACAGGGCCCAGGCAATTTCAAAGACAGTCAGTGCAGAATAAAAAATAAAAATTCAGAATTAGGCTCCATGTACACGGGACGCTGGAAATGGCCGTTTAGGAGCAGTTGGGCGTTTTTTTCAGAAGCCCCTGAACCCATCTACATTTTATCTTATCTGTCCATGTACTCCAGGTCGTTTACAGTCATTTGCAGGCAGTTGCGTTCAGGGACTGTTTTTAGAACGCAATTATTTGCGTTCGAACGTGTGTTTCCCGGCGTTTCAAACGCACAAACGCGTCCGAACGCGTCCAAACGCGATGACCCGCATTTAGCGTTCGCGTTTTTCCATTTTAAAGGGGAATCATTTTTTTGACCTCTAGGAACGCTTCTAAACGCAAACGCCCGCAAACGCCGCTAAACGCCCGCTAAACGCGGGTACAAACGCGACCGAACGGACGTTTCAAACATCCTAAAAATTCCAGCATTCAAAGGGACTTTTAACAACGTCCCGTGTACATGGAGCCTTAAAAGGTGCTCCGCAGAACCTACTAGCTTAGGGGGGGGGGGGGGGGGGTGTATTTATCCCATTATCTGTGCCCTTTTCTGATGATCATGTGCTGGTCGGAGCGGAGGGACTATTTCTTCCATTTCGGGCGCATGACCATCCTGCTCCCGCTTGCATGTTCTTCTGCCTTGCCTCAAGTCCCGGCAAGCCGCTTGCCAGCTTATCTCCTTACCTTCCCCGGTGGAGTGATCTTCCTCCATGCAGCTCTGCTCCCCCACCCAGTAGTAGCTGGGGCCCGGAGAGTGAGCCTTGAGAGTCTGTGAGGCGGGCTGCGGTCACAGACAGAGAGAGGCAGCTGGGTTCAGCTAACAGCGTCCTTTAGTGGATCCCATCGTGGGGCTGCCAGTGCCTATTTTAAGCACTGGTCACTGGTAGGGATGCACCGATCCGATATTGGGATCGGATATCGGTATCAATATGGCCATAATAGCTGGATGGGGGGATTGGTAAAATTAACAGATCCACGGGCCGATCCGGTTTTGCTCTTTACATAGCTATGAGGGAGCAGAGAACAGCTGTCCAAGAAAAAAAAAAAGAGCCTCCTGCAAATGCCTATCAGTCTCCCAGTTAAGTAAACACAATTAATACAATGTATCTTTTCGTTCCCTTTGCCCAGAGGAGGGAAGTTTAACCTCTTAAATGCACAAATGCACACGATCCAGAAGTATTATTTTGTTATAAGCTCACAAAACAGTACTTCCGGATCGGACTCGGGATCATCGATTTCACAAAGCAAAAGATCGGCATCGGGACCAAAAAAGTCTGATCGGTGCATCCCTAGTCACTGGTTCCCACAAAGTGTCACTTAGACCCCTTTCACACTGAAAGTCGCACGACTTGAAGCAATGCCTGTGTAATCTTGTGGTTTGCGAACCTCAAGTCGCATTAAAGTCGGACAATAGTAGTGCAGGGACTACTTTGAAGTCGCTGCGACTTGAAGTCACACAGATATGAACAGTACTCATTGGAAATCATGGGGTAATACTTGTCATGTGACTTTGCAGTCTCAAGTCACAGGACAAGTCTCACAAGTGTGAAAGAGGCCTTAGTGTCAGATTTGTCCGCCGTAATATCGCAGTCCCGCTATACATCGCCGATTGCCGCCATTACTAGTGCAAAAAAAAAATATGTCCCCGATTTTTCATTTTAAAAATCTGGTCACCTTACTTTAGGTCCGGTTCACACCGGAATCACAAAGGAACGAGGTGTGCAGTGTCCTGCAGTGTCATTTTCGGAGCTGAAATCGCACCAGATCATACAGAATTTAGTGCATGCACTACTTCTGAAAAATACGCTGCACCAAATTGCATGGTACTGCAGTACCATGTGCTCTGGTGCCTGAAAATTAAATTTGTTTGCAATCTGCACATGGGGTGCTGTTAATATATTGGCATCTGCAGCAGATCGCAGAGGCAGTGCATTTTTAAAACTGTGCAGGAAACGCCCACAGAGTCCACCATTCTCGCACCATGATCTGGTGTGAACCTAGGGCCAGTTCACACCACATGCAGTCCACAGAGCCCGCCATTCTTGCACCATGATCTGGTGTGAACCTAGGGCCAGTTCACACCACATGCAGTCCACAGAGCCCGCCATTCTTGCACCATGATCTGGTGTGAACCTAGGGCCAGCTCACACCACATGCAGTCCAGTGTGTGTATTTTTTTTTTCTGCATTAAAAACTTATGGGCTGTAGGTTACATGGATTCCAGTGGCAAAGTTCACACTATTGCATTGCGTTCCAGTACAGTCAACAAAAGTAGAACATGTTGCATTTTTCTGCAAGGAACTGTACTGGAATATGGCAAAAGGCATCAACACGGACTGGAATGCATTACACAAAAAAATGAAGAAGGAAACGCAGCAAAAATGCACCAGAATGCATCAAAATCACAAATGCAGAAAGGCATCTGGACTGCGTTTCTGTGATGTGAACCTAGGGGCAGATGTGTGAATAGGCCTGTGTCTGTTAGCATCCTTGCAGATATTTTTTGGGTTGTTTAAAAAAAGTCTAAACCTGAAAAGTCGCACAGATTTTTTTCACACCCTTTTACATTCCTTTCTGCAGCAAACTCGCCTGAGAAAAGTGTCCTAGCAGACACGGCCTTCACTTTGTTTATATTTCTAATTTATCTATCTTCACATCCTTCTCTATTGAGGGAACGTTTCTCAGGCTTAGTAAAGCGTCATTTCCATGCTGTCAGCCAAGGGCAAGATATATAAAATAAATGACCTCCACAAAGGGAGGGATCGGCTTCTAGAAATGGGGCCTCATTACAGTCTGAGATTGTGTTGTTGTACCACCAGGTTACTGCAAGGAAGAGGAGGCGGACAGAAGAACTTGGGGTCCTTTTCAAACAAGCGGTCCGCTCGGCAGACCTCCGCTCTGCTCAAAGGGGGGTTGATCTGCTGATCCCCGCTGAGCAGGCGGATGACGGGTCCGTCTCCGCTCACTGTGTAGAAACAGACCTGTCAGAGTCCTGCTCTCCTCTATGGGGAGATTGGATGAAAACTGACCACCTGTCCTTTTTTATCTGATCTGATCCTCTAGACCAGGGATCTTCAAACTATGGCCCTCCAGTTGTTCAGGAACTACAATTCCCATCAAGCCTAGTCATGTCTCGGAATGTCAGAGTTTTACAATGCCTCATGGGATGTGTAGTTCTGCAACAACTGGAAGGCCGTATTTTGAGGATCCCTGCTCTAGACAGATGGAAAATGTGATTCTAGGACAATATCCTCCCCGGACAATATCCTCCCCGGACAATATCCCCCCTCTAACCCTAACCCTCTAACCCTATGTCCAGGGGGATGTTTTCCGGGGGGATATTTTGGCCGGGGGATGTTTTCCCGGGGGGATTATGTCCAGGGGGATGTTTCCCGGGGGGATTATGTCCAGGCGGATGTTTCCCGGGGGGATTATGTCCAGGGGGATGTTTCCCGGGGGGATTATGTCCAGGTGGATGTTTCCAGGGGGATGTTTCCCGGGGGGATATTTTGGCCGGGGGATGTTTTCCCGGGGGGATTATGTCCAGGGGGATGTTTCCCGGGGGGATTATGTCCAGGGGGATGTTTCCAGGGGGATGTTTCCCGGGGGGATTATGTCCAGGGGGATGTTTCCCGGGGGGGGATTATGTCCAGGGGGATGTTTCCCGGGGGGATTATGTCCAGGGGGATGTTTCCAGGGGGATATTGTCCCAGGGGATAATGTCCAAGGGGATATTGTCTGGGGGGATATTGTCCTGATACCAGAAAATAGGGTCACCATCCGTCTGGATTTGGCGGACAGGATTGGATCGGATCGTAGCGGGTATCAGCGGATGTGATTGCTGACATACGCTGCTCCATAGGGGGGAATGAAGGGTCCAATCAGATCCACTTGAAAAACTAACAGGTGACCTAATCAGAAAACCCATGTGATATTACAACTCATGCAGAGACCAGCAGTGACCGTTTCTTGTGGAGGTACTTAGACACGCAAAGAGTTCAGAAGGTGGGTTGTAACTTCAAATACAAGGTCAGGCAACGGTTCTACATTTTTCAGGCTGAAGCAGCCAGAATGCTTTCCAGAGATAAGGATTTGCTGCACATAAAATGATTAAGTGCCGGTTCACACTACGTAGCTCCGACTTAGGGGGCGACCTGTACCGCACAATGGGAGCGTCGGTCCAAGTCAGACTAGTGTGAATGCGGTCTAAGGGTCTGTTTACCCCAGAGCTGTTGTGGTACATTGGGCAGCATTGCACAATCATAACACAACATCAACGGACTTAGCATTGCAAAATTGCCATTGGTGTTGTTCACACCTATGCGCTGCATTGCCTTGCGCTAAAATGATGCATCAATGTTACACAACACTATGCTGCAGCAGAATAAAACTGTGCAACACAATAAAGTTAAAAATGACAAAAGGGATTCCCCTTTCTGCTATAATTTTGTTCTAAACTACACTAAACCAGCAACCAAAAGGAACTGATGACACACCACGAGATAACACAGGTCCGCACTCAAACCATAAGCTAATGCATTGCGAGCGCATCGGAATTCCGTTTGAACGTGCTATAGTAATGTACTTTAAAGTGGAACTTCCGCTTTAGGTGCTCCTGACCCCCTGACATTTGGCATGTCATTTTTTTGTGGGGGGGAGCAGGTACCTAGATTTGACAGGTACCCGCTCCGACTTACGCACAGGCTGCCTAGGCAGCTAGAGTGGAAGTTTTCCTCTCCACCTCCCTCCCTGCACAGGTCCCAGAAGATTGCCTGGCCAGTCACGGCGCGCAGCACGACTCGTGTATGCGCAGTGCGCACCCGGCTGTGAAGCCACAAGCTGTCACAGTTGGATGCCCACACTAGTGATGCTGGCGACACCCAGAGGAGAGGGAGAGGAGCAAGGCTTCAGGCGGCTGCATCGCTGGACCGTGGGACGGGTGAGTGTGTGTTTATTAAGTGCCGGTTCACACTACTCCGACTTGTCAGGCGACCAAGTCGCCTGACAAGTCGTGCTCCATTCTGTGCAATGGGAACTGTTCAAGTCGCCCCGAAGTCGTGTCGCCATAGGGTGAACCGACTCTTAGTCAGCAGCCACACTTTGTAGCTGCTGACTTTTAATAAACACAAATACGGCTGGAATTCTGCTTTAACGTGTCACAGCACAGATCCCATAATGCCCGCATTGTGGTGTGGACTGGCCCGTAGGTCTCAGTCTAACCAGTAGTGTGGCACCTTTTTAACCTGACTGCCTCTTTTTTAACACTTTTGCTGCCAGGGTCATTTTTTTTTTTTTTTTCATTCTGTGCACACATTCTAAAATTCCCATTCTTTACAAGAAAACACACAGCTTAAACCTGCTTCCACCCCCATTCTAAGCCCTATGCTAACTACCCTCTAAAGAAAAGATGCTATACTTACCTAATCTAAGGACACTCTGGTCTGGTCACGTGATCAGCCCCCAGTGTCGGCTTCAGGGTAGAGGAGGGTCAACTCACAATGGAGTCCCCATATTACAGTGATGGCGAACCTTGGCACCCCCGGATGTTTTGGAACTACATTTACCATTATGCTCATGCACTCTGCAGTGTAGTTGAGCATCATGGGAAATGTAGTTGTCTCTGGGGTGCCAAGGTTCGCCATCACTGCCATAGTAAGTCTATAGGTGCGTGGTGCCATGCTCTGCAGCCATTGCTGCTGCTCTCTCCTCTCTTGAAACCAGTCACTGGGGAGGTCATGTGACTAGACTGGAGCACACTTAGATTAGGTAAGTATAAGCATTTTACTTTTACAGAATAGATAATATAAGGCTTAGAATGGGGTGGAAGCAGGTTTAAGCCTTACGTTTTGACTGGACTTCCACTTTAAATCCCAAAACATTACATGTTTTCTGAAAGTAAGGACTATAGAATAAACGGATGGTAATTGTAGTTTTTCCAAATTAGTTTTAGTGTAGACAACCACAATATAATCCCTAGTTTTTTGCTAAACTATACGAAATTAGGTTGTGTCAAGTACAGTAAGAGGATACCAAATATGTCAAGTCTTAAAATTGCATGCACATGAAACCCCCCAATAAGGGGGAGCAACAAGATAGTCCTCCATAGCCCACTTTCCTCTATGGGTGGTTGAATGTAAACGGACCACCTGTCCATTGACACCCAACTGCCATACAATCCGATCTGCTAGAAGAATGGGGAATGGATCCCTATCCTTCTTCTCTTTTTTCTTCTTCTCTTTTTCTCTCTCCCCCCCCCCCCCAAAAAAAAACTGTTTGCTATGCTTCAGTTATGAATTAACACGTTGAGTGATCGGTACCGATTTACTCAGTGTGTTCATTCAGGAAAAGAAGGTGCTGGTAAATCTGACATTTACCAGATCCTTCCCCCACTCTCCATCCTGAAAGATCCTATTGAGTGCTTGCAGCTACCAGTGGGAAGGAAATAAGGTAAGCCAGCAGCATTTTGGGGATAAAGGGGGGCATACAGGGGAGCCTGGGCAACAGGGGATAGGTATGGTGCACAGAGAGGGTGATGGGTGTGGCAGGGGGGCATTTAGTGGAACCAATCCCCTTTATGGCTCTCTCTGCATCAGTTGAAAGCAAGCGGGAGGGAGAGGAAAAGAAGCCAGCTTTCAGCTGCTGCAGTGAGAGACATACATGAGATTAGTTCCAGTAATTGTCCCCCCGCCGTGCCTATCGCCCTCCCTGCCAACATCTGATTCACCGAGCTGTCTGTGCCTCCCCTGCTGGTCTGGGGCCCTTAGAGGAGGACTGGTGGTACCCCCTTATCCACGGCCTTGGATGAACTCCCTGTTTAGCAATACAGTTATATTTAGACAGCCGCAGCTTCGTAAAACAGAGATTCCTCCATCCACACTGTGAGCGTGGATGGGGCAATAAATTGACTTTCCTTCATTTAGCCCGCTATATGAAATAAAATCAAGCTGTGTATGGCTATTTCACTTCTGGTTCCCAGTATAGGCCTTCTGTCATGCTGCCTCCACTTAATAGGAAGCAGAAGGGTAAGAGGTGTCTGGTGGATCTCAGCTCTAACATTACACTCTTCGGTCCTTTTTGAAGTACAAATCTCTGTGTAAACAGTTTTAAAAATATGAAACAGTGGTTTGAAGGAGGGAGATTAATATTATCCCACTGGCAGTGAAGAAGTCCAGGTCTCCTGGCGATGGTGGACTCTTAGCACTGGACTTTGTTCAACAACATTTAAATGGGGCTAATGAAGTGGTAGGTCCATTATATTTCCAAACCTTGTACTAACTAGTGGAACCTGAATCAGGAGGGTTTGCAGGTCTACCTATTGTTGTCAATTGCCTTTCATTTCAAAGGACATCTTCATTCTATTGAAATTTTCACATAGAAAATGTCACTGGAAATGTTGCTGATTTTGAGCAATTAAGCAGCAGAAGAAAAGTCAGTATCTCTGCCAAAAAATGTGAAAGTAAATTGTGTTAGCAATGAAATGAGCAATAAAGTGCGCAGACACCCTTTAAATAATTGTGTCTGTTAACATTGCGGTATATTGGAGAGTGTCATTCTTTTATACTACTAGTTTAAGAAGTAGTTTGTATTCTCTGGAAATGGGTGATTTCCCTTTTTCCCTTTTTATTATCTGTGCCATGAACAAGCAATAGAGATGGATCAGACATGTGTGACGGTGTGATACAGATGCAGCCACTGGATACCGAAAAGGGAAACCCAGGAGATGTCCCCCTATATAACATGGCAGCTTTCTGTAATGTTCAGTAAGATACATTATTCTAGCAAATAGGTCTCCAAACTTTTTACCACTTCAGCTCCAGAAAGGTTTTACCCCCCCCCCCGCTTCATGACCAGGCAATTTTTGGTACTTGGTAATTGCGCGGTCATGCAGCACTGTACCAAAATTAAATTTCTATCCCTTTTTTCACACAAAGGGAGCTTTCTTTCATAGTTAGGTTAAAAAAAGACACAAGTTCATCTGGCTCAACCAATAAAAAACAGAAAACAGTAAAGAAAAACCCAACCATACAATCCCATATACATACATAATCCTATACCCGCAGTTGATTCAGAGGAAGGCAAAGCAAAACAGCAAAGCATGATCCAATTTGCTACAGCAGGGGAAAATAATGGGACAGTAGGCAGGATCCAATATCATCTTAACACTTAAATTAAAATAAAAAGCAGACACCTGTGTTATTTGGAAAAATATAGGCCGCGGCCGTTTATTACTGGTTTATTCAAAACTTTCAATAAATAAATATATAATGAAACATTAACACACTCAACAGCCTAGCCACCACAGCTCAGGCCGGATAAATAAAATCACATTTAAAGCATCAACTTCCACACACATATAAGAAAAATCGTCCCCCTTTTTCTATAGCAAAGGTGACACCACCACATAATATACAGCCGCGACAAGGGAGGGGGGATGGGGAACTCACACTGCTGAATCTTCTGAGGCGAATGAGCCCCTCTGAGGGGAGCTCCACCTTATATAGGGTCTCAGAGGGCTCTCTAGCTTCTACCCTAAACCTATTCCTATAGGTGCTCTGACCCCTGCAACGCCACGCCCACTACCGCTATTCCCTCAGGATACCTTGAAAATTCCTCCCTCTTTACCTGAGAAAAAAGGAGGGAAATATCACCTCACAAACTATTCTACCTATCTCCCCAGCCACTCTCCCATGAGGAAAAGGGGGCTCATTACAGTTCCCCTTTTCCTTTCATTCCTTCCTGATCCCCCGAGAGGCAATCAGATATTCCCTGGATCCACTTTACCTATAAATCTTAGTACCTATTTATATTATTTACACCTAGGAAAGAAACCAGGCCTTTTTTAAAGCATTTTAGTGAGCTGGCCACAACCACCACTGGAGGGAGTCTATGGGGTAGTAGGCAGGATTTCCTTAACCTTACTTATAACTATTAAATAAGACACCATCAGACTTAATTTGGAATAAAAGAGGCCGCGGCCGTTTATTATTTCACACATTAAAGATCGATAAATCTTTTAAACTTTAATAACAGCAGTATAGAACAACCCGGTCCCAATGACCCAGGTTGCCATTAACAACTAAATACATCGACACATCCAACTTAAATATAAAAACAAACGTCCCCCTTCGTCGTGAACGAAGGTGACCCTAAAATAACAAACTGACCGCGACAAACAAAAAAGGGGGGGGGTGGGAGGGGAACCGCTGGGCTGTCTTCCTTCTTCTCTTCTTGACCGGCGGAGTGACGACTCATCTGTGAGGGGACCCTTAAATGGGTCCTCTTGAACCCCTTCAGCCAATCAACTTCAAACTTCACAGGCGGGAGAAAACCGGCTCAAACAGGTGAGGGGCTTATTCTCCCTGGATACTCAGATACACTAACTAACATCCCATAGCCTATCAGCTTACAGTAAAATCTGACAGGCTCTAAACTGCCTGGCAACTCACTCTGCCTATTCCTTATCCTAAGCTATCCTCACCTGCCACTACCCCATGAATAAAAGAGGCCATTCGTCCCCTTTTCTTTTCATGGGGTAGTAGGCAGGATTTCCTTAACCTTACTTATAACTATTAAATAAGACACCATCAGACTTAATTTGGAATAAAAGAGGCCGCGGCCGTTTATTATTTCACACATTAAAGATTGATAAATCTTTTAAACTTTAATAACAGCAGTATAGAACAACCCGGTCCCAACGACCCAGGTTGCCATTAACAACTAAATACATCGACACATCCAAAAGGCAGGCGGCTCACACCCGCCTGGCACACCCCCAACACGCGGCCTCTTCTATGCAAGTACCCAGATTGGCAATAAAAGTATCAAGGCCAATGTCTGATAAGTGGGTGTCATCAAACCTGTATAGTCCACTAGTACCTCCCTCTAACTCCCTATGCCGAAAAGATAAAATACCAACGACGCGCAGCAGCTTTTCTAAAGCCCTGTTGACGCGCTTACGAATTTTCTCGAGCGGTTTCAAGTAACAATGCTTGAACCAAGCGAGTCTGGGGATAACCTCCGAAAAAACAACGGTCATAAAAGGGAACGTCAACCTTAGTAATTGCAAGTCATCCCGGATCGCAAAAATCAGGTCTAAAGTTCTAGCTCTGCCGACATCATTCCCCCCAAGGTGCACAACCAGTATATCCGGGGGGGGAAAGAAACTGCAAAAGTCTAAAAATTTCAGGACGAAATTCCGACCACAGCATTCCTCTCTTGCTAAACCACTGAATCCTAAAATAATTGGGATCTAAACCGAGGTTTTCGCCATAAGAACGTCTTCTGGCTCGTGCACGAGCCCAGTGCACGAAAGAATGTCCGATGATCCATGCGTCCAGACATCGTCCTGAAAATTTAACAAACAGTGTCAGGGCGGATATAAGATTGAAAAACATCCGACTTCCATCTACCCAACTTTTTAACAAATTGATCATCGAGACCCAATCTCGCCGCTTCAGTAGCAGCACCAATACGAAAGGAATGGGAAGTCAACCTTTCCTTGTCCAGCCCCAATTGAACGAGACACTTCTTAAAAACTGCATTGAATTGATAGCCAGTCAATGGCCTACCATCCTGGTGATTGAACAAGAATTTGGAACCGGCCGATCTAATCGCCAAAAATGTATTCAATAAACGCACCGGACATACTGATGAGTTGCGAAACCTGTGCAAATTAACACGCTTCCCAACACCTAACTGATCCGTCTTAGAGAAACGTATCAAAATGCTACAAGTCATGTCAGATAAAATCGCATCCGAGAGAAAAAGACCAGAGCTAAGCGTCCTATTTGTCGGCACCAGTTCAGAGATTCTCAGTGCCGCAAAGAACATTAACGAAAAAGCCGCCTGAAAAAGGACCGACTCATAATAAGAAAAGCAAACGGACGACGTAATCGAACATAAACTCGCCAAAAGTGGGACAGTAACGGGCTTCCTAGAATCAGGCAAAAAAGTCGCTTTCCGGTAACCCTTCAGGGCTTGACGCACCGTAAAAAAGGAAGAGCAGGAAGGGAAATTTTTTAACTTAACAAAAAACGATACTCCTGCCAGAATTTTGTTCACATGAGACCATGCATACTCCATACGGAATAATGAATTTAAAAATGACAAAACCAAATTTTCCGAGAAACTATCGGGGGATACACCCAAGGACTGAAGATGTGACACCCATAGTGACCATGCTGATTGGTATCCCGCCATGGTCGATGGAGCCAAAGAACGCAAGACATTTCTTGCGACCAAGTCTAAACTATGTGCCATAGGTGGCTCGGGTAATGACAGCTCAGCTCGTCCGCTTCCGGAAACGGCGTAAAAAATCGCTCCATCTGTAAGCGAGACAAAGCATCCGCCAAACCATTATCTTTGCCCGGGACAAAAGTCGCCTTAATCCAAATATTAAATGATAAGCATTTAGATACTAAATAACGCAATAAGGTTATAACAGGAGGGGACTTTGAAGACAAACAATTGATAGCGAACATCACCCCCCTGTTATCAGTCCTAACCATTAGTCTCCTGTTCCGAAAATGATGGCCCCAAACCTCCAGGGCCACCACAATGGGAAAGAGCTCAAGAAGAACGCTGTTGCGTGTGTAACCCAATTGAACCCATTTCTGACACCAGCGATCGGTGCACCAATGTGTGCGCCAAATGGCGGCGAAGCCGACCGAACCCGCTGAATCAGTGAAAAGACAAAAATCCCTGTCAAGAATAAATTCTTCCTGCCAAACACTTTTGCCATTAAAATCCGTTAAAAACTGGAACCACACCAGCATATCCTCCCTGACCTCCTGAGTTAACCTCACGTGAGAATTGGGCGACTTTAGACCCGCAATCGTTGCATACAGTTTTCTGGAAAATAGCTTACCCAGGGGAATAACCCTGGAAACAAATGCCAGCAAACCAAGCAAGGACTGCATCTCCTTAAGACGAACCTTACGTCTCCGGATCAAAGTCAAAAGGCAAAACTTCAGTTTAGACACTTTTTCCTGCGGGAGCCTAAATTCCATCTCATCGGAGTCGATCGTGATACCTAAAAATTGAATGCAAGTAGACTGAAAAGCCGTCTTCTCATGGGCCAACGGGATCCCAAACAGTTCGCACAACTGAACAAAACCATTCAGTAAGCGCAAGCAGTCCGTAGACCCCGCCCGTCCCAAGAACAAAAAATCGTCCAAATAGTGGACGATGTCAGTCGAATCACAAAATAGCGAAACGACCCATTCCAAAAAGGTGGCAAAACATTCAAAATAAAAACATGACAGTGAACATCCCATGGGGAGACATCTGTCAAAATAAAAATTACCCGAAAAGAAAAAACCCAGGGAATTAAATGCGTCCGGGTGAACTGGCAGCAGACGAAAAGCCGATTTAATGTCTGCCTTGGCCATTAAAACCCCCTTCCCCAGACCCCGTAATTTAACCAGGGCATCGTCAAATGAGGAATATTGAACCGTAGCTAAATCCTCGCTTATTTCATCATTTAAAGAATCCCCGAAAGGAAACGACAAATGATGAATCAGCCTGTAAGTATTAGGCTCCTTCTTTTGGACAATGCCCAAAGGGGAGATCCTAAAATTCCTAAGAGGGGGGACCGAGAAAGGGCCGGCAAATCTACCCAGCTCAATTTCCTTACTCACCTTTTCGGCCACGACTGATTCCAAACCCTCGACAGACCTAAGATTCTCCACCAACTTACAACCCTGACCATAAAATTTGGGCAGGGGGAAACCGTCCCTAAAGCCCTCAGTTAGGAGGGTGGCTCTCGCCCTGTCTGGGTAGCACTGAAGCCACGGGAGCATGGCGGTGAGGCTCACTGGGGTTACTGCCTTTTTGAAAAACACCTGGGGCCTGACCCCCCTGCCTCTTGAAGCATTTTGCAATGGGGTGGGCCCCAGAGCAAAAGGCGCATTCGTGCCTGTACTTGCACGAACCCGGCCACTTACAGACGGATTCATTGAAGTTAAGCACACTGCTATTCTAAATTGAAAACCCGAGGAGGATGCTTGGGGCTGTTGGCTCGGAAAGGGCTGCCTGGAAAAAATTGACCTCTGTGGGAGAAAAAGGTCCAGCCAAAGGCTGACGTCCTTAACCCCCCATTTCATAGCAGGCTGCACTGCCAGCTTTTGGCGAAAAGCCACGTCGTACTGGAACCAGGAAGTCCCACCAAAATTTTTGTACGCTTCTAATATAATATCAGCGTGTTGAAAGAGCCCGACGCTTTTAGTAGGGAATCTCTCGCACATAACCGACGAAAATATAAAAAAGCCCTGCAACCAGTTGTTGAAAGATTTGGAAATAGGGCGCCTCCGCTCATCATCATCCTTCCTATCCCCTTTAGCAACAAAATCCCTAGCTGAAGGCAACAGTGACAACATATCTATAAAATGTCCCTGCAAGATCCTTTCCTTGACAGACTCGGACAGGTGGAATCCTAACGGGGACATTTCACAGGTGAGAGTTTCCCTAAGGGAAGTCTCAGGTAAATTTTGTGATTGAGCCAGGAGATAAGAAGCCGACATCTCAGAGTGCAAGCTTTGGGGCCTATGAGGTTCAACCTCCAGAGTGCCCGTGGGAGGAACCCAGACATCCCTAGGTGAAGGGGCAGGCTGAGAGGCCACCATATCGCCCGATATGTGAGCAGGGGCGGCAGATATGGCTGTAGAGGTGGCCAGTACACTAGCAGGGGTGCAGGACCCGGTATCAGCACTGGCCTCTAGTAGGGACTTAAAGTCCTTCAGGAAATTTTGGAGCAAACCTGACATGGCTGGCAGGGGGGCGCTGTCCTGAGTGACAGTGCCCCCAGTGGTATGTTCTGAGCCAAGCTGCTGCGGCCCGGGGGGCCCAGTGACCAAGGTAGGGGCTGGCGACCCAAGCTGCTGCATCCCGGGGGGCCTAGTGACCCAAGTAGGGGCTGGTGACCCGAGCTGCTGCGTCCCGGAGGGCCTAATGACCAAAGTCGTGGCTGGTGACCCGAGCTGCTGAGTCCCGGGGGGCCTAGCGATCAAGGTGGGGGCTGGCACAGTATCCATGAAGATCTCCTCACCTGATCTCGCCGGCGCGATCCCCTCCGGACTCCTTGTCCCGCCGACCGATCTTGCCGCCTCCGAACGGGCCCTCGCTCCGGTCCCTGGAGCAGGTCTTCTCGCTTGGCCGCTCTGTGGTGAGTCTCCGCCTCCCCTCCCGGCGCGCCGGACATCCGCCGGAGGGGAGAACCGCTGGCGCGGAGTGCGCCGCCTCTTCACCGGCCCAATCCCTTGGCCGGCTCTTCCAGGTGTGACGCGCCTGCGCACACCGCTCTCCGTGATGTCTTCTCCGCCCGGCGTCACCGACGATGACGTTCTTCCGTCCGCGACCGCCTCGTCACCCGATCCTCGCCCGACTTCTCTTCCGGCGGCCGCCCTCGATGCCGGTCCTGCTCCATCCTCACCTGCCGCTCCCCCGGATGCAGCGACGAGCGGCAACTCAAAACATCTCCGGAGCCAATCTTCGCCGCCATCTTCTCCCGCCCGCTCGATCAGTCTTCGCAGGAGGCTCATCTTGTCTGAGGTAAGCGGGGCCGCCTAACTCCTCTCTTCCGTCTTCAGCCAGGAACCGCTTCCGATGCCGTCTTCTTCCACCCGAACCGCCGGGCTAGTACTGCTACCAAAGTGGGGAACCGCTGCCGCCGACGATGACCCTTCCCGGAAAGCCGCTGCGCCGACCTCTTCTTCTGCCTGGAGAACCGCTGGGCTGTCTTCCTTCTTCTCTTCTTGACCGGCGGAGTGACTACTCATCTGTGAGGGGACCCTTAAATGGGTCCTCTTGAACCCCTTCAGCCAATCAACTTCAAACTTCACAGGCGGGAGAAAACCGGCTCAAACAGGTGAGGGGCTTATTCTCCCTGGATACTCAGATACACTAACTAACACCCCATAGCCAATCAGCTTACAGTAAAATCTGACAGGCTCTAAACTGCCTGACAACTCACTCTGCCTATTCCTTATCCTAAGCTATCCTCACCTGCCACTACCCCATGAATAAAAGAGGCCATTCGTCCCCTTTTCTTTTCATTCTACATTTTCAAAGCTCTTACAGTGAAGAAACCTCTCCGTATTTGGAGACAAAATCTGTTTTCCTCTAGACGTAAAGAGTGCCCCCTTGTCCTCTGTGTTGACCTTCAAAGTGACTAACTCAACACCATTGGATCACCTCTGGATTTTCTCTTTTTTATCATATAAATTAAAAAATACTGAAAGCTCAATATTTTTTACTTTCTGTTATGTACCTGTCCACAAAATCTTTCTTCTCTTTAAAACCTCTGCATCATGGGCAAGATCAAAGAGATGTCAAAGGACATCAGGGACAAGATTGTAGGCCTGCACAAGACTGGAATGGGCTACAAGACCATCGGCAAGAAGCTTGGTGAGAAGGAGAGAACCTTTTGAGTGATTATTTGCAGATAGAAGAAATACAAAATAACCATCAATTGTCCTGGGTCTGGAACTCAATGCAAGATTTCGCCTCATGGGGTAATTATGTTCATGAGAAAAGTGAGGGATCAGCCCAGAACTACACAGGAAGAGCTTGTGAATGATCTCAAGGTAGTTAGGACCACAGTTACCAAACAAATCATTGGTAACACAATACACCGCCATGGACTAAAATTCTGCAGCGCCCGCAAGGTCCCCCACCTCAAGAAGGCACATGTACGGGTCCCATCTGAAGTTTGCCAATAAACATCTAAATGATTCAGAGGAGGAATGGGAGAAAGTGATTTGGTCAGATGAGATCAAAATTGAGTTTTTTGGCATTAACTCAACTCGCTGTGTTTGGTGGAAGAAAAATGCTGACTATGACATTAACCACTTGACGACCTCCCACCGCAGATTTACTGTGGCAGGCGGCCGCTCCTGGGCAAACCTCGCTCAGGAGACTCGGGAGCGAGCGCATCAGCCGGGGAGCCAGTGCGTGTGACAGGCGGCTCCGATGGCCGCCGGCCACTCGCGATCCCCCCCCCCCCCCGCTGACAGAGGACGGATGGCTGATGTGAACACAGTCGTCTGTCCTTCTCCCTGAAGTGATCACAGAGGCTATGTGGTCCTGCTACATAGGATCGCATGTCTCTGTTATGACTTCACAAGCCACGCTTCCCCGCAGTTAGAATCGCTCCCCTAGGCCTACATTTAACCCCTTATCACTAATAGTATTAACCCCTTCCCTGCCAATGGCATTATTACAGTAACAGTGCATATTTTTAGCACTGATTACTGTAGTAATGTCACTGGTACCCCCAAAAGTGTCAAATGTCAGGGGTCCGATCTGTCTGCCGCAATGTCGCAGTCCCACAAAAAATCGCAGATCGCCGCCATTACTAGTAAAAAGAAAAGAAAAAACTATAAAAATGACAAATCTTTCCGTAGTTAGTAGACGCAATAACTTTTGCACAAACCAATCAAAATACGCTTATTGCTCTTTTTTTTTTTTTACCCAAAAATATGTAGCAGAAAACAAATTGGCCTAAAATGTATAAAAATTTGATTTTTAAATTTTTTTTTTTTTGGGAATGTTATATAGCAGAATGTGAAAAATATTGTTTTTTCTTCAAAATTGTCGCTTTTTTTTTTTTTTTTTTTGTTTATAGAACAAAAAATAAAAATCGCACAGGTGTTCAAATAACACCAAAAGAAAGCTCTATTTGTGGGGGAAAAAAAAGACGTCAATTTTATTTGGGTACAGCGTCGCACAACTGCGCAATTGTCTGTTTTAACTAATGCAGTGGCGAATCGCAAAATAGTGCCTGGTCATTAAGCAGCAAAATCTTCCGGTCCAGAAGTGGTTAAGAACACCATCCCTAAAGTCAAGCATGGAGGTGGAAACATTATGCTTTGAGGCTGTTTCTCTACTAAAGGTACAGTCTGAGGCAAGGCTTCACTGCCAGGTTCCCTCACCGGTAATGGCGGCGGCAGCACCTGACAGCCAATAAAAAACATTGGCTGCGGTGCCAACATCGCTGGACTCCAGCACAGGTAAGTGTCCTAATATTAAAAGTCAGCAGCTACAGTATGTGTAGCTGCTGACTTTTAATTTTTGGAGGGGGAGGGGGCAGGCTGCAACACTGCTTTAAGATAAAAACCTACTGCCTTTACAGCTCTTTTAAAGCGGAGTTCCACCCTGGATTTTTTTTTTTTTTTTTTTAATACCCCCGGGACAGTCAGGGCTAGTGCATTCCACAATGGCTAGCCTCTGATCTGTCCCGGGTTGCACTTACCTGTTAGGACAAATACTTACCTTGCAAACGTCTTGTCCAGCGCTGCCATCTCAGATGTGGGCAGCTTGAAGCCAGCGCGTCCTCTTCGGCGTCTTCTTCCGCCTTCTTTGGTCCCACGATGCTCTGCGCCGGCCCCGACGTCACTTCCGGGTCGCGCGCGTCATCCCTCCACAGCTTCTAGGCATGCCCAGAAGCTGTTTAGAAGGGGATGACGCGCGCGACCCGGAACTGACGTCGGGGCCGGTGCAGGCGCAATGATTCCTGGGAGCTATGACGTCCAGCTCCCAGGAATCATTGCAGAGCCAGGAAGTGACGACAGGCCGCGGCCGAGGAAGGAGGAAGAAGGAAGTAAGGTAAGTATATTTTCTTCGCTACGAGGTAAGTAAAAAAAAAAAAAATATGCGATTATCCATTTCTTTTTCAGGTGACCCGGAGCGAGAAGATGGAGGTAAGTATAAAAATAGGGTGGAACTCCACTTTAAGGTCATGGAGTGGCCTAGCCAGTTTCTAGACCTTAATCCTAAGGAAAATTTGAGGAGGGAGCTGTGTGTGTGTATATATATATATATATATATATATATATATATATATATATATATATATATATATATAATATACATACACATACATACATACTTTAACTTTTTTATAGTTTTTTTTATAATATTATGATTTTGTGTTTCAAACTTTATCATACCCGAAATGTTATAAAGAAGAACGCACAGAAAAAATAAATCATATGTAAATAGCTGGTTTGGGCTGCTCATTCTTAAGAATTACATGCAAAATAATGGTACCGCTTTCAGCACCTAAAATCCGAAAGAATCATACCGCCAGGGAGGTTAAAGACTCAGAGAAGATCTGTAAAGAAGAGTGGACCAAAAGCTCTCCTGAGATATGTGCAAACCTGGTCACCAACTACAAGAAACATCTTACCTCTGTGCTTGCCAACAAGGGTTTCTCCACCAAGTACTAAGTCATGTTTTGCTTGGGGATTAAATACTTATTTTACTCACTGAACTGCAACTCAATTTTTAACATTTGTATCCGGTGTTTTTTCTGGTTTCTTTTGGTTGATATTCTGTCTTAATCATTTAAAATACACCTATGATAAAAATTATAGACCCTTCATTTCTTCGTATGCTGGAAAATTTACAAAATCTGCAGGAGCTCAAATAATTTTTTCACCACTGTATCCAATAAACAGAACTCTTAAAAAAATGTTGCCAAAATGTATTCTGCTACAGGAATTTGGTAAAAACAAAATCCCAATAAGTGTATGTTGATTGGTTTTCATGAAAGTTATACCATATATACTATTATTTGTAAGCTATATTGTTTTTTTTTATATATTTTTTTATCAGCGACTTATAATGGGACTGTTTTAGTGTGACGGCCAATCTGGTGCTAGGAGGCACCTGGCTAAGTGCCACTGACGTCACAGGTGACACTAACAGTGATCAGTAATAATACTGTACTGTACTAATAACATTTGCTGGGAAGGGGTTAAAACCTAGGGCGATCAAGGTGTTAAATGTGTGCCTAATGATGTGTAATGTGTGCTGATCTTTGTTTCTTATCCCAGACATTTCCCTCTGCACAGAGCCCTGTGTTGATTGTCAACACAGGGCTCTGTTCTGTGATTGGACACAGCCGATCAGCAGATCCCAGCCATGAATCATCAATCAGACACATCAGGGGTGGGAGGGATGGGGGGGGGGGTGAGGGATACATGATGGGCAGTCCTTTAGTGGTTAAACAAATGGCCAGTTTTCTGTCCTTTAAACTTTTTGGAGACAGACTGTGGCCAGTTGGGGTAGAAAATGCCTAGCATCAGTGGGAGTAGTGCCTCATCATTGGTGTAGGTTGAAGGAATTGTGCCCTATTGTATTGGTGCCCCATTGTTGTGTCAGTGGTATGATTTTGAAAATTGATCACCTATGTATGTTGATGGACCAACTTAAAGTGATTGTAAAGTCTTTTTTTTTTTTTTTTCTAAATCACAAACATGTTATACTTACCCCTTCTGTGCAGTGGTTTTGTACAGGGCAGCCTGAATCCTTCTCTTCTTGGGTCCCTCTTCGCTGCTCCTTGCCCCTACAGCAATGCATTCTGGTCCTCAACAACGCTTGTGTATTGGGATGCCATTAAAAATTGAATGGCACTATAGTGCATTAACATGTGCTTCTGCAACACACCGCAAAGAGAGAACGGCGGTCTGCTGTTGAAAACACAGCAGACCGTTGTTCTCTCAGGAATCAATACAGAGCTCCTGTGTTCTGTTTTGGATTTCACAAGCCAATCCCCCCCCCCACAGTTTGAAAACACTCCCTAGGCTCACATTTGACCCTTTGATGGCCCCTAGGTTAGCCCCTTCCCTGCCAGTTTTGTCATTACAGTAAAAGTGCATATTTTTAGCACTGATTATTGTAGTAATGTTCAATGGTCCCCCCAAAAGTGTCAGTCAGGTGTCTGATCTGTCCGCCGCAATGTCGCAGTCCCGCTAAAAATCGCTGCTCGCCGACATTACTAGTAAAAAAATAAATAAAAATGACAAATCTTTCCCCTAGTTTGTAGACACGATAACTTTTTGCTCAAACCAATCAAAATACGCTAATTGGGGTTTTTTTTTACCAAAAATATGTAGCAGAATACAAATTGACCTAAAATGATGAAAAAACGTGATTTTAAAATTTTTTTTTTCGGGTATGTTAAAGTGCCTTGTATTCCCCTCTTGACTTTTTACCTATTTTGTTACATTATAGCCTAAGGCAGGCCATAGACGATTCGAATTTCGTTCGAAAATCGTAAATGGCAGTGTTATCGAACGATTTTCGTATCGTTAGTGTGGTATGTAAAACGTTCGATTTTCGTACGACAGCAAAAATTCACATATCCAACATGTTGGGTTTTTTTGCGAAAATTGGCCGAATTTCGTATCATTAGTGGGGGAGTTGTATGATTTCGCCTAACAAAACACAGAACAGTAGGGAGTATGTCCGGTAGAGATGTGGTTAAAAGGCACAAAAAATAGTGTTTTGTCGTACGATTTTCGGCTCACATTGATGGTACACTCGATGATGTGCACGAGTGCCGCTTTCGTTTATCGAACGATAAATCGTACGAAATTCGAATCGTCTATGGCCTGCCTTAGGCTCCTTTCACAAGGGTGTTGCGCCTGACGGAGTCCGTTTTTGCTCAGCAGGGATTGATCCGCTGATCTGCCAATCCCCACTGAGCAGGCGGATGACAGCTCCTTCTCCTCTATGAGAGATGGGATGAGAACGGACCGAATGACAAAACAAAATGACACGTTTTGAGTTTGCGAAAAGGCATGTGGGAGATTCCCAAAATGTATGGAGGAAGGTGCTCTGGTCTGATGAGACTAAAATGTAACTTTTCGGCCATCAAAGAAAAAGCTATATCTGACGCAAACCCAACACATCACCCAAAGAGCACCATCCCCACAGTGAAACACGGTGGTGGCAGCATCATGCTGCGGGGATGATTTTCGGCAGCTGGGACTGGGAAACTGGTCAGAGTTGAGGGAAAGATTGATGGTGCTAAATACAGGGTTATTCTTGAGCAAAACGTGTACCACTCTGCGTGATTTGAGGCTAGGACGGAGGTTCACCTTTCAGCAGGACAATGACCCCAAACACTTAAGGGGAAACATGTAAATGTGTTTGAATGGCCTAGTCAAAGCACAGACCTAAATCCAATAGAAAATCTGTGGTCAGACTTCAAGATTGCTGATCACACGTGCAAACCATCCAACTTGAAGGAGCTGAAGCAGTTTTGCAAGGAGGAATGGGCAAAAATCCCAGGGGGTAAGATGTGGCAAGCTCATAGAAACTTATCCAAAGCGACTTGGATCTGTGATTGCCGCAATAGGGGGCTCTACAAAATATTGACTTTAGGGGGGGTGAATAGTTATGCACATTTCTGTTTCTGTTATTTTGTTCTATTTGTTGTTTCACAATAAAAAATAAAAAACATCTTCAAAGTTGTGGGCATGTTCTATAAATTAAATGATGCAAATCCTCAAACAATCCATGTTTATTCCAGGTTGTGAGGCAACACAACACGAAAAAGTGAATACTTTTGCAAGGCACTGTATATGGCAGAAAGTGAAAAATTTTTTTTTTTTTCTTCAGAATTTTTTTGTTTATAGTGCAAAAAATAAAAATCGCAGAGGTGATCAAATACTACCAAAAGAAAGCTCTATTTGTGGGATAAGAAGGACATCAATTGTATTTTGGTACAGCATCGCACGACCGCACAATTATCAGTGAGAGCCGGTTCACACTACCGCGACCAGGAAGTCGCCCCGTGACTTTGAAGAGACTTGTTTAGAGACTTGTGCACTACATTGAAGAGACAGGCGACTTTGTCTGTGGGGAATGCCTGGCTAATCTCTTTCTTCTTCCTGGAAAGTCTGATAACAAGTCGCTTCAATTAAGATAAGGAGGCGACTCCCATTGAAGTATATGGGACAATTCGGATCACAGGTCGCCTCAAAGTAGTACAGGACCCTTTTCTGAAGTCGGAGCGACTTCAGTAGTGCCAATTAAGACGGCACTGATTGATTAACATTGCTTTTGTTATGTCAAGCGACCTGGGGCGACCTGGGGCAACACAAGTCGTGCTAGTGTGAATGGGCTCTTAAATTAACGCAGTGCCGAATCGCAAAAAATGGCCTGGTCATTAAGGGGGTAAATCTTCTGGTCCAGAAGTGGTTAAAAGATCTCGATTCGACCACTCACACCATCTTAATCCAGCATTTCTACAATTCTGCCAATTATATGTTTAAGGACAGGAGAGAATCATGATAAACAGATTTTGGTGCAGTGCTTTACAGAAATGAAAAAAGTCCATGTGTTCGATAAATAAACACAGTCCTATGTGTAACCAACTGCCGTGAACTGACAATCCTTTCTTGATTCAAAAGCCCACTGTGACCGTGCGATGTGTCAAAACACTCAGCAGAGAGCGAGTAATATCCAGCATTTAATTATAAACACTTGCGCCCAGAATTGTGAGAGAATCGTGATCTTTATTCTAAGCAAAAAAAATTGTGATTCTCATTTTATCCAAAATCATGCAGCTCTATTGGAAGCCGTTTTATCTGCCAAAGGATTTGTATTTCTATCCATTTAATTCTAAGATTTACCCAGCTCAGCCACAGAACACAGCCCTGTCCCTTCCCCAGCCTACTGCTGGACAATGAAAGGAAAATAATCACTCCGCTCTCTCCTCCTATCAGCACACAAACACTGCAGAACAACTGGCTGGCTCCTTGTGCTGCTTCTCATTCTTCCATTCTGAGCTTGGCTTTACAAGGCCCACAAAAATGCTGATACAAAGTCAAATTTAAAGTGATCGAAAATGGCCACCCTGTAAAACAACCCATTCAGTTTAAAATAGAAAAGAAAGGCATAACATTTTGTATAGATATGAAAATACATTATAAATACCTTCTTTTTTTTTTAAATAAGTGATCACATTCCCTCTATTCTCAGCTGCATAAGAACTGGGTGGAGGAGAAACAGCAGCACACAGAGCTTCCCAGTGAATGGCTGTGCAGTGGGGGCGTATCAGGACAAGTCTGATTATTGGAGGAGAGTACACTGAGTTCCCAGCACAGCTAGAGAACTGACCACGGCGTGCTCTCCTGCTTAGTGTTTTCAGTTTTTAATAAGAAAGCAGAGGGACTGGCAGGAACACCAGGGATTTCACATAAAGCAAAACAAAGATAACGGAATACTTTCTCATACAAGTACATGGTACAGCAGGCACATATCAGGAATATGAAATGTTGGGGTAACCCCAACGCTTTAAGTAAACTGCTTGAAAATAGTGTCTTTCATCTCTGTTCAGCTTTAATGGACTGATTTAAATATAATGAAATTGATTGGCAATTGACTCTGATGGATCTGATACAAATTAGGGATGCACCGATCCGATATTCGGATCGGATATCGGCCCCGATACGGGCAAAATAGCTGGATCGGGAGATCGTTAAAATTAACAGATCCACGGGCCGATCCGGTTTTTCTCTTTATAGCTTGTGAGGGAGCAGAGAACAGCTGTCAAAGAAAAAAAAAAGAGCCTCCTGCAAATGCCTTTCAACTCTCCCAGTTAAGTAAACACAATGATTACAATGTATCTTTTCATTCCGTCTGCCGGAGGAGGGAAGTTTAACCTCTTAAAGAAGAAGTAAACCCTCCTCGGAAAGTTGTACCTATAGGTAAGCCTATGATCAGGCTTACCTATAGGTACTGTAAATATCTCCTAAACATGTACCATTTAGGAGATATTTACCTTTAATGCAGCCAGTGACGTCACTGGCGCATGCGCTATGAAGGAACGGCTGATCGTGCCGTTCTTTCAGAGCCCCGTGCCGTGACCGTCTGCTCCCACGCGCGTGCGCGGGAGTGACGTCACCGCG
The DNA here is from genome assembly GCF_965119305.1 of Pelophylax lessonae. NCBI lineage: Eukaryota > Metazoa > Chordata > Amphibia > Anura > Ranidae > Pelophylax > Pelophylax lessonae. Next base: position 117,034,677 of record NC_138778.1, read on the forward strand.
GCTCCGGCCAATCAGATGGCCGGATGCCGCGATCCCGGAAGACGGGCGACTGAACATGTCGCTCGTCATACAGGTGAGTGAGCGGCACGGCGGGGGCTCGTTCTAAGGTAAGTATTTCATAATGAGCTAGTATGCGATGCATACTAGCTCATTATGCGTTTCTCTTGCAGGTTGTAAAAAAAAAATAAAATTTAAACGAGTGTACAACCTCTTTAAAGACTAAACCCATGACATTTTAGATTTTGAATGCACAATGTTATAAGGTATCTGCCGATACCAATCCGGAAGTATTTTTTTGTTATAAGCTCATAAAACAGTACTTCCGGATCGGACTCGGGATCGGCAAATTCACAAAGCAAAAGATCGGGATCGGGACCAAAAAAGTCAGATCGGTGCATCCCTAATACAAATCGATCTTTTAATGTCTTACATGACCAATGACCATAGGACCTCTCATGAATGATGGTATATATATGACTGCCCAAAGGGACTTACTGTTTGCAAGCAGCCAATTACCATGGATATTTGGATCTCTCTCGATTTGATTACCTAGATTGGACTACAGAATATTTCACATTTGCCTGCTGTACACAGGTTATTGTGTTTTCCATTGTATTCTTTCACCTTTGCACACCCAGTGATCTCCGGTGTATCACTGCTAGGTATATGGAGTGGTAATAAGTCGAAAGGCTTAGACATCCAATGAATCGTAACTAGGCCGGAAAATCTATTATTAGACTTACTGATGGTGCTATGTTTGGAGACCCAGCTGGGACAAGCAGAGTGATTAGGTTTTAAATAATTACATTTTGATTCCATTTATAAAAGCAAAAAGGAGGAAAGGTGGAGTTGTTGCTTGTCCTAGCTAACAAGAAGCTTCCTTTTTTCTTTCCAACATGTGCGCAACATTTCCTCTTCTGGCAATCCCTTCTATATACATTAGCTCTATGAGAGTTTACTTCAGCAGTGGTTTCAAAGGGTAGATGTCCCTATGGTCATGCAATGAATGCAACGTAATGGCAAAGGCAGACTATAGGGTGGTTGCACACACCTATGGCCCATGGGAATTCTGTCAGCCTGAACCTTGGAGCTAAGGATATGCAAATCTTGAGTAAGTCTCTAGTTGAGGGCATCCCGCTATTCAATATGGGTACTTCCAGGGCTTCTGCTAGAAATCTGACAGAACAGTGAACCAAGCCTAATAAACCACTCATTTATGCAACCAGAATACAGTGAGGGAAAAAAGTATTTGATCCCCTGTGATTTTGTACGTTTGCCCACTGACAAAGGAATGATCAGTCTACTATCTAACTGCTAGGTTTAGTTTAAAAGAGAGAGACAATAACAAACCAATCCAGAAAAACACATTTTAATAAAAGTTATAACTTGACTTGCGTTTTAATGAGTGAAATTAGTATTTGACCCCTTCCCAAAACATGATTTGGGGCAAAACCCTTTTCGGCAATCACAGAAGTCAGAGGTTTCTTGCAGTTGGCTACCAGGTTTACACACATCTCAGGAAGGATTTTGTCCCACTCCTCTTTGCATATCCTCTCCAAGTCATTAGGGTTTCGAGGCTGATGTTTAGTAACTGGAACCTTCAGCTCCCTCTACATATTTTCTATGGGATTAAGGTCTGGAAACTGGCTAGGCCACACCTTAATGTGCTTCTTCTTGAGCCACTCCTTTATTTCTGTGGCCCTGTGTTTTGGGTCATTGTCATGCTGGAATACCCATCCACGACCCATTTTAAATGCCCTGGCTGACAAAAGTAGGTTCTCACCCAAGATTTGATGGTACATGGCCCCGTCCATCGTCCCTTTTGATGCGGTAAAGTTGTCTTGTCCCCTTTGCAGAAAAACACCCCCAAAGCATGTTTCCACCTCCATGTTGACGACGGGGATGTTGTTCTTGGGGTCATAGGCAGCATTCTTCCTCCTCCAAACATGGCGAGTTGAGTTGATGCCAAAGAGCTCAATTTTGGTCTCATCTGACCACAACACTTTCACCCAGTTCTCTAAATCACTCAGATGTTTATTAGCAAACTTCAGACGGCCTGTACATTTGCTTTCTTGAGCAGGGGGACCTTGTGGATGCTACAGGATTTCAGTCCTTCACGGCGTAGTGAGTTACCAATTGTTCTCTTGGTGACTTTGGTCCCAGCTGCCGTGAGATCATTGACAAGAATCTCCTGTGTAGTTCTGGACTGATTCTTCACCATTCTCATGATCATTGAAACTCCATGAGTTGAAATTTTGCATGGAGCCCCCCGACCAAGGGTGATTGACAGTTAATTTGTGTTTCTTCTATTTGCGAATAATCGCACCAACTGTCACCCTCACACCAACCTGCTTGGCGACGGTCTAGTAGCCCATTCATTCTTGTGTAGGTCTGCAGTTTTGTCCCTGACATCTTTGGACTGCTCTTTGGTCTTGGCCATGGTGGAGAGATAGGAATCTGATTGATTGCTTCTGTGGACAGGTGTCTCTTATACAGGTAACGAGCTGAGATTAGGAGCATTCTCTTTAACCACTTAAGCCCCGGAAGATTTTACCCCCTTCCTGAACAGGGCCTATTTTCCGATTCGGCACTGCGTGACTTTAACGGACAATTGCGCGGTCGTGCGACGTTGTACCTAAACTAATTTGACGTCCTTTTTTTCCCCACAAACAGAGCTTTCTTTTGGTGGTATTTGATCACCTATGCGATTTTTTGATCATACGCTATAAACAAAAGAGCGTCAATTTTGCAAAAATAACAATATTTTTCAAATTTTTTTTACATGAAATTCCCCCCCCCCAAAAAATGTAAAAATCAAAATTTTTTTAACATTTGTGGCCAATTTGTTTTCTGCTACATATGTTTGGTAAAAAAAATCACAATAAGCGTATTTTGATTGGTTTGTGCAAAAGTTATTGCGTTTACTAACTAAGGGAAAATTTTTTGTCTTTTTTTTTTAACGAGTAATGGCGGCGATCTGCAATTTTTTTTTTTTTTACGGGACTGCAACATTGCGGTGGACAGATCGGACCCTTGACTGACATTTTTGACACTTTTGGGGGTACCAGTGACATTACTACAGTAATCAGTGCTATACATATGCACTGTTACTGTAAAAATGACACTGGCAGGGAAGGGGTTAACTTTATTGGGGAAGGAGGGGTTACGTGTGTCCCTAGGGGCGTGTTTCTAACTGTGCAGGTTTCTGGCTTTACAGGTAACAGCAGAGATCTACGGTCCTACATAGCAGGACCGTCAGATCTCTGCTTTTACACAGGGAAGAATGACAGGCGACTTTGTTTACATTAGCCGCCTGCCTTTCTCCCTTCACAGCGGACAATCGCAAGTGACCGGCGGACATCGGGTCCACCGGTCACACGCGCGGACTTGATAGGGAACGAGCCGGGGCACACGCCCGCCCGCTCGCTATTGGCTCACAGGCTAGCGACGTACCCATACGTCACTTTGCCTGGCCGGGGCTGACCGCCGCAGTATATGTACTTGCGGCGGTCGGCAAGTGGTTAAGAGAGTGCTCCTAATCTCAGCTCGTTACCTGATTAAAAGACACCTGGAAGCAAGAAATCTTGCTAATTTGATAGGGCATCAAATACTTATTTTACTCCTAAAAATGCAAATTAATTTATAACTTTTTTGAAATGTGTTTTTCTGGATATTTTTCTGTTCTTTCTCTTTCACTGTTAAAATAAGTCTACTATTAAAATTATAGACTGATCATTTCTTTCAGTGGGCAAACTTACAAAATCAGCAGGGGATCAATTATTTTTTCCTCGCTGTACCTGTCATAATGAGCCCTTAATTTTAATTTTTTTTATTTTGTTATAAATATTTTTAGGAAATTTTAGGTTTTTATTTGACATTTTTAACTGCCCTGTGGGAGCTCTCACCTTTTTGAGGAAGAGATTGAAGACACAGAATCCTCAATCCTTTCTCTGCAGTCTCAGCTGCAGAGTGAATAAACTGCAAACTGAAGTATGGTAAACACAGTGAGGGCCCCCCCTGTTGAACTTATGGAGCTGTACAGGAGAGCAGGTGCTACCCCCTTATCAGCGGCACTGGGTACATTGATTCTTGATTTGGGGATTGTCCTCTGGGGGATCAGGTAGGAATTCCTTTATCCCTGGTGAAGCAAATTGAAATTGATGTGTTAAAAGCAGACAAATGAGCATTGCGGTTTGTTGTGTATCTGGTTCCATAGCTGCACACCAATCAGGCTGTCCACAGCCAAAAGCACATACGATGAGCATGTGAGCATCAGAATTGGACCACCGAGCAATGGAAGAAGGTGGCCTGGTCTGATAACTCACCTTTTCTTTTAGGTCATATGGATGGCCGGGAGGGCATGTGCATAATTTACCTGAGTAAGAGATGTCATCAGGATGCAGTATAAGAAGAAGGCAAGCTGGCAGAGGTAGTGTAATGCTTTGGGCAATGTTCTGCTGGGAACCCTTGGGTCCTGCTATTTATGTAGATGTTACTTTACATGTACCACCTACCTAAGCATACTGACTAGGTACACCCCTTCATGGAAACGGTATTCCCTGGTGGCAGTGGCCTATTTAACCACCTCCCACCTGGCCACTGTACATATACGGCCGGGTGGGAGTCTCGTCCTTCTGATCGGACGTCCCGGAACGTCCTGCAGAAGGAGCGAGATTGCGCCGCCGCGGGCACGCGCAGCGGCACGATCTCGATGTGCCTGTGTCCCTCGGACACAGAGCAACAAGTTTTGGCAGGAGGGCCCTGTGATTGGCCCTCCTGATCACATGACGGCTGTGTCCAATCACAGCCGTTATGTAATGTAAATACAGCCGTTGTAACGGCTTTGATCTCTTCTTCTCCTCACACAGATCCTGTCAGTGAGGAGAAGAGGGATGATCAGTGGGTTTTTCTAATTACTAACTGATCACAGGGGGGGTCTGTGCTGGCAATCAGAACATTGATTACCAGTGCAGCCCTGGGCGGGGGGTTCCACTAGAGCCACCAGGGATGACCACCAGGGATGCCCACCATGGCCACCAGGGATGGCAATCAGGGCTCAGAGGGCCTGCCAGTGGCGCCCTCCCTATCAGTGCTGCCCACCAATGCCATCTATCAGTGCTGCCCACCAGTGCCCATTATTGCCATCTATCAGTGCCACCCACCAGTGCCCATTATTGCCCATCAGTGCCGCCTATCAGTGCCCATCAGTGCTGCCTATCAGTGCCCATCAGTGCTGCATATCAGTGCCACCCCATCAGTGCCTGTCAGTGCGGCCTCATCAGTGCAGGAAAAAACGTATCTATTTACAAAATGTTATAACATAAAACAAAAACTTTTTTTTTTTTTCAAACTTTTCGGTCTTTTTTTATTTGTGCACCAAAAAAGAAAAAACCTTGTGGTGATCAAATGCTACCAAAAGAAAGCTCTATTTGTGTGGAAAAAATGAACAAATTTGGTTTAGGTACAGTGTTGCGTGACCGCGCAAATGTCATTCAAAATGCAACAGCACTAAAAGCTGAACATTGGTCTGGGAAGGAAGGGGGTTTAAGTGCCCGGTATTGAGGTAGTTAAGCAGGATAATGCACACTGCTACTCTGCAAAAATGGTTCAAGAGTGGTTTGAGGAGCACAATCAGTTCAAGTCCAAATTCTCCAGATGTCAGTGCAATCGAGCATCTGTGGGATTTGCTGGGAAAATAAGTACAATCCATGGAGGCCTCACCTCACAACTTTCAGGACTTAAAGGATCTGCTACTGCCTGCTTGGTGCCAGATGCCACAGCATACCATCAGAGGTCCAGTGGTGTCCAAAGCTTGATGGGTCAGGGCTGTTTTGGTAGCAAAAGGGGGACCTGCTCAATATTAGGCGGGTGGTTATTAAGTTAGGGCATATATAATGCAGCTTACCAGACCTTTGATAAGGTGACTGCATAGTTTTCTTTTTTTTTAGGCATTTTCCTCTTATTTTCACCTGAGAATTCTGTCATTTAGGGGTCAGTGTATGAAACATTCACTGTACAAATGATAAACCTCTTCACAAAAATTAATACAGTAAAACATGGATTGAGAGTAACTTGGTTTGAAAGCGTTTTGCAAGACAAGCAAAATAAAAAAAAATAAAAATATTGACTTGATAAACAAGCAATGTCTTGATTTAAGAATAGCGTGATGTCACTACTGAGTATAATAGAGAAGAGAGGCGCCTCGAAGTGTAGCAATATGGTTACATTTAATGAAGGTACAACATTTAGCAACTCACATGGTTGATTAAAACAGGCTCATCTAATTATGCAAGCATTCAGGGTAAAGCTGTCCCCATAGACCACCCTCCGCACCGCCATTGATGTCATCACTTCCACGCTGCGCTCCATGAGCGTTTTAAGCCTTGCTTTCAGATCGCTCTACTGCAGGGTAGTCTTCCAGGTTAGATTGCAGACTGACAGCGGTGAGAGTAGGCGGTGTGGAGGATGGTCTATGTAGTCAGCTTTACCCGAGCTGCCTGCATACTTAGATGTGCCATGTGAGCTGCTAAATGTTGTACCTTCATTGAATATAACCATATTGCTACACTTAGAGGCGCCTCTCTTCTCTTTTATGCACTGTAGCTCCTGCTGGATTTTGCTTCTAATCTCCTTGCGGAGGCGCCATTTGTGGATGGACATTTTATGGTTACACAACCTATCACATTGCTATAATCTTTGGACTATAAACTGAAGGACATATAAATAAATGGTTGTGGAAGGAATCATTTGAGTTTCCATTATTTCTTGAGGAATTTGCTTCATTATACGAGTGCTTTGGATTACAAGCATGTTTCTAGAACAAATTATGCTCGCAATCTAAGGCTTTACTGTATATGGTTCTGCGCCTATACCCTCAATTGTGCATACTGATCATGGCAAAATATAATAAAGCAAAACATACATTACCATATATACGTAATGTGACAATAATCACGTACTTTCCCCCCAAACATGTATTATAGTGGTCTGTATACTCCAGCCAATGATATAATAGTGAAAAATAACGCTGAATTTTATATGAATTACAATGCATCCGGACAGTATTCACAGCGCTTCACTTTTTCCACATTTTTTGTTATGTTACAGCCTTATTCCAGAATGGATTAAATTCATTATTTTACTCAAAATTCTACAAACAATCCCCCATAATGACAACATGAAAGAAGTTTGTTTGAAATCTTTTCAGATTTATTAAAAATTTAAAAAATCCCATGTACATAAGTATAAAAAAAAAAATAAATAAATAAAATAATAGTCAAAAATAGGTAAAACAAATACACAGTGAACAACATTAAGCCCGCATTCACACTGCAGCGGCACGACTCTGTACTACTTCGGGGGCGACTTGTGAAGTCCCGTGCACCGCGACTTCATATAATGAATGTCTATGCAAGTCGCTCCGAGGTTGCCCCGAAGTAGTACAGGACCTTTTTTCTAAGTTGGAGCGACTTGTGTCGCTCCTATTAGAACGGGTGCTGTAGCAGTCAATGGACCGCGACCAACTGCGACTTGTCAGGCTGACAAGTCGCGTTAGTGTGAATGGAGCCTAAGTTTACAACTTCCAAAATGTCCTTTTAAATTAAAAACGTGTTACAGCTCATAGTGGATCCAAAAGTAAATTCTCCACAATAAGGTGGTAGTGCTTCGGTGACTCCCACCACCTTTCAAATTATGCGCTCACCTCTCCTTTTGACCTCTCATACTAGGTCAAATCACACTTTCCCCTTTGCTGGGATATGCAACACTGGACTCCTCTGTACTCCTTTCTGCCACTTGATGTCCTGACACGTAATTGGGTGTATGGCCCTTTAAAATCGCGATTTTATTGGTATAATGGCTCATGCAAAAAAAGGTGTCCTCATAGTGTAGTTTTTATTTTAAATTATGTTTATTAAAAATAGTAGAAACTTACGTTGAGATAAAAACTTTCAGCTCCTCGGACAGTGGGGCTCGGAGGCTCCTGCTCCACTTCCAGTATTGCCAAAATAAACATCTTCACAGTCAGAAGGAAAAATTCCCGTATTTTCTGTAATACATGTAGTTCCTACTCCTGCTTTCAGCGTCTTAATATAGTGGCCATAATGCATTATGTTGCTTTTTTTTCCTGAAATACCCCAATTGGGGAAAAAAGCACATCATGGCAATTGGATGGTGCTGACGAGAAAGGATACATTCCAGAAAATGTTGGCATTTTTCCTTCTGACTATGCAGATATTTGTCAGTTTCTTACAGTGAATGTTTTATACATAGACCCCTACGTGCCTACACTCCATGTTTTCTGTGGAGGAAGCCTTGGTTGTCACATTGGCCTAACTTCACAACTGGTCGCCTTTGTTTATCTCCATTACATGGAGGGGACTAGTAGTCTACAAAAGAAAGATCACAATGTTTATGGTGTCTTTCCTGCTCACAAAGTGACAAGGACACTGTATTTTGGGAAAATCTGTTTATTTTTGCGCTTGTTGAAAATATTTCTAGGCTGAATAAAAGAAAGAACTGAAGCTATCACATCCAAGGACTGGTAATCTGCAATATATTATATTCTCACTTTAGTGCTTGAAGACTTCAAAGCAGCATAACACATGTGCTGATTCTTGACATTTATGTCATAATAAAGTCCAACTTCCACCATCTGTTTTTTTTTTTTTCCCCAATAGAGCAGTGACCATTTATTATTGTTGGTGTCCCCACTGGGGAGATTTTCTGTTACTTTTTGCCCTTGTGACACCAGGAAAGGATAGGAGAGAAAGCGGTGTCCCTGGGACAGCAGTAAATCCTAACACAGGTTCCAATTCTTTATTAAAAAGGTATTTTTTACTTTCTGCCCTGTAGTGCCCTGTCACCTGGATAGGAGAAACCATAGAAATACAGAAAGGAGACCAAGACCAAAAGCAGAATAATTAATCTAATTTTCATTTTTGGTGAAAATTTTAAATAAAAAATAACCAACGCATTTCGGGAAGCAACACCACTCCTCTTTCATCATGGTTCAACACTGGATAATACTTGAATGGACTGAAAATTTTGCAGATCTATATTAGAACCATTTTTGAAGTCTCCACGTGGAGTAATAAGTTGACAGCAAAAAAAAAAGAAAAAGAGGGGGGTACCCACACGCTATCAGGTTCAGAAGATGAATAGTGACACTAAAATAAGAATTGCTGCATTCACCAAAATGACAAATTCCTATGTCAAAATGGACAAAGCAAAAAGAGACAAGGTGCAAATCCGACCTAGTGTAACTCTGTTTTATTAAAAGTTGTCAGATATAAAAATGCACTTACATGTTGACAAGGGATTCTGAGCATATCAACAGCCTCTTATCCTTTATGACCTGTTTAAGTGAAACCAGGAGCCCGATCCATGCTCCTGTGTCCTGGTGAGATGATGTTGCCCCCCAGACTACTGAAGACGTAGTACGCTCCGGCGTCTTCAGCCACTGCGCCTGCGCCCGACCAGGCCTGCACGGTCGCTACCGCGCATGTGCGCATCAAACCGGTTGGAAGACCGGGGACAGCCAGGAAGTCTCGGGGATAGGAAGGAGGAATGTCAGACCCAGTCCATTGCTCTGACGACGTGTTTCGGAGGCGTGGCTCCCTCTTCAGGTCCTATGTCAAAAGGGACAATAATGTAAAAGCACGCTGACAGCAGTTGCTGAGCAATGGATCATCTAAATTATATTCTGTATTGAGCCCTGATGAGGGGGGTATGGTGTTGCCCCTGAAACATGTTAGGCCCCTTTCACACAGGCTTTATGATTAGGTCCGCCTCCAGTTTTTCAGGCGGACCTGATGGGTTGCTCCATGCACCCCTATGGAACAGCGGATGTCAGTGGGGACATCTCCACTGACACCCGCTGCTATCCAGTCTGATCCTGTCTGTGAAATCCAGACCAATGGTAACCATATTTTCCATCCCTCTGGAGGATCGGAGCGAATGAAAACGGACAGGCGGTCCATTTTCATCCGATCTCCCATAGAGGAGAGCGAGGGATCTGACAGCTCCGTCTCTGCAAAGTAAGCGGAGACAGAGCTGTCATCTGGCTGCTCAGCGCTGATCAGCAGATCGATCCCTGCAGAGCAAAACAGAGTCTGCTGGGCAGAAAGCCTTTGTGAAAGGACCCTAAGTGTTTTTATGACTTTTTTGTTTTTTACCAAGAATTAAAATGATCTTGGACTCTTTCAAACAGTTTTGGTTTGGTGCTCGTTTATGTATTTCTGTGGTTTAAACTACTGTTGGGTGCCCATCAAGGGAAGCTTTTCTGTGTAGTTGCTGCCTCGCCAATGCTATTGCTCTTGTTTGAGGTTTTCCTTCATCTGATAAGCACAAATCTGTTAAAAGCACATTTAAGGCCCGTACACACGAGTCGAAATTCGGCCGGGAATTTTCGTCCGACGACCGATCTGCCGATTTTCGGCTTGTTAGTATGGTGCTCTCGACAACCGACTCCGATTTTTCGGCCGAAAAAATTCTGGTGTGCAGACTATAAAATTTTTGTCCACCGTCAAAACACGTCCGATTTTCGTGCAGTCAGTACAGATTTCGACAGGGAAAAATCTTATGAGCAAGACTGGGCATGCTCAGAGATGAAAGAACACAAAGAAAGTAAACCAACACATGACATCACTTCTGAAGTATAATTCTGTCGGACGACAAAATTCGTGTGCAGTCTAGAGCACATTCCAACCAACAGACACCACTCTGGACAAAAGACGAACGATCGGTCGGCAGAAATTCGTTGCATGTGTACGAGGCTTTAAAGTGGTCGTAAACCCTTCCATATACCCAGTGAATTGACTGGCCTCAGGTGATACACCCAAGATTAAACAAATCCTCCTACATAAATTGTATCTGTTTATCTGCAGCACTCTCTCCTCTACATCTGTTTGAAGTGCTGGATTTATAAGCTTGACTGAAAGTTCAGAAAAAAGGGGGAGGAGAGCTGAATTTACACTCTGTAGAGCTCTGTGAGGAGAGCTCTGACAGCTGATTGGAGGGAAGAACACACCCTTCACACTGCACACAGAACCTGAGGCTGCCTGCCAGCTGGAGATTCCCTCCCCTGAAACCATTTTTCTCTTGATGTCAGGAAAACTTGTCAGAAGTGACTCATGCTGATAGCAGGGAAACGAGGCAGCAGACAGAAATGACACCTAGTGCTCTTAATTGAGACAAGTACACACTATAGAGTGCTATCCTTTGTTCATATTTTACGTCTTGAGGTTTACAACCACTTTAGTCTTATGGAAAGATTTTTGTTAAAATGAACGGTCTGACGACAGGATCACTTTTAACACTTATACCTTTTTAGCGCACAGCTACCTACTGTATATTCTATTATGTACTTTTCTTTACTTAACTAGCACTATACTCAGATGCTTGTATGACTTACAAAGCCCCAAACTCACCATATTTATGTGAAGGCATTGGTATAAACATCTCCCGGTATGTTGGCTCCAATTAGGCGGATACTTGGGAAACCGTCAAAGGCCCAGCATGTGTTTCATTGTTAACACAAGCAGCAAAAACATTTTCCTCTACTAAAATATTTCCACAAAACATGAAAAAAAATGAGCTACACCAGCTAAGGAAGCAAGTTATTTAAATCCACTAATGAATAATGGTGAAGACCTTGCAATAATATGGTGGGGTGCTGCACAAGGCCATGACAAAGTCAAGCTGTGTTTAAGAATGACCGAAAGCACTTATCAATTTGTCTTTGCACAACAGCTGAGGGTCTGGCTTTATACGTTCTCTGAATACGTTACCCATGTGACAGTCAAAGTATGCTCGTTTCTGTTTTTTTAAATTCAACAAATGTAAGTAGAGGTAAAGAGGATCTTTACCCTAGAAAAAAAAAAGACATATGAGTAGCTTCTGCCTTTTATAAAAGAACACCTGCAGTGCCTTGAAAAAGTATTCATACCCCTTGAAATTGTCCACATTTTGTCACGTTACAACCAAAAACGTAAATATATTTTATAAGGGACTTTTTGATTGACCAAAACAAAATGGCACATGATTGTAAAGTGGAAGGAAAATGATAAATGGTTTTCAATTTTTTTTTTCAAATAAATATGAGAAAAGTGTGGCGTGCATTTGTATTCAGCCCCTTTTACTTTGATACCCCTCACTACAATCTAGTGGAGCCAATTGCCTTCAGAAGTCACCTAATTAGTAAATATAGTCCACCTGTGTGTAATTTAATCTCAGTATACATACAGCTGTACTGTGAAGCCCTCAGAGGTTTGTTAGAGCAGTGCTCCCCAACCTTTTTATCGCCGCGGACCGGTCAACGTTTGATAATTTTTCCGTGGCCCGCTGAGGGGGGGGGGGGACGTTAATGCAGAGTGCCACAGCATGCCCCCAATCAATGCAGAGTGCCATAGCGTGCCCCCAATCAATGCAGAGTGCCACAGCGTGCCCCCAATCAATGCACAGTGACCAGCGTGCCCCCAATCAATGCACAGTGGCCAGTGGACTTACCTGATTTGTAGCGGCTGCTTCTCCTTAGTCTCCCCGCGTCTCCTCGAGTCCTCCCTCCTCCTTGGCCAATGGCATGGGTTCGCCTTTCGGTCAATCAGGAAACAGGTCTCGGATCCGCTCTGAGCCCCGGGTCCACCCTTTTCTGAAATTTTTTTTTTCTAAAATGGAAATAATGTAATGTTCTTTGGGCGGACCGAGAACCATTTGATCCACGGACCAGTCCGCGGCCCGGGGGATGGGAATCACTGTGTTAGAGAACCTTAGTGAATAAACAGCATCATGAAGGCCAAGGAACATGCCAGACAGGTCAGGGATTAAGTTGTGGAGACGTTTAAAGCAGTGTTAGGTTATAAAAAAAAAATTTCCAAGCTTTGAACATCTCAAGGAGGACTGTTAGATCCATCATCAGAAAATGTAAAGAGTATGGCACAACTGCAAACCTACCAAGATATGGCTGTCCATCTAAACTGCCAGGCCGGGCAAGGAGAGTATTAATCAGGGAAGCAGCCAAGAGGCCCATGGTAACTCTGGAGGAGCTGCAGTGATCCACAGCTCAGGTGGGAGAATCTGTCCACAGGACAACTATTAGTCGTGCACTCCACAAATCTGGTCTTTATGGAAAAGTGGCAAGAAGTAAGCCATAAGAAGTCCCGTTTGCGAGAAGCCAAGTAGGGAACACAGCAATCGTGGAAGAAGGTACTAGGGTCAGATGAGACCAAAATTTTACTTATTGGCCTAAAATCAAAATGCTATGTGTGGCAGAAAACACTGCACATCACTCTGAACACACCACCCTGACCAGGAAACATGGTGGTGGCAGCATCATGTTGTGGGGATGCTTTTCTTCAACAGGGACAAGGAAGCTGGTTAGAATTGATGGGAAGATGGATGGAGCCAAATACAGGGCAATCTTAGAAGAAAACTTGTTAGCGTCTGTAATAGACTTGAGACTGGGGTTCAGCTTCCAGCAGGACAACGACCCTAAGCATACAGCCAGAGCTACAATAGAATGGTTTAGTCCAAAGGATTTTCACGTGTTAGAACGGCCCAGTCAAAGCCCAGACCTAAATCCAATTGAGAATCTCTGGCAAGACTTAAAAATTGCTGTTCACAATTTGCTGTTGTCTGCAAAGAAGAATGGGCAAAAATTTCACTATCTAAATATGCAAAGCTGGTAGAGAGACACCCAAAAAGGCTTGCAGTTGTAATGGCAGGGAAATGTGGTTCACTCAGGGGAGCAAAATACACACTTTTCAGATATTTATTGGAAAAAATGTTGGAAAAGCATTTATCATTTTCCTTCCACTGCACAATTATGTGCCACTTTGTGTTGGTCTATCACATAAAATCCCAATAAAATACATTTACATTTTTGGTTGTAACATGACAAAATGTAGAAAAATTTCAAGGGGTATGAATACTTTCAAGACACTGTACCTGTCCAGGGGATCCATCGTCATCCTCATCCCAGCCAGTTCTTTGTCGGTTCCTTGGCTCCCTGGTGCTGGCATGTTTACTGTGGGAAGCCGACTGTGACTACTTGCAGCTCCATAGCCGACTTCCTGCTGTGCATGCATGAAAGCTGCAGGCACAGGAGGTGAGGGCGAGCTTCCGTTTGGACCGCCTAGGCGATCCGAGCAGAGGTGGCAGTGGGTACCTATATTAAAACTAGGTACTCGCTCCCTCCCCCCAATAAAAATGTATGTGCCAATTGTGACAGAAGACAGGGGGTGGAGAAGGACACAAATCTGAACTTCCCCTTTGGGGTAAAGCTCTGCTTTTGGAATCCCTTAAAGGTGGCCACCTCCTTATAGTGCCAATGAGAAGAGAGTTGAAAAAAAGAAACTAACCTAAATCTCCGATTTCAAGTTATAGCATCTACAAACTATGGGATATATACTGTTTTTTTTTTAATTTTTTTACTAGTAATGGCGGCGATCAGCGAATTATAGTTGGACTGTGATATTGCGGCAGCCATTTATACACTAACTGACATCTTTGACAATTTTTGGGAACCAGTGGCACTAATACAGTGATCAGTGCAATATGCAAATATGCACTGCCACTGTACTAATGACACTGGCTGGGAAGGGGGCAAGCAGAGGGTTAAACGTGTGCCTAGAGCAGTGGTTCTCAACTCTGGTCCTCAGGACCCACTAACAGGCCAGGTTTGCAAGATAACTGAAATACATCACAGGTGATATCATTTGCTGCTCAGTGATTGCAGAATTCTAGTCTGCATCTCCTCAAGGTAATATTAAAATCTGGCCTGCTAGTGGGTCCTGAGGACAGGAGTTGAGAACCACTGGCCTAGAGCCAGTGTTTTAGTGTAAACAGTGTGCTGCTTTCACTAGGGCAAGTAATGGATTTTATTCCCTGCTTTGTGGATCATTGGATTCCCGGAATCAATCCAATGCAAGCAAAGGGCTCTGCATTGCTTACATATGCAGAGCTCTGTTCTGTGTAAATTCTGGACGATCAGCGGGTGTCGGCGGTATTCTATTGGCTAGGACCCGGTGAGCCACATCTGCTGTGTAAATCACAGCATGGCTGGGCACCAGTGCGCGGGCCCTTCCTGGAAGTTCCAGATCATGTACTAGGTACGTGATCTGGCGCAGCAGAGCCGTCTTGCCGCTGTATATCTGTTTTACAGGCGGTAGGCGGTTAAAGGTATTCTCATACCACAACTTTTTTTTCTATGTTTTAGAACAATGGGGAGGAGACTGATCTCCTATATTTTTTTTATTTTTTTTGGCAGTGTCCTCCGGTGTTAATTTTTACGTCAACTGCCATTTTAGTTTGTCGTATTTTGGTCAACTGAATTTTTATTTTTAGTCGTATTTTAGTCGACTAAAATAGTGTTAATTTAGTAGACGAAAATTTTATTCAACAAAATGAACACTAGTGTCCCCAACACAAAGCAGTAAGGCTCAAGAAAGTGTGAATAGGCATAGCTTTGGATTATTGAGCCGCTACCCCTTACAGGGTGATAACAGCCCCATGCAGTCGGTGGTGCGCTTTATTGCAATGTCGATCTTGTTAAATGGTCTCCTCTTCTATGGTGAGCAGGAAGCATCAAAGAAGTGCACATCCTGTCCCCTGTCATTTGGTAAGGGCCTGCTGGAGCATTATAGGAGGAATGGCATACAGACACCTCATCTCATCATAATTGATCAGATTTTCGCAGCTACAGGTTTTCTGTATTTAGATTTCCATTTCGTGATTTTACAAGTCCTTATCTGCTCTCCTTTGTCTTGTGGTTGCTGTTCTCCATTAACAGAAAAGGCAGAGCTTGGTGATTAGTGCTAAGCAGCATTTTGCTGAGTCAGAAGTGACTCATTCATTTCTGTGTAGCAGGATTGCATCTCAAAACTAAAGGCCCGTACACACGATAAGAAAATCTGTAGGGAAAATTCGTCCGACAATCAATCTGCCGATTTTCGGATTGTTAGTATGGTGCTTTCAACAGCCAACTCCGACTTTTCAGCTGACAAAATCCTGATGTGCAGGCTATATAATTTCTGTCGTCCGTAATACAACATCCGATTTTCGTCTCATTAGTACAGATTTAGACGGAAATAAATCTTAAGAGCAAGACTAGGCATGCTCAGAGACGAAAGAACACATACAAAGCAATCCGACAGATGACATCACTTCTGAAGTAGAATTCTGTCGTACGGGAAAATTCGTATGAAAATAACCTTCACTTTCCACATCAGACTAGCATGCCACAAAAAACGGACGACAGATCGATAATCTGATCATGTGTACGGGGCTTTAGGCTACATGGGCCTATGCAACAGGGCAACAAACAGCGTGCCGCTTCTTGGTGACCACACATTGCATATCATCTTCCCTTCTTGTACCTTTCTATAAGCCTGTGAGAGCTTGATTTATTAGGCTCCTGAAAGATGAGCCCTGAGGGGTAACCTTCGGCAAAAACTACCAGATGCCAGTTTTCAACAGTTTGGACAGGGAGATGTACACCTTTCTGTACACCATTTGTTCTCTGGCACTATCAACATTAGCCATGGATGGTAAGCTCCTCATACAGAATACAGCCCCCCTCCCCCCCACAGTGGCACCACTCTGCCAGTCCTAGGTGCTCTCTCACTAGGACTTTTGCTTCGAATATGAAGCCGTCCCTCTGTTTCAGCAGCCCTGATCCTGGGACAATTGATTCAAATTTGGGACTGTCATGGCAAATCTAGGACTGTTGACAAGTATGCCCATGAGACCTCAACAAGTGTTTTGCTTTGCCTTAAAATGAATGTTGCATCTATTGGCCTTCTTTCCACTCTGATGCTCAGGACAATCTTTAATAGGAGTGCCTGGAACTCTTGTTTAGGAACTAACAGTTCTACAGTAGCCACAACTTTTGGCTTTACCTTTTTATTGTTCCTGTTTACTGTTCCTCTTTCAAGCTTGATTTAGGTTAAAGAGACCTTGTTACCCATTTAAAAAAAGTGTAGGTAAAATCACAGAAGAATCAAGTGTTTTACCTGCAGCGTTTCTCCTTTCCAGAATAGTTTTTTCCATTCGAATACATTGTACCTTAAAAAAATTGCTAGCAAATTTACTATTAATAAGACTGCCTTCCCCAGCACAGCCTCTTCCTTCTTTGCATGTCATGGCCCTCTCCTCTTCTTAGGCTCCATGTACACGGGAAGCTGGAAATGGCCGTTTAGGAGCAGTTGGGCGTTTTTTTTAGAAGCCCCTGAACCCATCTACATTTTATCTTATCTGTCCATGTACACCAGGTCGTTTGCGTTCAGGGACTTTTTTTAGAACGCAATTATTTGCGTTCGAACGTGTGTTTCCCGGCGTTTCAAATGAAAAAACGCGACCGAACGCGATGACCCGCGTTTGGCGTTCGCGCTTTTACATTTTAAAGGGGAATAATTTTTTTGACCTCTAGGAACGGTTCTAAACGCAAACGCCCGCTAAACGCGGGTACAAACGCGACCGAACGGACGTTTCAAACGTCCTAAAAATTCCAGCATTCAAAGGGACTTTTAACAACGTCCCGTGTACATGGACCCTTAGCGCCAGTTCACACTAGCGCGACGCTACTTTCAGGGGCGACCTCCGAGATCGCGGTGCGAGCAGCGCGCCGCGACCTCGGAGCGGCCGCCACGGACTTCATAACATTGAAGTCTATGGCGGTCGCCTCCTGGTCGCCCCAAAGAAGCTCCGGACCCTTTTTCTAGGTCGGAGCGACCTATGGGAGGTGACCTGCGGCGACCTGTGAGGCGACCAAGTCGCCTCACAGGTCGCCCTAGTGTGAACCGAGGCTTAGAGTGTCTAATTACTGTCTGTGCTGGCCCAGCTTCTCTTTACCTCCCTTTATAATCTTTTATACACCTCCATCATCCTGTTTTAAGCCCTGATGAAGGGGGAGTGCTGAGCCCCCAAAACCATTGGCTGACTGACCTTCCATCTGATGGAGTCTGCAAAGTTTCAGGGCAAACGCCAAAGCCTACAGTATAACACCAATGATATTTTAGCTGTTTTGTAAGGGTGGCATTCTGACCACCACTGTTAATAAGGGCATTCTTCCCACTGACATCCAATGAGTTTATTTTTGAAGGGGTTCCCTGAAACCGGCATATTATTTTAGGGGTTCATTTGGCATAAAAAGGTTTAGAGAGGCAGATTTGGGCCCCTTTAACACAATCGGTCAGATCGGGTACACCTGTCTGTTTTTCAGACGGACCCTCCATTCACCTCTATGGAGCTACGGATGTAAACTGACTTGTGTCCGCTGGTCCGTTTACATCTAACTGCCCATAGAGCAGGGCAGGCTGTGTCCGTGTTCGCTCTGCATAAGCGGAGCAGACATGGACCTGTCATCCACCTCCTTGCTCAACAGGGTATCAGTGGACAGATCGCCTGCTGAGAAAAAAACTGATCTGGCCTGTGTGAAAGGGTGACCATAGACAAGGAACCAGCCAGGATTTGAACCAGTAATGGCAGGCTGTATGTACCAAGTTGATTGATCGTTCAACTAGGGTACAACCAGCCTGCCTGATTTGCTTGCAATCATCGCAAGCGGCTGCTAGCGATTAATCACTGTCTTCTGGTGGGGACAGCTTCCTCCTCCCGCTCCTACCTCCCCACCGGGAGAAGACAATTGCTTGGCAGGAGGGATTCCCCTTTCAACAATGTGTTGATCCTGCGAAATGGGTTGCAGGAAAGAAATTTGCACCGTCTATGGCCTGCCTTAAGGCCCGTACACACGATACGAAAATCGGAAGGAAAATTTTGTTCGAACGATCTGCCGATTTTCGCATTGTTAGTATAGTGTTTTTTCGACAGCCGATTACGAATTTTCGGAAAAAACTGGATGTGCAGGCTATAAAATTTTTAACGTACGTCAACACAACGTCCGATTTTTGTTTAATTAGTACAGTTTTCGTCCGAAAAAAATCGTAAGAGCAAGACTACGCATGTTCAGAAATGAAAGAACACATACAAAACAATACAACACATGACATCACTTCTGAAGTTGAATTCTGTCGTACGGTAATTTTCGTATGAAAGTAACCTCTTCACTCTCGACTTTCGAGACTAGCATGCAACAAAAAACGGACGAGCGATCGTTCGATAATCTGATCATGTGTACGAAGCTTTAGAGTGTCAATTAAGTGACAGCTCTGAGTGTACTGGGGCTGCTGACATCTCATTAGATGGTGACCCCCAGTGGCAAATCGTAGGGCTTTTGAATGTCTACACCTGAATTTTACAGATAAAATTACATGCATAAACTACATTACATGCACATATAATCCTAAATTGGTTGTAAAGCCTAAACATTTACTCTAATGCATTCCTTGCATTAAGGTAAAAATGTTTAGGTGTCAGCATCCCCTCTCACCCCCCCCCCCCCTTTAACTTACCTGAGCCCTCATTTAATCCAGTGCTGTGCATGTCTGCAGCTGTTCTCTCCCCTCACTTCCGGGTCTCATTGGCTTTGCTGGGGCACCGGGAGCCATGTCAAGCAAAGCCAGCAGAGTTGTATAAAGTACTCGAAACCCATACTTGAGTAAAAGTACAAGTGCTCGATCAAAAAGTGACTTGAGTAGAAGTGGAAGTGCTCGATCAAAAAGTGACTTGAGTAGAAGTGGAAGTGCTCGATCAAAAAGTGACTTGAGTAGAAGTGCTAAAGTATTCAACATTTTTTGTACTTAAGTATTGCAAGTAGTTTTTTTTTTAAATTTTGCTACTCAAGTACTGAAAGTAAAAGTACAAGTAGTTTTTTAAAAAAAATTGCTACTCAAGTACTGAAAGTAAATGTACAAGTACTGTGTTATGTAGTTATTAAAGAAAGAAGTCAAAAGTACACATGACATTATACACATTTTTTTGAGCTTCATGAAACCTGCCATCTACTGTTCTGGCAGTGGTAATTTTTATAATTGTAACGAGTAACTATGCAGCACAAAAAAAAAATATCGGAGTAGAAGTATTGAAATCATTGAAAAAATGTAGTGAAGTAAAAGTGGAAGTAGGAGAAAAAAATTCTACTCTAGGAAAGTACAGATACCGCCTTTCGGTAGTTAAGTACAGTAGTGAAGTAGTTCTACTTAGTTACTATACATCTCTGAAAGCCAGTGAAGAGGGAGCGGGGCCGAGTCCCGCTGTCTGTGTCAATAGACGCAGCAGTGGGGCTCAGGTGCTAGCACGCATGAGTGCCTCCATGGGAACAGAGGGGAGGGGCCAGGAGTGACAGCGAGGGACCCCGAAAAGTGGAGGTTTGCAGCTCCACTTCCATTGCAATTCCATTGCACAGAGCAGGTAAGTATAGACTTGTTTGTTAATTAAAAGAAAAAAAAATACCTCTACAATCACTTTAATGGTAGGTTGTTAAAATGATAGTCTGGCAACAGGGTTCCTTTTAATGTGTATGTGTTTTGGTGCAGTTCCGTACAAGGAATTCTGCTTAATGTTCAATCGGTGCAATTTCCAGCAAAAATCATCCATTGAATTGTAAAACATGTCTAAATTTCATGTTACAAACCACATTGAACTGCACCACAGTCTAGTTTTTCATTGGAACGTTTTTAGGGCAAAGTTACCCTGTGGTAAGTTCATACCTCCATATTATTGTCAATATTGAGCTGCCGGTAGTCTTTATGTATTCTCCTATGTACTGTGGCTCCCTTCAGCCTGGCAGTCATTTATTTAAATTGAGATAGACACAAATTCTCCTATCTGCAGAAGATATTTATGAGCAATCTTGAATCCTTTTGTCGGGCTACGGTATATACATGCATTGCTTGGCGACAACAATTTATTAGTAGAATTATCTATTGATAGGTAACGGCTTGAATTCCATTTGAGGAGCCGGGCGACTTTGTTCCCTGCTGTGCCATGCATCATTTGTTGTCTTCCTGCTTGCAGTGTGGCGATGGTTTGTGTGTGTGTGTATTAAATGCGCCACAAATGAACTCATTTACTATGCTTTACTGCCTTTAATTGGTTTCTACCTACATAGTAATGATGAGTGCTAAAAGTGTAAATGTTGCAGTTGTTCCCAGGTGCAGAAATATACCGACAGTGTATGTTGAATGCTGAAAGCATATACAGTATGTGCATGAGGCCTTGAGACACGGCGCTCGCAATATGCAGAGCTGCAAATGTTCCTGTGTGGTCTGTTAGGTATAGAAGAATAATTCTGAACTGGACCTCATTTTTTAAAAAGCAGTACTGCTCCCAGCCATCCTGTCCTGTGCTGTGCTAGATATAGAAGTGGGGGTGTTCTTTCTGCAGTGGATGTGGTTCCTGTGAAACAGGAAATGTGGCATAAAACAGGAAGTGCACAGCATTCTCCCAAATCTCACATCCTCTCTATTCAGGTTGTCAGTTTGGTACATCCTACTGTGTGAAATTTACTTAGTTCAGTGAACAATATGAGAGCAGAGCCATCAATAAATTAGTATGCCATGCTTTATTTGTATGCTTCAATGCTTTTTCTGCTTTTTAGCTTTCATTTTGTGCTTTGTTTTAATGTAACGAACAAAGCATTCAGGGGAAATGGCCCTTTTTGGTTTTACAGTTCAGATTTGAGTTTTTCCTTAAAGCCCCATTGAACTTTTCATTTAAATTGGCTAGATACACTCTAGGGCAGGGGTCTATGGCCCTCAAGTTGTTCAGGAACTAAAATTCCCATCATGCCTAGTCAGGTCAGAGTTTTCCAATGCCTCATGGGAGGTGTAGTTTAGCAGCAGCTGGAGGGCCGTAGTTTGCTCTAGGTGCATCAAAATAAAAGGTGTTTTAAGGGCTCTTTCAGATCCGCCTGTCAGTTTTTTTGGCGGATCTGAACGGTCCCCCCATGCATCCCTATGGGGCATCCCTATGGGGCATCGGATGTCAGCGGAGACATGTCCGCTAACATCCGATCTGTCAAATCTGGACGGATGGAAACCCTATCCAGCGGATCGGATGGGATCGGATGAGAACGGACCGACGCTCCGTTCCCATCCGATTTCCCCCATAAAGATGCATGGGGAACTGACAGCTGTGTCTCCGCACACACCACAGAGAACAGCTGTCGTCATCCTCCTGCTCAGCGGGGGATTGGCGGATCGATCCCCCGCTGAGAAAAACGGAATCCGTCCGACGGACGGAGTGTGTGAAAGGGGCCTAAGTCTTAGGCCTCTTTCACACGGGCGGTCTGATCAGATCCGCCTGTCAGTTTTTTTAGGCGGACCTGATCGGATGCTCCATGCATCCCTATGGGGCAGCGGATGTCAGCGGTGACCTCTCCACTGACACCCGCTGTCAATCTGATCCGATCCTGTCCGTCAAATCTGGAGGGATGGAAACCCTATTTTCCATCTGTCCAGCGGATCGGATGAGAATGGACAGGCGGTCTGTTCTCATTCGATTCCCCCATAGGGAGCAGCGGGGATCTGACAGCTCTGTCTCCGCACACAGAGCGGAGCTCATCCGCCTGCTCAGCGGGGATCTGCTGAGCAAAACGGCTCTGTCGACGGAATGGAGCCGCATGAAAGGGGCCTTACATTTTTAACTACTGCCAACCGGCAGTTCTAAAAAAAATAAGGCCCTGTTCACACCTGAGCGTTTTTTCAGCTCGTAAAACGCTCATCTCTGAAGTCTCAAAAGACCCAACAAGCAAAATCACATTCATTTCAATAGCCCCTGTTTACACTTGAGTGTTTTGTCGCCTGAAGCTCAAAAAAGTACATGAGCTTTTTTTTTTTTTTTTTTGGCAGATTACTAGCGTTTTTGTTAGATGTCAATGCCTGCCTCCAAACACCTGCAAAAAACGCCCAAAAAAATGCCTGAAATTGATACGCTCAGGTGTGAATGGAGCCAAAATGTTGGCTTTACATACTTCTTAAAAAGCTAAATACATAGATGAAATACAAATACGGGAGTTGTAGAACCTGTCAAAGCGTTTGTATTTCTGTCAGTCCAGTTCTGAGATTAACACAGCTCTGTCATACACCGCAGCTTCAATTGGCAGTGCAGGAATACTAGTAAGGAGAAACCTCAGACTGTCACTCTGCTTCCTCCTCCTATCACTATTGTTGGCACATGACCACTGTGAAACAACTGATTGGTTCCTTGTGCTGCTCCTTCCTCTCTAAGCCTGAGATCTGCTGAGCAGTAGTTTGCAAGAGGCTGCTACCAGGTCAAATTCAGGTACTTACATGAATTGTAGAGCTGCATGATTCTGGATAAAATGAGAATGTTGATTTTTTTGCTTAGAATAAAGATCATGATTCTTGGCGTAACATCATCTTTTACATTATACAAAAAACTGGGCTAACTTTACTGTTTAGTTTTTTTTTTTTATATATTCATTAAAGTGTATTTTTTCCCAAAAAACTGTGTTTGAAGACTTTGGCGCAAATACAGTGTGACATAAAAGATTGCAACGATCGCCATTTTATTCTCTAGGGTCTCTGTTAAAAAAAAAAAAATATATATATATATAGAATGTTAGGGGTTTCTAAGTAATTTTCTAGCAAAAATTACTTATTTTAACTTGTAAGCAACAAGTGTCAGAAAAAGGCAGTTCATACATATGCAATAACAAACATTGCATGTGATTCACAGCACACTGCTCTGCAAATCACATACAATGTTTATGCGATGTGAATTCAGCCATATAGATTGTATGGCTGAATTTGCGTCACATTTGGACCAAACTCGCACAGGACCCTTTTTTGGGTCCGCACCAGAATCTGACTGCATGGGTGTTCACACCTATGCGATCCTATTCATGTCCAAGTTCACACTGTGATATGCGAACTGATCTGGCGGTGTTATTAACTTTGTATTCACATTTGACACCCCCAACGAATCGCATATGGCAGTGTAAACTACCTGCGAGTTGAGTGCGATGCAGTGCATTCACAGGATTCCCGCATCGCATATGTGTGAACCCGGGACAAAAAGGCTTCGGCTTTAACCTCCCTGGCGGTATGATTCTTTCGGATTTTAGGTGCTGAAAGCGGTACAATTATTTTGCATGTAGTTCTTAAGGATGAGCAGTCCAAACCAACTATTTACATATGATTTGTTTTTACTGTGCGTTCTTCTTTATAACATCTCGGGTATGATAAAGTTTGAAACACAAAATCATAAATTATAATATAATAAATAACTATAAATAAGTTAAAGTATGTATGTGTGTGTGTGTGTGTGTATATATATATATATATATATATATATATATATATATATATATACAGTATGTGTGTGTAGATATATATATATATATATATATATATATATATATATTAGTACAGTAAAACTGGGGGGCAAACTAATGTGAATTTATTTTATTTTGTAATGTATCAGTGTGTTTTACATTTGAATTTGCCACCGGTTCCACCCCCCCTGCGAACGCCACGTTGCAGGAGACGGAAGCCGGGGCACACAGAGGATCGGGAGGAAGATCCGCCTCCACACACCACCGGGATACATTGCTGGATCCCAGTGACAATGTAAGTAACCCCTCTACCAGGATCCAGCGACCTTCCTAGCGGTACCCCGAGTGTGGCTCGGGGGTTACCGCTTTTGGCACTGAAATTTAACCCCGAGCCACACTCGGGAACACCGCTAGGAAGGTTAAGAGGTTAAACTGTCCTCCTTCCATCCGTTCACATATGTGCGATGACAGACATCGCATGTGATTCGGAGCTCGCTGCTCTGAAAATCACATGCGATGTTTGTGCGATGCAAATTCAGCCATACAGATTGTATGGCTGAATTTACATCGCATTTGGACACAACACGCACAGGACCCTTTTTTTGGTCTGCACCAGAATCGGATCACATGGGTTTTCACACCTATGCGATCCGATTCATGTCGGCGCTGACAGTTCACACTGCGATATGCGAACTGAACTGGGGGTGTCAACTGTGTATTGACACCCCAGCGATTTGCATATGACAGCGTGAACTGCCTGCGAGTTAAATCCGAAGTGGATTCGCAGGGTTCCCGCATCACATATATGTGAATCGGCACTTACAGATGGAAGTTCATTCCTTTGATCTAAAAGAGCAAAATGATACATTGTAAAGCATTGTATTTATAATTATCTAGCAGCCTTAACAATGTTAATAAAGATTTGCTGGAGGCTCTTTTTTTTTTTTTTTTTAGTGAGCAGAGAACAGCTTTGTACGAATTGACATGCTGTTTTAAGATCATGAGAGGGGGTTGAATCGAGATTGTGATTTATTTTTTAATGATTAATCGTGCAGCTGTAATTAATTGCATTTGAAAAAATATATTTAACCTGTTCCGGATCGCCCGCTGCAGATATACTGCGGCAGGCAGCCCCTCCTGCGCGAACCAAAGTAACCCTACGTCGGTCACGTGCCTGCTGCTAGGGGGTGACCATGTGCCGCCGGTGTACTCCCACCCCCACTCAGCAGTGGGAACTCCGATGCACGGGGCAGGCGGCTCCGATTGCCGCTAGCCACCTGCAATCGCTCCCCGCCGAGAGAACACTGGTCAGCTATTGTAAACACAGCTGGCCGTTCTTCTCTCTGCAATGATCACAGAGCGCCTGTGATCCTTCTATTTAGGAACACAGGTCTCAATGATCATTTCACAAGCCCATCCCCCATACAGTTAAACACTTAACCCTTTGATCACCACTGTGTTAACCCCTTCCCAGCACTGATTACTGTAGTAATGTCACTGGTCCCCCCAAAAGTGTCAAAAATGTCAGTCAGGGGTCCGATCTGTCCGCCGCAATGTCGCAGTCCCGCTAAAAATCGCAGATCGCCACCATTACTAGTAAAAAAAAAAACAATAAAAATGACATACATATTTCCTGTAGTTAGTAGACGTGATAACTTTTGCGCAAACCAATCAAAATATGCTTATTGCAATCTTTTTTTTTTTTTTAAGTATGTAGCAGAAAACAAATTGGCCTGAAATGTAAAAAAAAAAATTATTTTTATTTTTTTTTGGGAATGTTATATAGCAGAGTGAAATATATTGTTCTTTTTTTCAAGAATTGCCGCTTTTTCTTTGTTTATAGCGCAAAAATTAAAAATGACAGAGGTGATCAAATACCACCACACCTTGAGGTGTTCTTTACATAGAATGCCCTCCAGAAACCTCATTTCCTGCTTGTGTGATTGGCTCACAGATTTTTCAGAAGTCTGCACTAAGATTCAAATCAGAAATCAGGCGTCCACTGCAACAGAAATGTAGTTTTTGGTGATATACTCCCAACAGGAAATCATGTCTAAAGGGACGCAGACCCTGCAATTTTCCTCATGAGTGCCCTGCAGGTCCAGCAACTGGTTGATAATTATGAAACCACTCCCTTTAGACTCCCTTAACACAGGGGCACAAACAAACACACAGGGGTTTCTTCAGAATAACAAGAATTAGGAATCTGCAATGAAGTTTGTTAAAATCCTTGCAAGGTTCATAAATCACCCAGAGAGGAATGTTTTTTTTTTTTTTTCTCAAAAGTAGAGTTACTATTTAACTATTTAATAATGGGTAAGATAATAAGAGCTGCATTCATTTTAGGTCTTCTATATCTGTACATTTTTTCCCCCAATCCATAGGACCCAAAATTAATGACTTGATTGTGCGTAGTACCCTAAAAGGTAACTCCACTTTCGTGGGGAAAAAATACCAGATTACAAAAATATGGCATATTGTAATTAAATGTTATTACAAATTACCTTTTCCTATCTGGAGCTCTGTCATTTTCTGTAAAATGCAATATGGTAACCTGGAGGCGTTCTGTACACAGATGGTGTAGGGCAGTGTTGCCAACCCCTCGCAGTGAAATTTACTGACAGGATGCCAAAAATTTACAAACGGCACCAATTTTTTACTGACAAAACTCATGAAATTTACTGACAGTCACCTTTTTACTGACACTTCAAAAAAGTACATAAAAAGATTGTTTTCAGTGCAAAACAGTGCACATCTGCAGCCCAGATTCTCCTCTTTTCGGGTCTCTCCTCTGTGCTCCTGGCCCCTCCCTCCTGTTGAGTGCCCCCACAGCAAGCAGCTTGCTGTGGGGGTACCCGAGCAGACTCACAGCTCCCTGTGTTCATTCAGACACGAAGACACGAGCCTGGCCGTGCCCCCCCCACCCTCTCCTGATTGGCTCCCAGTGCTGTCAATGTCACCCAGCCAATCACGCCACACTGAGGAACGGAGTCCCGGGCAGCTGAGAAACTCCTGCAACATCGCTGGATAAAGATGGGCTCAAGTAAGTTTTAGGGGGGCTGCTACACACAGAAGGCTTTTTTTTATCTTAATGCATAGACTGCATTAAGATTAAAAACTGTTCTGCCTTTACAATCCTTTTAAAGAGGAAGTAAACCCTCCTTAGGAAGTTGTACCTATAGGTAAGCCTATATTAAGGCTTACCTATAGGTACTGTAAATATCTCCTAAACATGCACCATTTAGGAGATATTTACCTTTAATGCAGCCAGTGACGTCTCTGGCGCATGCGCTCTGAAGGAACGGCAGATCGTGCCGTTCCTTCAGAGCCCCGTGCCGTGACCGTCGGCTCCCGCGCGCGTGCGCGGGAGTGACGTCACCGCGGCTCAGGCCAATCAGATGGCCGGATGCCGCGATCCCGGAAGACGGGCGACTATACATGTCGCCCGTCATACAGGTAAGCGGACGGCACGGCGGGGGCTCGTTCTAAGGTAAGTATTTCATAATGAGCTACTATGCGATGCATACTAGCTCATTATGGGTTTCTCTTTCAGGATGTAAAGAAGAGAAAATTTTTTTTTCTCGGTGTACAACCTCTTTAAGCTACAAACATGTACCTAGTGCTATTATGAATGTGTTTAACCACTTAAAGACCGGGCCTATTTTTAAAAGCTGAAATATTTTTTTTTTTTGCTAGAAAACTACTTAGAACCCCCAAACATTATATATATATATATATATATATATATATATATATATATATAATTTTTCTTTTTTTTAGCAGAGACCCTAGAGAATAAAATGGAGATCGTTGCAATATTTTTTCATCACACCGTATGTGTGCAGCGGTCTTCCAAATGCAATTTTTTTGAAAAAATTCACTATTTTTAATTAAGAAAATAAGAAACCAGTAAAGTTAGCCCAATTTTTTTCCACAGTGTGAAAGATAATGTTATGCTGAGTAAATTGATACCCAACATGTCATGCTTCCAAATTGCGCACACTCACGGAATGGCGACAAAATTTGGTACTTAAAAATCCCCATAGGCGACACTTTAAATATGTCTCCAGGTTACCAGCTTAGAGTTACAGGGGAGGTCTAGGGCTCAAATTATTGCTCTCACTCTAACGGTTTCGGCAATACTGCACATGTGTGGTTTGAACACCATATACTTATGTGGGCACTTCCGTATGCGTTCGCTTCTGCGCGCGAGCTAACGGGGACAGGGCGCTTTCATTTTTTTTTTCCTATTCATTTTTTTTTTTTTTACACAGTTTAAAAAAAAAAAAAAAAACAAATATTAATTTTTATTCCTATTACAAGGAATGTAAATATCCCTTGTAATAGAAATAGGCATGACAGGTCCTCTTTATTGTGAGATCTGGGGTCAAAAAGACCTCACACCTCACAACTACACTAAAAAAAAAAAAAGCGTTGAAAAAAAATCGTCCCTTTAAACCGGTTGCTAGACAACGACGTTTGACGTCGCTCTGGTCTTCCTACACCATAGAGTTGAGTGAGGGCCATCTTACCCTGACTCGACTTCCTGTCTCTGAGGATCCGGGACCGGATCGTCTTCCCCGCTGCCGGCGGGTCCGGTAAGCAGGGAAACCGTCCGGGACGTGGCGGGAGGGGGAGGGACACCTCTTCTGCCGCACCGTAAGGGTGCTCCCGTGGCAAAATCCGCTGCTGGGACCACTCTTATCTGAAAGCAGATCGCCCGCTGTTTTCAAAAATCCCGGGGTTATGGCAGCTATCTGCAGATGTATCCCATAGCAAAAATGATAATTACCGTATTTATCGGCGTATAACATGCACTTTTTCCTCCTAAAAATGGAGGAAAAAGTAGCTGTGCGTGTTATACGCCGATATTAAAAAAAAATGTCTAGAAAGCAGTGCCGAGAGGTAGAAGGGGGCGGGCGGCGCCGAGGAGAAGGAAGGACGCGCTGTCATCGGAAGTCCCGCCTCCTATCCCGAAGTCAATCATAGACGCCGGGACTTCAGATGAGAGCACATCCTTCTTTCTCCTCGGCGCCGCCCGCCCCCCCTCTACCTCTCGGCGCTGCTTTCTGGACATTTTTAAAAGCGATGTGGTTGTGTATAGTGGCACTGGCGAGGCTGCATGTATGGGCACTGGCAAAGGCTGCATGTATGGGCACTGGCAAAGGCTGCATGTATGGGCACTGGCAAAGGCTGCATGTATGGGCACTGGCGAAGGCTGCATGTATGGGCACTGGCGAAGGCTGCATGTTTGGGCACTGGCGAAGGCTGCATGTATGGGCACTGGCGAAGGCTGCATGTATGGGCACTGGTGAAGGCTGCATGTATGGGCACTGGCAAAGGCTGCATGTATGGGCACTGCACTGGCGAGGCTGCATTTGTGGGCACTGGTAAGACTACATTTAATTTAAAAAAAATGTTCTGAGTTTAAAGCTGTTTATTTTAAATTTCAGCTTTTTTCCTGAAATTTCTGCCCTAAAATTTAGGTGCGTGTTATACGCCGATAAATACGGTAACCAATAAATACTGATAACACCAGTAGTATGTATACATTACATATTTGCACTGGTTTCAGAAACAGTATGGGAGCATCTCTAATAATATGGACTTTTCATTCTCTATCTGCATACTCTCATATATTTAATCTCTTCTGCATGGAATGCACATTTCCACAGCAAAGCTTGTTGTAAAGCACTTCAATTGTATTCAGTATCTTCGTGAAATATATTCTCTGTGCACCAAACCGCAACCCAGAAAACTTCCTTTTATGCTATGCATTATCCAAGGCGTCTGTTCTCAATGATTACACAGCTCTCTGTAATGGTGTTTTTCTTTCCTCTCGCATATAAAATACTTCTAGGTAAATATTACACTGAAATGTGGCATAAAGTCCTGCTACTTCACATGAAAAGGATGTGAATCCAAATCCTTAGCCTTTCTCAACCTCTTATTTCCAGAGGAACTCTTGAAATAATTTTCTGGTTTCAGGGAACCGCTAGTAGGATGAGTCCATTGGGGGTTATTTGGAAAATGCCCCTTACACTGGTGGTGGTCAGTGGGAAAAATGCCCCCCCTTACAGTGATGGCCAGAATGACACCCTTGTAGTCACCCTGCTGGCTCTGCCATTTGATATTGGACCTGGAACTCTACAGGCACCATCAGATGGCTGGTCAGTTAGCCACAGCTCAAGGAACCCCTAGCCACCCCTGGCGGAACCCTAGTTAAGAATGGCTGGTCTAGCTTCATGTGTAGAACAGTGTTTCCTACATTGAATCATTATCTGCCAAAGTCAAAAGCCTCTGACATTTAAAGCCAGCCACAGATAAAGTGATGTTCTTTGCCTATGACCGGTTCAGCAGCTGGTATTAACCCTCACAGTGAGACTGAAGATTTTAACTGTAGCCACCAGCACAAGGGATACTTTTCACTGTATGTAAGTAACTCCCTTGTGCTGAAATATAACTAAACTTAAGCCAGCCATAGACTATTCCAATCTCCGCTGGTTCAGCAGGAATTCGAACCATGTATGGGTAGGTTGAATGTACCCAAATTGATCGATCAATCAACTTGGTGCAACCAGCCTGTCAGATTCTACATGCAACTATTGCTAGTGGTTGCAGGAAAGCAAATTGCTAAATTTCCTCATCAACACAGTCAATGTTGATTGGGGATTGATTCTCTCATGTGGAGCCATTATGTTCTTCCGGCTTTGGGGCGAACAGTGATTACTGATAGTGACTATAATAGCCTCTAGCAATAGTCGCATGTAAAATCCGACAGGCTGGTTGCACCCAAGTCGATCGATCAGTTGGGTACATTCAACCTACCCATACATGGTTCGAGTCTCGGCTCCTGCTGAGCTGGCCGTGTTTCAAACTATCTATGGCTGGCTTAAGTTTAGTTACATTTCATAGTTGCATAGTTAGGTTTGAAAAGTCCATCTGGCTCAACCAATAAAAAAACCCCAAAAAACAGTAAAGAAAACACAACCATACATACAATCCCATATACACAATCCTATACCTGCAGTAATCCAGAGGAAGGCAAAAAAAATGATCAGCAAAGCATGATCCTATTTGCTACAGAAGGGAAAAAGTCTCCTTCCTGATTCCCGACAATCGGATATTCCCTGGATCAACTTTAGCTATAAATATTTGTACCCATATATATTATTTACAACTAGGATAAAAAACAGGCCCTTTATAAAGCAATCTAGTGAGCTGGCCTGAACCACCTCTGGAGGGAGTCTATTCCACATTTTCACAGCTCTTACTGTGAAGAAACCTTTCCGTGTTTTGAGACAACATTTGTTTTCCTCTAGAGGTAAAGAGTGCCCCCTTGTCCTCTGTGTTGACCTTTAAAGTGAATAACTCAACACCAAGTTCACTTTATGGACCCCTTATGTATTTATACATGTTGATCATATCCCCCCTTAACCACTTCAATACAGGGCACTTTCACCCCCTTCCTGCCCAGGCCAATTTTCAGCTTTTAGCGTTGTTGCATTTTGAATGACAATTGCACGGCCATGCAACACTGTATCCTGCACGGATAAGGCACTGATGAGGCCGCATTGACAGGCACTGGTGGAGTGGCACTAATATACAGCACTGATAGGTGGCACTGATATGCAGCTTTGGTGGGCACTGATAGGCGGCATTGATGGGTACTGATAGGTGGCACTGATGGGTAATAATGGGCACTGGTGGGCGGCACTGATGGCAATGATGGGCAGCACTGATGGCAATCATGGGCAGCTCTGATGAGGAGGGCACTGAAAGGGTCCCTGAACCCTGATTGGCATCCCTGGTGGCCATGGGTGGGCATCCCTGGTGGCCATGTGTGGGCAATCCCTGGTGGCTCTAATGGCACCCACCAAGGGTCTGCACTCGTAATCAATGCTCTGATTACCAGCACAGACCCCCCCCCCCCTGTCAGGAGAGCCGCCGATCGGCTCTCCTCTACTCCTGCCTGTCAGGCACTAACTGAAGAAAGCTGATCAACGGCACTTCCTATTTACTATATGACCAGCTGTGATTGGACACGGCTGGTCACATGGTAAAGAGCCTACGTCATTAGGCTCTTTACCAGGATCGGAGATGTGTTGAGTTCTGTGCGCCACCCGGGGGCGCACAGATCGGTCTATCCTGCTGGACGTCATATGATGGCCAGTCAGGATAGTGCAACCACTTCCCGGCTGTCATTTTGCTATATGGTGGGCGGGAAGTGGTTAACCTCTTCTCAAGAGAGAATAAATTCAGTTCCTCTAATATTTCCTCATAGCTGAGGTCCTCCATGCCTCTTATCAGTTTGGTTGCACTTCTCTGCACTTTCTCCAGTTCCCCGATATCCTTTTTAAGAACTGGTGCCCAAAACTGGACTGCATATTCCAGATGAGACCTTACTAATGATTTGTACCGGGGCAAAATTATATCTCTCTCTCTCTGGAGTCCAAATGTATGTATGGAGGACTTTGCTTGCTTTGGAAACTGCAGCTTGGCATTGCATGCTATTATTAAGCTTATGATTTACCAGAACACCCAGATCCTTCTCCTCTATGGATTCCCCCAGTTCTACTCCCCCTAGTATGTATGATGCATGCATATTCTTAGCCCCCCAAGTGCATAACTTTACATTTATCAACATTAATCCTCATTTGCCACATAGTTGCCCAATAGTCGGCTTGTAAGTTAGAGACATCCTGTAAGGAAGTTATTCCACTGCAAAGCTTGGTGTCATCTGCAAAGACTGAAATGGTACTTTTAATCCCAGACCCTTTATCATTTATAAAGATATTAAAAAGTAAGGGTCCCAACACTGAACCTTGGGGTACACCACTGATAACCTTAGAATGTTCAGGATAAGAATCATTAACCACTACTCTCTGAATTCTATCTTTTAGCCAGTTTTCTATCCATTTACAAACTGATCTTTCCAAGCCTGTAGACCTTACCTTACACATTAGCCGCTTTTGCAAAATCCAAGTATACTACATCCACAGCCACCCCTCTATCCAAGGTTTTACTTGCCTCCTCATAAAAAGAAATAAGGTTTGTTTGACATCTTTTGACTTTCATGAATCCATGCTGTCTGTTGCTTAAAATATTTTTTTTTCCAGCAAAAACCCATCTATGTGGTCTTTCATTAAACTCTCCAGTATCTTCCCAACTATAGAAGTTAAACTAACAGGTCTATAGTTACTTGGCAAAGACTTTGATCCCTGTGATTTCAGCACAAGGGAGGTACTTGCATTCAGTGAAAAGCGTCCCTTGTTCTGGTGACTACAGTTGAAATCTTCAGTCTCACTGCGGGGGTTAATAACAGCTGCTGAACTTGTCATAGGCACTCATCAAGAGTGCTGACTACGCCTGTCCTTTTTGCCCCCTCCTCCACGTCTTGGATCTTAATGTACGTTTGATGCGCAAATAACTCAGTTGCGCTAATAAGTGCACTTTTGGATATTATATGCCAAGCGCAATTAATCCCGCTGTGCTAAAAAGCACAGTTCTCAGCTCTTTTTGTATAAGGTAGTGGATGCGCTCAGCAGTACCCAGTAATAGAGACAAATGGGCTGTTATCACATTGGATGCTCAATAGAATGTCCTACCTAAAGCATTGATCTCCGTTTATTTATGGGATAACAGCAGGAAGTGACAGCTATACAACATCAGCCTATCAGTTCCAAATGTGCAATCACATGACATAAGCTACTCGCATACAATCGGCAAATGACACACCTGTATACATTCAAATATACAGTAGAAAGGGGGAGTGCACGATCCTGAACAAGCAAAACAGTGTGCACGGCTTCCCGCCGTTTGTGTGTGGAAATCCACGCACCGCACTGTTAACAATGAAACCCACGTGTAGCCGAATTTGCGCCTAACACTACACGATAAAAACCAGAGTAAAGAACCATGAACGCTGCTCTGATCAAACTCGTGCATACATTCCTGCCACTATTACTAGTGTGAATCCCACTCAGTAAGGCTCTGAGAACAATGCCTAATAGGATTATACTGCTGTTCCCATGGACGTGAGGCTCTCTGCAGGGAAAGAGCCATGCTGTTTCCACTATGGTGATCAGGCACAGTAGAAAGACATGAGCGTGTATCCCTTCATAAAGGCAGATAGATATCAAAACGATATTGACTTTACAGTGCAAACATATCACTGCCGATATGCACAATATACAGGGGCCCCCGCTGGTGGTCATATCCTTGCTGCTTGATCCTTGAACTTGCAATACACATAGATCTCTACCGGAAAACATACCCGCGCATGGAGTGTTCCCCGGCGGAGATGTCGATGTAGAGCGAACACGTTTACACATCTAAAGAGAGGCTTTTTTTCACTGCCAGTAGTCTTCCCTCAATGGCGGTTCACCCGCACACGCTCTGAGCGTATTGCAAGCAAAACGACAACAGGAGCCATAATGACAAGCTAAATAAAACCCATCCTGAAAAATGTCCACACTAGTCCCAATAAAATTTACACAACATCCATTCATAGAAGCTTTACTGTATATTCCCTCAATAAAAGAGCTATATAAATGGAGGACGGGGGGATGATTAAAAGGTCCACCTACTCCATTCATAGAGCACTTTATATTGATGGAAGCTATAGTACAGCTATGAATGGAAAGAGTGGGCATAATTGTCACTCTTGACTGGTGCCATTGGAGTGACAAGGCCAGCAACTTGTATTAACCCCTAGAGCACCAGAAGATTACCACTATGGGGTATATCACTAGCACAAGGGGCACTTGAATGCAAGTACTGTTTCCACATTTGGCTGAGCAGCAGGCATAGCTCAAAAGGATATGGTTATTAGAACATGAGAGGGGTGGTTAATAACTGATACTGGAAATATGGGGTTGAAGGGTCTGAAAGTTAAACTGTACTGCATATCTCAGATTTGATAGAATGAAAGGTACACTCGAGTCAAAACTAAAAATGTAAAGTGTATCCGCAGAAAGAGAAAAAAGTTGTACAACACAGACATCAAAAAGCAGACACCTCTTGTGTGAGCCGCTATGTATATTCAATAGAACCTCTATAAAGGTAAACGAAGTTGAAGTTTTGCCATTATCATAGTTGAAGTGTCTCCTGGACAGGCCTCTTGCACACAGGGGAGTCTAGGAGCTGGTGACTGTAGCTTGTCAAAATCGATGGCACGCTTGTGACTGGATGGGGCTGAACACTGCTGTACCGAATGGTATTGTCGTTTAGGGCCCCTTTGTGTTCAAGGATGACTTTGATAGACTGAAGGCAGAAAGGGTGGTCAACATACCTGTGCCTCCTGAGCAAGACGCACAATAAGAGTCGGTTCACACTATGGTGACACGACTCTGTACTACTTCGGGGGCAACTTGTGAAGTCCCGTGCGGCGCGACTTGCACGGACTTCATATAATGAATGTCTATGCAAGTCGCTCCGAGGTCGCCCCGAAGTAGTACAGGACCCTTTTTCTAAGTCGGAGCGACTTGTGTCGCTCCTATTAGAACGGGTCCTGTAGCAGTCAATGGACTGCGAGGGACCGCGACTTGTCAGGCTGACAAGTCGCCTGACAAGTCGCGGCAGTGTGAATCGAGACTAACTAGATACCCCCAAGGGGCCTTAGTAGTTGAGTGATGGATTTCACTAGTTGCCTGGATTTACTTTGGAAGACTTTCAAAAGCTAACTTCCCAATGTCTTCTCTCATAAGACGAAATATTGTCAGCATAGAGTGGTCAGTGTAGACCTCTCCGCTGATAATCGCCTGTGTCAGAGCTTCCAGCTCTGTTGCAGAACAGCTATGCTGGTCATAGGTCACAGGAGGGCAATGCTCTCGTATGACTATTCACATTTTTAGTGCCACATGTTAGTACCATTGTACTCTGTCAGTGCCTTGTGACCATCAGTACTTTTGAGTCTGAGATACTGACCTAATTGGCCTATTTACACTTTTGCACCCTCAACTCATTTTACCAACGCACCAGCGTACAGTAATGCATTACCATGCATTGTGCATACCCCCCAACCAGTGCAGTCTGGTGTGTTTCCATTGGATTGCTGCAACATGTCAGGATTAAAGGATTGTATATATGTTAAAGGCCATTGCTTATGCTCAGAGAATTGTGCTACAATTGATGCAGGACATATTTTTTTCATACGTTGAGACATGTTGACTGTCCATTTGTTTTAAATGGACTGCATAATGCCATGCACAAAATTGTGCTTTGCAACACACAGCGATTTTGTATTTTCCAAGCCCTACCTTTTATAAGCTTGTTTTCCCTATCCAGACCCAATCCTCTTGGCTCCTATTTTCAGAACCCTCTTTAAATGCTGACATTCTATTTTCGAATGTTTCCCATTAGAGTGCTGTTTGTTATTAACAGACCTTTTTCTTTGTTTTTTCTGCTGTCTTCCTGTTTTTGTTTTTTAAAGAGCCTTATCTTTGACTTCCCATGTCCCAACCTATCACCAGTGACTAGCACTGAGAGATCTACCCATGCTTTTTTAAAGTGGTTGTAAAGTCTTTTTTTTTTCTTTAAACAACAAACATGTTATACTTACCTGCTCTGTTGCATTGGATTTGTGCAGAGACCCTCGGATCCTCCTCTTCTCAGGTCCCTCTGTGCAGCTCCTGGCCCCTCCCTCTTTTTGAGTGCCTCCCCGCAGCAGGGGGTCCGGTGCGTCCCCGTTTCAGGTCCGAACTAGGTCTGAATTTTTGCCTGAATTTGGGCCTAAAACTGAGCCAAAGATGCACAGGACCCTTCTGCATTGCGCTCCGCGGCCACCCCGGAGATGTGTGAACCGGCTCCATTTAGAGCTCTTCTGTCATAGGAATTGGATGCGAGGAAACTCACATCCAATTTGCATAAGTGTGAACCCATCCTTTTATGTATTTTTTTTTTTTTTATCTGCAAATGCCTTACAGACTGCTATTGGTCGAGATATGGCGCAATCTTAAATGTGGCTTCAGAAGCCTCAGCAGACATAGAGCTGTCACCTAATTGACACGCTATAGCAGCTTTTCTCAACGATTTAGAGGAACCCAA
The DNA here is from genome assembly GCF_965119305.1 of Pelophylax lessonae. NCBI lineage: Eukaryota > Metazoa > Chordata > Amphibia > Anura > Ranidae > Pelophylax > Pelophylax lessonae. Next base: position 117,071,917 of record NC_138778.1, read on the forward strand.
GCGTTCCTCATTACTTTTCTAGGGGTTCCTTGAGTAATAAGCAACTTCCGCCTTTCAGATGAGTAACCACTGATACCAATGATTTTTTTAGCTGTCTTTAACGGGGATTCATGCTACTGACCATAGAAGCATTCTTCCTCCTTATCATCACACTAAAGTATCATGAGCTGTAAATATAGTAATTATTAGTAGGGGTTCCCTGAGCCTGGAATGTTATTTCAAGGGTAAAAAGGCTGAGAAAGGCTGCTCTATAGCATTCCCTTTCACTCCTCCCCTGGTTAGTACATGAAAGGTTGTGAAGGGAGGAGAAGATGGGTCAGCACAGACAGTAGTTAGACACTCCCAAAAGAGGAGAGGGCTATGATGTGCTAGGAGGGAGGGGCAGTGCTACGGAAATTCCTCTCCTGTAGTAGTAAGGCTGGCTGTAGACCGAGCGACCCGTGGTTGCAGGAAAGAAAATTGCTTGCTTCCCTCCCTCCCGCAGAGCCATTGTGTTTTGTGGGTGGGGAAAGCTGTCCCTGCCAGGAGAACACAGTGATTATTGCTAGCGGCTATAACTGCTATTGGCAATAATGTGAAATCCAACAGGTGGGTTGTACCCAAGTTGATTGATCAATAAACTCAGTACATTCAGCCTGCCCATACATGGTTTGATTCTCGTCTCGTTCCTGATGAACCGGCCGATACTCGAATCGTCTATGGCCGGCTTAAGATTTTCTACCAAATTTAACCTCTTTACTGCCACACACACCTTGTGTCTGCCGCTACCAGAAGTGTGTGTATACTCCACAAGTCTACTGTCAGCTCGGTAATGAGTGACCCAACAGCTGCCAGATCACTTTCTGTGGCCCTCGGAGTTTGCCACGCTAACCCAACCCCTCTATTTGTCCCATACGTGTTAAAAATAACGTTTTTACCTGCCCAATCCCATATGGGGGTGCCTACATTCAAAAACATTGCTTGAGATATACATGTTACGTATACAGTAGCTGGGCATACAGAGTGAGTGTAATAATTTCTAATTCTAATGCCACTATTCACGCTTAAGGCCTAATACACATGGGCCAAATATTAAGCGGCATAGATCAATAGAAACCGTCTGACATTCGGTCGTATGTACTGCATTTGGTCCAACAGAAGCCAGCCGTTTAGCTGGCTTATGTCAAAGGGGCTTGACTAAAAAAGGTCTGCCAATCGGCTTCTGATCAGTGCTCTCAGCCAATGGGAGAGCACTAACTGGAGTGTTCTGGCGGGGGGGGGCTTCCTCAAAACACAATGGAACATTCGTGGAGATCCCTGTCGGATAGTTAGTAGTACAGCAGCCCTGCTGGGTTGAACGAAAAAAGCTACTAGTGTGTACTGGGTTTAACGCTAAACTAATGACCAGTAGGGGCTTTTAAAACGTCGTCCACAGGCTTGACACATTGGATATCTATCCACTCGGCACAACCTCACCTTTCTAAATGTTACCAAAATTCTGGGTAATATATATCGCATTGGTTTTTCTCTGAAATTAAATTTTTTTTTTAATTGAATTTTAAAGACAAACATACAGCAATACAAAAACTTGCCCAGATCAGTGCACAAAAAAAAACTATGCACTCAAGCGAGCATTAATATTCAATTATCATCTCACACGTCTCTTGTAATTATAAATGCGTGGTCACAAGGAATTATACAGGCAGCAGAGTTTTCAGTTAGGTGGTGTGACGGTATGCGAGGTGAGTTAGTAGATAATCGCTATATTTCACCTCGCATACGTTCTGTAGTGAGAGACTAAACCGGAATCCGGCCCGGGTTTTTCCAGCCTTGGTGACAGGCTAGGTTCCGGTCCAGAGATTGTGGGTCACCCGAGTCCATGCTCAGCTGGACTTTAAATGAACAGGAAAAGAGCACAGGAATGCTCTGGCCTGAGACTCAGAAGGGAATCTGGGAGAGGAGCTCTTTTTGGACTTAGAAAGAAAAGGTTTGCTTTCTATATGTTTTGTGGGTGATGGGGACCAGCCCCACACTGTATAGCGAGGAAAATTCCTATATAGTTTAGCGCCGGACGGCAAGGATTTATTTTACTGTTTTGTTATTTTTTATGTGCAAACCTCTGCTGAATAAAGCTTGCAACCCACCAGACTTTTAAGAAATTACCTGCATGCTGGCCTTCTTTTCCTGGAAAAGGTGATCCCTGTGAGCTAATCTCCCATAGTGGATATTTGTCAAAATTAATATACAACCAAAGAGTAAAGCCCCGTACACACGTGCAGATTATCTGAAGACTTTTGTCTGCAGACTTACCAAAACCATATAATATGAGGTCAAACCTAAACACTTTCAATTTGTATGCAATCCGGCAGGCCCTTGCACTACATAGAAAAGGTAAATCTGAAGACAAAAGTCTTCAGATAATCTGCACATGTGTACGGGGCATTAGATTGCTATCACAATGATACTGGAGCAAGAGTCAGAGGGCTATCTATCTATGTACCGTATATATTATGAAATGTTTAAGCTTATTTCCGAGCCTCAAATGTGAATTTATACAACGGTAAAGAATCATTGATTGCTTTCAACCTATTGGGATCCTGTGGGGGGGGGGGGGCTGAATTCCCTTCCATGATAATAACATTGATTTCTTTGCATAGAAATATAAGCTATGTAGTAGTCTCTTAGCATGAGAGGACATGCGGGTCACCAAAGATATCCAGAAGGCAATTCTTGGGATTTACAATGTTTGGCAGACCCAATGCGGAGGAGATAAAGGAACCTGTAGCTATTCAAAAGTCCTTAACCATGGGGCAGGTCGTCAAGAAACAATGTAGGAAGTCAGCGGTTTGGCCACAGCCTCTAAAACAGGGGTCTTCAAACTATGGCCCTCCAGTTCTTCGGGAACTACAATTCCCATCATGCCTCTTCATGTCTGTGAATGTCAGAGTTTTACAATGCCTCATGGGATGTGTAGTTTCGCAACAGCTGGAGGGCCGTAGTTTGAGGATACCTGCTCTGAAACCTTCAGCAGGAGTGGATAACCCAATATTAACCACTTTACCACTAGAGGATTTTTCTGTCTTACGTCTGGGCCACTTTTTGCGATTCGGCGCTGTGCGAATTTAACTGACAATTGCCCGGTCGTGCGACGCCATACCCAAACGAAATTTACGTCCTTTTTTTCCCACAAACAGAGCTTTCTTTTGGTGGTATTTGATCACTTGTGCGATTTTTACTTTTTGCGCTATAAACAAAAAAATAGCGTAAATTTTGAAAAAACAACAATATTTTTCACATTTTTTTATATGAAATTCCCCCCCAAAAAATGTAAAAATCAAAATTTTTTTAAATTTTTGGCCAATTTGTTTTCTGCTACCTATGTTTGGTAAAAAAATTCACAATAAGCATATTTTGATTGGTTTGCGCAAAAGTTATTGCGTTTACTAACAAAGGGAAAGATTTCTGTCATTTTTGGTGTTTTTTTTTTTTAACGCGTAATGGCGGCGATCTGCGTTTTTTTTTTTTTTTTTTTTTTTTTTGCGGGACTGCGACATTGCGGCGGACAGATCGGACCCTTGACTGACATTTTTGACACTTTTGGGGGTACCAGTGACATTACTACAGTAATCAGTGCTATATATATGCACTGTTACTGTAAAAATGACGCTGGCAGGGAAGGGGTTGATTTTATTGGAGAGGGAGGGTTTAATGTATGCCTGGTGCTTACTGACATGTGGGGGGGGAGGTGACTGTGTGACACAAGGACAGATCCAGGGTTCAGCTATGCTGAACCCTGCAATCTGACCCTGCCTGTCACTTGGGAGATCCGCCCGCTTGTGTTTACACAAGCAGGCGGATCTCCACACTAGATCCCCGACGATCGGGGAAGAGCAGATGCTCCTCCCCTGGCCCGACTCCCGCTGTGACTGAATATAGCGGGAGCGAGGCTTCGCCACCGCGCACGCGCCGCCGAGGAAGGGGAGTGTCTGACGACGTGGGTCTACGTCGTCAGACGATAACGAGCCACTTTGCCGCAGTAGTACTACGGTACTCAGTGGTAAAGTGGTTAAATAGCTTGACCGGAGTAAGATGGGAGTGGGAAAGACCTTAAGTTGGATAATGCGGTCTCTAGAGGATATGACTGAGGATGTTTATATGTGTCACTAAATTCAGACCAGTCGGACCTACGTGAGAGGAATATCCAGGGAGGCCCACTTCGTCTGCGCAACCCAAAATCTAGGGTTACAGTCTGCAACAAGAGCAGCATAATATGTGGAAATAAGTTTGGTAGGATCTGGTCTTAACATTTTCTGCAGTGATGGCACTCTAATAGGACTGTCGAGAACCAAATTGCGCACAGAAAGCATGTCGAAGTCAGGAATAGTAAAACAGATAGGTGCGTGGTAGGTCAAAGTCCATGCGCAATTGGTAAAAGGACTTAAAACCCTGTGTAGTGTATAAGTGACACAGATATTTAATCCCCCTAGAGTACAGTTATGGGTCAGACAGGGAGTCTGATTCTTGCAAGTTAGGGTTTAACAACAAGGGGTTGTTAGGGGATGTCGACCATGAAATAGATTTTCATAGCTATTGTGGTCTGAAATAAGGAGAGGGAGGTGCATAGCATTGATGTGCCCGAGCGAGCCGAAACGAGGCCCCTGTAGATAACATTATGAAGAGTTTCCAAGCCAGGAGTGATAGCCCCTTCTGTAGTGGTACAAGCATTAGCGGCAATTGGGTGTAGCCATTCATGGACAGGAACCAGTTGGGATGCCAGGTAATACAGATAAAAATTAGGAAATGCCAAATCTGCCAAATGGGCTGGGAGTCCCAGCATTTCAAGTGCCACCCTAGCTAGGAGGACGTCCACTCCATAGGAATGCCGTGCATAATGTATCAAGGCATTTTAACATGAATTTGGGGATTTTGGTCAGGGGAATTGGCCATAATGTGGAGCAGCTTAGGTAGATAGATCATTTTGGTAACATTGGTCCTTCCCATGAGGTTTATGGGTAAATCCATCCATTGTTTGGTCTGTGTTTGCAACTGAGATAACGGGGGACATAGATGATTAATATACGAAGATAAAGGTAATTGAACTAGAACACCCAGGTATCTAAAAGAAGACCCAATTTGTAGTCTGGAGTCCAGGTGAACCATAGGTATTGTAGTCTTGTCTAAAGGAAAAAGGTTAGATTTGTTGCAGTTCACCCGGAAACCAGAGTAGTCGCCAAAGGTGTTAATTTCGGACAGAATAGTTTTTAAGGAGTCATGAGTGTCCGGCACATCGCGGATCGGGTGGACAGATTACTGGGTGGGGCTGGGGAAGACCCAGCTGTCATGGTACACGTGGGTACCAATGACATAGGCAGAGGAAGACGGAGAGTCCTAAACGATTTCAGGGACTTAGGCGCTAAGTTGAGGACTAGGACCTCCAAGGTAGTATTTTCCGAAATACTACCTGTACCTCGAGCCACACCAGAGAGGCAGCGGGAGATTAGGGAAGTTAACGAGTGGCTGAGGAGCTGGTGTAGTAAGGAGGGTTTCGGGTTTCGGGTTCCTGGAGAACTGGGCCGACTTCTCAGTCTGTCACCGGCTCTTTGGTAGGGACGGATTGCACCTAAATGGGGTGGGTGCAGCCGTACTGGGTGAGAGGATGGCCAAAAAGTTAGAGGGGCTTTTAAACTAGGGAATGGGGGGGAGGGTACAGATGTAGAATTAGCCAGTGGAAAGCAAGATTCAGAGGGCAGAAATGGGGGCATTAGCGGTAGGGTGTTCGGAGCTCCTAAACCCAGGGTGGGTACGGGGAAAAATCAAGAGAGCAGCCTAAAAACATCAAATGAGGATAAATGTAACCAATCTAAATTACGAGGCTTGTATACCAATGCCAGAAGCCTGGCCAACAAGATGGGAGAGCTGGAGCTGCTGATGTTTGAGGAGGACTTAGATTTTGTGGGGATAACTGAGACTTGGTTCGACAGCTCTCATGATTGGATGGCGACCATTCAGGGGTATTCCCTTTATCGCAGGGATAGAGAGGGTAAAAAAGGGGGAGGGGTATGTCTGTATATTAAGAACAGTATACAGGTAAATATGAGGGATGATATTAATAATGGAGCTATGGACGAGGCAGAATCCCTATGGGTAGAGCTTCAAAGGGAAGGCACGGTGGGGAAGGTAATATTGGGCGTATGCTATAGGCCCCCCAACCAGAGTGAGGAGGGGGAGGCGGACCTCATGTTACAGATAGGATTTGCAGCAAGGATGGGAAATGTCATTATAATGGGGGACTTTAATTATCCGGATATAGACTGGGCAGAAGGAACCGCGCACTCAGCCAAGGCTAGGCAGTTCCTAAATATTTTGCAGGACAATTTCATGGGTCAGATGGTGAATGCACCGACAAGAAACAATGCGGTACTTGACCTACTGATTACCAACAATGCAGACCTGCTCACGGATATAGAAATACGGGAAAACTTAGGGAGCAGTGACCATAGGTCAATTGGTTTCAGTATTAATCACAGTAATAGGAAACACAAGGGTAATATTAAGACGCTGAATTTCAAAAGAGCCAATTTCCCTAAACTGCGCTCACTGCTAGAAAATATAAAATGGGATAGAACCCTGGGAACAAAGAACACGGAGGAAAAATGGGAGTGCTTCAAGAGCATACTTAACAAGGGGGTGGGCCAGTGCATTCCACTGGGAAATAAATTTAAAAGAACAAAACTAAACCCTGGGTGGCTAAACTCCAACATAAAAATGTATATTAGAGCTAAAGAAAAGGCCTTCAAAAAATACAAGACTGAGGGGTCAGTGGCAGCATTTAAGCATTATAAAGAGTGTAATAAGAAATGTAAAGATGAAATCAGGGCGGCTAAAATAGAACACGAGAGACATATAGCGGAGGAGAGTAAAAAGAACCCCAAGAAGTTCTTTAAGTATATAAACAGTAAGAAAGCGAGGCCAGAACACATTGGCCCCATAAAAGATGATAAAGGAAAAATGGCCACTGAGGACAGAGAAAAGGCGGAAGTGTTAAATAATTTCTTTTCTTCAGTCTTCACAAAGGAATCGGGGGTCTACACGAACCCAGCTTGTAAGGCCGAACTAAATAATACACCTCAGGAAGTGCCGCCATGGCTAACAGAAGATAGACTTAGAGCTAAACTAGAGAAGCTTAACATAAATAAATCCCCGGGACCGGATGGCTTGCACCCGAGGGTTCTTAAAGAGCTCAGCCAGGTGATTGCCAGACCATTATTCTTGATCTTTAAGGATAGTTTACAGACGGGTATGGTGCCAGCTGATTGGAAAAAAGCCAACGTGGTACCAATATTTAAAAAGGGGCCGAGATATATCCCGGGTAACTATAGGCCGATCAGCCTAACATCTGTAGTCTGCAAAATATTGGAGGGGATGTTAAGGGACCACATACAAGACTTTAGTAATGAAAACGGTATTATAAGTATTAATCAGCACGGATTCATGAAAAATCGTTTGTGCCAAACCAATCTATTAACCTTCTATGATGAAGTGAGCTGCCACCTAGATAAAGGTAAGCCTGTGGATGTGGTGTATCTGGACTTTGCAAAGGCCTTCGACACCGTTCCCCACAAACGCTTACTGTACAAACTAAGGAAGATAGGTATGGACCATAAGGTGAGTACCTGGATAGAGAACTGGCTCCAGGGGAGAGTACAGAGGGTGGTGATTAATGGGGAGTACTCGGATTGGGCGGGTGTGGAAAGTGGGGTCCCCCAGGGTTCTGTCCTGGGACCAATCCTGTTTAATTTATTCATAAATGATCTAGAGGAGGGGATATCTAGTACAATCTCAGTATTTGCGGATGATACTAAATTAGGCATGCCAATATCTTCTATGCAGGATGTGGAAACCTTGCAAGCGGACCTGAACAAAATAACGGAGTGGGCAACTACATGGCAGATGAGATTTAATGTTGAAAAATGTAAAGTAATGCACTTGGGGGCCAGAAACCAGAAAGCAAGCTACTCGCTAGGGGGGGAACCTCTGGGTGAGTCTAGGATGGAAAAGGACTTAGGGGTACTGGTAGACAACAGGCTTGGCAGTGGCATGCAATGCCAGGCCGCAGCAAGCAAAGCCAACAGAATACTGGGATGTATAAAAAAGGGGATTCACTCCAGAAATAAAGAGATTATTCTCCCGCTCTACAAGACTCTGGTCCGGCCACATCTGGAGTATGCTGTCCAGTTCTGGGCACCGGTCCTCAGGAAGGATGTGCTGGAACTGGAGAAAGTCCAGAGAAGGGCAACAAAAATAATTAGGGGGATGGAGGACATCAGCTATGAAGAAAGACTACAAGCCCTGAACTTATTCTCTCTGGAGAAGAGACGATTGAGGGGGGATATGATATCAATGTACAAATACTGTACTGGCGACCCGAGCATAAGGAACAAACTATTCAGAGAAAGGAGATACAATAAGACTCGTGGCCACTCACTAAAACTAGAGGAAAGGCGGTTTAACCTTAAAGTGCGTAAGGGGTTCTTCACTGTAAGAGCGGTAAGGATGTGGAATTCTCTTCCACAAGCAGTCGTATCAGCAGGGAGCATTGATAGTTTAAAAAAACTGTTAGATGGACACCTTAAAGACCACAACATACAGGGGTATACAATGTACGGCTAAAAGCAAACACACACACACATCATAGGTTGAACTGGATGGACTGATGTCTTTTTTCAACCTCACTAACTATGTAACTATGTAACTATGTAATATAAACTATGGTGTCATCTGCGCAATGTGAAACACGCTCCTCTATAGTGTCAATAGGGAGGCCTTTAATTAAAGAACTAAGTATACATACGGCAAGGGGTTCCATAGCTGGAGCGAATAGTTGGGGCGACAAAGGACATTCCTGCCTAGTGCCCCTGGTTATGGGGAAGGCATCAGTAACATGAAAATTACCTCTTATACGGGCCAATTGGAACACGTGCCATTGAAATCAATGGGCTGTGACTTTTCATACGACTTTTTGTGTCCAAAGTCACATGACAAGTTGCACTAGTGGAAAGGTATACTTAGGGTGGTTGCCTGTACTGTGATCGTTGTAGACTGTCAGCTGAGACCCCAAAGCACTTCCAGCTACACCCACAGTCCCCTCCCCCCCCCCCCCCCCCCCCATCCAGCTTCCTTCTCCTATGGTAGTCTTCATTCAAATCCCAGGTATACCGTATGTGCGTATGTGTGCACTGCACCTCACCCTGTGTCCTGTACGGATGAGTCTTTTTTTTTTTTATTCCTTCATTTTCTCATGAATTAGGATGCACAATGCATTAGCTCCTCCCATTCTGTATACGCCCACTGGCTACACAGGAACAGTGTCCCTCCCTGGAAGTGATATCACTAGCTTTCAGTAACCACACCCACTTGCTTCTCTTGGACTCAGCAGGAAGAGGAATTGAAGTCATGTGACAACACTGAATACTACAAAATAAAGGGTAGAAAAACTGGGATTTTTTTAATTTTTGACACATAAGGCTGAACTTACCTTAAATTCTCCCCTGCAATCATTAATGTAAGCTATCAGGCTGTACTTCCACTTTAACTAATCATTTTTAAAACGTGTACAAAAAAATACAGAAACCACTCTGGCAGCAAAAGGGTTAATTTCACATTCCAAGTGAATAAAACACTATTTTGGAAGAGATAACGGTGTAAGCAAGCATTTCAAAGACTTGTTTTTTTTTTTTTTTGTACATGTACTTTTTTAAGTTGGTGTCAGGGCCTCTTAAGCACTTAAGCCCCGGAGGATTTGGCTGCTCAAAGACCAGGCCTTATTTTGCGATTCGGCACTGCGTGATTTTAACGGACAATTGCACGGTTGTGCGACACTGTACCCAAATGAAAGTGATGTCCTTTTTTTCCCACAAACAGAGCTTTCTTTTGGTGGTGATCAAGTTATTGCATTTACTAACTATGGGAAAGATTTATGTCATTTTTATAGTTTTTTTAACTAGTAATGGCGACGATCTGCGATTTTTTTTTTTTTTTTTTTTGCGGGACTGCAACATTGTGGCGATCAACCCCTAACTGACATTTTTGACACTTTTGGGGGTACCAGTGACATTACTACAGTAATCAGTGCTATAAATATACACTGTTACTGTAAAAAATGACACTGGCAGGGAAGAGGTTAACTTTATTGGTGATCAAGGAGTTAAGTGTGTCCCTAGGGGCGTGATTCTAACTGTTAGGGGGCGTGGCTAGTGAAGTAATCACAGAGACATACAATCCTACATAGCAGGATCACATAGCCTCTGTCATTACTTCAGGGAGAATGACAGACGGCTGTGTTTACATCAGCCGTCTGTCTTTCTCCCTCTCCTGAGGGAGATTGCGAGTGGCCAGCGGACATCGGAGCTGCCTGTCACACGCGCTGGCTAGGCAGGGAACAAGCGGGGGTGGGAGCGCGCGCTCGCCCCCTACAGGCTCGTGGGCGAGCGACATACCCCTACGTCACTTTGCCTGTAGGGGGCTGACTGCCGCACTAAATAGTGCGGCGGTCGGCAAGTGGTTAGAGCACTATTTTGTATTGCCTCAAGGTGCATTTTCACCTGAGCAGGTCAAATTAGATTTGCGAAGTAGAATTTGGAACTAAGGTTGTTGGTTCAAATTCCAACCACGGCACTACCTGCCTGGAGTTTGCATGTTTTCGTTGTGTCTTATTTGGTTTCCTCCCACATCCTAAAGACATGTTTGAAGGTTAATTGGTTCCTGTCTAAATTGGCTCTAGTATGTGTGTATATATATGAATGGGAGTTAAGGACCTTTTATTGGAAGCTTCTTGAGGGCAGGGACTGATGTGAATGCACAATATTTATGTAAAGAGCTGTGTAAATTGTGAACACTTATTAAGTACAGTACTTGAAATAAACTGGGGAGTAAGAGAATGTACAAGTCAGTAAGGCCAGCAATAGAGTGCTTTTCTTTTCTGCAACAACAAGTGAAAGGAAAGAATATCGCTCGATTCCCCAATCAACACAGTCAGTGAAGGGAATCCCTCCTGTGGAGCTTTTGTGATCTCCATGTGGGGGGAAGCTGTTCTTGCCAGGAGAACATAGTGATTACTGCTAACGGCTGTTATAACTCCAATAATTGCAAGTAAAATCAGACAGGTTGTTTGTACCCAAGATGATAGATCGATCAACTTGGGTACATTCAGCCTGCCCATGCATGGTTCAAACTTGGATGGCTATCTTAAAGCGGAGTTCGGACTTCCTTCTCCTTACCTGAGCAAGAATTGGATATTCCCGGCTTTTTTTTTTTGCTTACTTACCTTATTAGAGAGGATAATATACTCACCTTACCTCATGGCAGCATTTCTCAATCTGATTTGGCCCAATACAGATCTACTTATATACTCCTGATGAGTGGGCATATTAGACCCACGAAACGCGTAGAGTTTTCAATACAGATATACCCAATACTATGCTACACGGATGCTGCAATGCTGTCATCATGCGCAATTTGCTGCTATGTTGTTGTTTTGTCAATTGTTTTCTACATGCTGTACATGTTTTGTAACTATGCTTATGGCTATACATTTATATCCATTGTATGCTTTTACTCTACTAATAAATTTTACTCTTTGACTCTTCATGACTATTGTGGCAACCTCATATAAAGTCCCGCCTGGGCGACCGTTCTCTTGTCTTTACATTATCTCAATCTGATCAATTCTTGCTTACAAATAGGAGTCGTCTCACTTCATAAATACCTGCACTTAGGGATGCAGCGATCCGACTTTTTTGGACCCGATACCGATATCTGGCGTTGTGAAATGGCCGATACCGGAACCGATCCGGAGCTACACACAAAGCAAGCGGCTGCAGTACAGAGCAAAGCCGCTGCTTCATGTGTACGGCCCCTCAAATCACGGCGGAGTGCATCTGATATCACTCCGCCTGTGAGCCGGTCCTATACAGGAAGTAGCGGCTCCCATCCCATACTACTACTGCACCTAGTAAGGGATGGCTGAGCCGTTACCAAGCAAAAACCGGATCGACCAGTGGATCGGTCAATGTTACCGATCCCCTGATCCATCTAAAATGGCCATATCGGCGCTGTTATCTGACCTGAATATTGGATCGGTGCATCCCTACCTGCACTCAAGCCTCTCATCTCGTCGACGTTACCTTGCACGTTACCCCACCCACCCTTCCCTTGAAATCTTCTTTTTTTCTGATTATTAATTACTTCTTGAATATGCCCATTTTTAGGCATACTGTCCGTGTGACCACGGCACGCCCCAGGTACAAATGGCGTTAACTCTTAAGGAAGGATATATAGGAAAATGGTGGTATATGCAAACCAGATCCTCTGGGTTAAATTAGCATTTAGCAAGCATATGTGTATAAAAACAAACTTTCCTTTGACCAGGTAGTGGTTTGGGCATTGCAGACTCCCACTGTGCTTTTTATTTGCCTTGGCAATATGGGATCCCTAGCAGCATCAGTCTTTCAAATCTCTTCTTTATGGTGCGGCATTCCAGGGAGGGCTTGGGATCTATCTCCCCCGAATGGCTTATGGGAACAACAGCTCACGTCAGTGAGGCTATTTCTGTCGGTTCAGATCTGTGTGTGTATAATGCAGTTTGATTTGTGCATCTTTGCATGGACATTAGAGAATTACTTACACAGGCCAGACACGCAGAGAGCCTCATGAGTAGCAGTGGGGAGGGCGCATGAAACATGATTATACACTCCAGCAAGCAGCGCTATTATAATCACAAAAGCTCAACACCAAATCTTAGTTTTACACCCAAATGGTCACTGAATATTAAGGTTTAATAGGAATCTAGCCTATAATTGGCCATTTTATTTCATTACTTGCTAACGCAAATATATAAAATCCTGTGCTTGAATAAAAGGGTAGGTAAGTGTTTTTAGATTCGAAGTAGGACATGACGGTGTTCTAAGGTAAACAGCCTTCAAGACTAAAGATTATTAACTCAAGACATTCGGCTATGGGGTACTTGAGGTATATTTGGTGCTTAGGTATTTTAGATCACATGCTAAGATGAAGATAGAAAAAAAGAAAATTGGGGAGAAAAGAAGGATCATGCAAGATGTACCAGGACTGTGTCCTCTTGCGAGGTTGATGGGCACTGCTACTATTATTGCAGCTTTTAATAGGGTGGCATGGGCCAGGCAGACCCAGAATTGTCCTGGGAGGCAGTAAAAAAGGTTGCTGCATGCAGACTGCTGTGATTTTGAACAGATTATGGATTTGTAGCTCTTTGGCGAGCAGGGATTGTGTGTACTGGCGAGTCAAAAAAGGAGAGCATTATGGCATTGTGGCAGAGTCTCATTACCCTGGGTTGCACTGTAACTAGCTGAGAATTTCAGCAGATGAGTAACCCTGAACTTCTGGGACAGCCCCTGTGTCTTATACCTGGTCCTGAAGCCGAAATGCTGAGAGGGCTCTCCTTGCGGCTGAGTGCTCGGTGTCCCTGAAGGTGGTAACAGGAAGCACAAAGCCCAAAGTAGCAGGGATTGCCAGCTGTGCCCTAGATGAGGGTTGGTGGTAGGGAGATCTCTCTGCAGATGGACACCAGAGGAGGTGAGCACTAGGACCCAGGATCGCGGAGGATGGTGCAGACTGCACACAGTTGGAAGTATTTTGTAATGGAAAGTGCAACAGGTAAGTACTGAAGGTAGGTACTGCAGGCTGGGTACAGAAGATGGGCACCAAGGCGGATCACAGCAGACAAGGCACAGCAGAAGTCGTATTCGGGGACGGAAGCAGAGGTCAGTAAGCCATTGGTCAGCAGATCCGATAGCAAAGTCGTGGTTAGGCAAGCAGGGGTCATACACAGGGGAGATGTCGAGAAGATCCGTGAACAATCCGAGGTCAGAGCTGGGAGCGAGACAAGAGGAATCCAAGAGAAAGGCGGGTTGATAACAGGTGATCAGAACCAGCAGCAAACACAGGAGCAGGAAGCTGAAGACCAGTCAGCAATGTCCATGTGCCACAGACATCCTTTTAAAGGCCTGAGGGTGCTGGGATCTGACGTCCATTGCGTCCGCCAGCGTGCACACATCTACGCCCTGTTGAATGTGCATTTGCAATACATGTGCACGTATCAGTGCAGGCGTGGCCATGTTGAGAATTGGTTAATGTGCCAGGTCTGTGAGCAACTATTCTCCCGCTAGTTCCCTGACACACACTTTTTCAATATTTATAAAGTAAAGAAACCAATGGCTCCCGCTGCTGTGTCTCAGCCAATGAGGAGGGAGAAACCTGAGCAAGCCACTGCTCTTGTGCACGTCTCTAAATCAGGCTTGGGTAAGTTTTAGGGGGGGGGGGGGGTGCTGAGGGTGAAGCTGCACACTAAGCCTCGGTTTCCACTAGTGCGGCTACGAAGTCGTGCTACTTCTAGCACGACTTCGTAGCGAAAGTAAACTGCGGCTTCAGTGAGATTTGTCCCTCATATATAGAGGGAAGTCACACTGAAGGCGGCTCAAAAGACTACTTTTGAAGTCGCCGCAACTGAAGCCGCGGCAGTGGAAACGGGCCCCATTGAAAACAATGGGTTTTGACTTGCTGTGCGACTTGACATGTGTCAAGTCGCACCGCAAGTCGCACTAGTGGAAACCGAGCCTTAAGGTTTTTACCTTCATGCATAAAATCTATTTAGGTAAAAAACATTCAGCCTTTACAACCACTTTAGGTAGGAGCTGCTGTTGCTCCTTTGGAAGCAGTACAATACTTCCAAGGAGGGTAGTAAAACACTGTGCCCTGTACTCACACTAGAAATGTTGTGTGATAATCCTGTTCGAGTGATCAGTAATCACGTATCATTGTTCTCATTGCTAATAAGCAATTCTGATTTGTTCCTATTGATTACTACACAATGCATTCCATACTTTTATTTATTTATTTTTTAAATCAAAACCTCTATATACCCTGTCATCATAGGCTACCAACATGTCAATTGTTTTCATCTCAGAGATTTCAATTTTGTGTGAACTCAATGAATTCCATGCTGGCTTCTAACACAACAGTGACTCTGGCATAGGTTTGTTCCCAATGTAAAAGATTCAGAAAATATACAAATATGATTAGGTTTGTATTAGGGATAGACCGATATGGTTTTTTTCAGGGCTGATACCGATATTTTGGCCATTGCATATCGGGATATTACATTTAAAGTTTTGAAAAATAGAGACAATTTTTGACACAAATCAGGGCCTGTGGGTGGCTGGCTGTCTGGCACCCTGTCTGTGGGTGGCTGGCTTTCTGGCACCCTGTCTGTGGGTGGCTGGCTGTCTGGCACCCTGTCTGTGGGTGGCTGGCTGTCTTGCACCCTGTCTGTGGATGGCTGGCTGTCTTGCACCCTGTCTGTGGGTGGCTGGCTGTCTTGCACCCTGTCTGTGGGTGGCTGGCTGGCACAGGACCTGTGGGTGGCTGGCTGGTTCAGTGCCTGTGGGTGGGTGGGTGGCTGGCTGGTTCAGTGCCTGTGGGTGGCTTGCTGGCTGGCTGCTACAGGGTCTGTGGATGTGGGTGGCTGGCTGGCACCGGGCTGCTGTGGGTGGGTGTATGGCTGTGATACACTCCCGTGAGACTAGTCCCAACTCCAGACGAGGCTGTCCAAGGCAAGAGAGGCGACCTAAGAAGGCAGGATGACGTCACAAAAATATCGGCCAGTTCCGGGACCAATGCCGATATATCGGGGAAAGTGCATATCAGCCCCCGATATATTGGCCTTGCCGATAATTGGTCTATCCCTAGTTTATATGCTACATGCTAAAGTTAATTATCAGAGAAAAAAGGTACATTTCCTAGTACAGGCTTTTCCAGTAACGAACCTTCAGAGCTAAGCTGTATGTAAAAATTAGTCATTATTTCTGTTTCAATCTTTTTATTCAGTTTTCAGAATTAAAGTAAAACGTTATAATGTAATAAAAAAGGATGCAAAATGGCTCTGTCAACATAAACCGTAAATAAGGCGTTATCAATGATGGCATGTTTTAAGGGTAAGGCGTTAAGACAGAAATCCATGGAAGTCCATCAGTGGGTACCAGGAACAGCACCAAAGTGGTCAACTATGAGGAGACTTGTATTGCGAAAGATATTTGGGTTATAGTCCAAAAAGAGGCTAAGCCATTATTTCTACTTTTAATTTAAAGTTGAAGAATTCTGCTCCTCTGCTCTGTACCATAAAAAAAAAAATCTTCCTATCAATTGCCAGCTTTCTTACACCCAGATTTGCCACCTCCTTCGAAGTCCAAAGGGCCATCACAAGAGGGGCAACAAGAAGCAGACATGGGGTACAGTGCCATTTTCATTCTGAGCCAGCAACATCGGACTCCTAGTGAATTAAGGGTGCTTAGTAAGGGGTTAGCCTTTGTTCCTACTTCTCCATACAATAAGTTCAACTTTAAGTTAATCTGTAGAGATTTGAAATCTTTTCAGATACTGATCTACCTACTGCTTTGGCAATAAAAGCTAACAGTATACTGGATAAATCTAATATACCTACCTCTGCTAAAGCATCAGGTGTCAACTACAAATGACAGATCTCGTGAAACCTGGAAAAACAATCTGTCCATAGCAGATCAGTTGCTAGTAATAGCTTCAATAATGATGAAACTATTGTTATTAGACTGGCAGACATGATTATAACCATGATCTTAGATAGATAATACTGTCGACCCAAATCTTGTCACACTTAATAGACACTACAACATGTGCTCCATTACCTAGTGACCCCACAGTCCAACATAAACAGACTGTTAATAATTTGCTAATTCATAGTCTTGACCATTAATGGATTACTCAAGATTAATTTCATTTTTTTATTATAGATTTTCCTTGCTCACAAGAAAAACACCCAAGCTCAACTGCTTATACCTTAAATATAGATGCCGGAGACCGCTGCACAAGTTGGGATACTGGCTATATACAGGGAACACAGTACATGAAATGCTAACGCGTTTCGGCCTATACAGTCTCCCTCATAGCATAACATACACTGCTCAAACAAATTAAAGGAACACTTTGAAAACACATCAGATCTCAATGCGGAAAAAATATCATGCTGGATATCTCTACTGATATGGACTGGGTAATGTGTTTAGGAACGAAAGGATGCCACATCGTTTTATGGAAATGAAAATTATCAACCTAAAGAGAGCTGAACTCAAAGACACCTGAAAATTAAAGTGAAAAAATGATGCCGCAGACTGGTCCATTTTGCTGAAATTTTATTGCAGCAACTCAAAATGGTACTGGGTAGTTTGTATGGCCCCATGTGCTTGTTTGCATGCCTGACAATTTTGGGGCATGCTCCTAATGAGACGACGAATGGTGTCCTAGGGTATTTCCTCCTAGATCTGGACCAGGGCATCACTGAGCTCCTGAACAGACTGAGGTGCAACCTGGCGGCATTGGATGGACCGAAACATAATGTTCCAGAGTTGTTCTATTTGGGTCAGGCGAGCTGGCGGCCATTGAATGGTATCAATTCCTTCATCCTCCAGGAACTGGCTGCATACTCTCGCCACATGAGGAAGGCCATTGTCGTGCACCAGGAAGAACCCAGGACCCACTGCTCCAGCGAAAGGGTCTGACAATGGGTCCAAGGATTTCATCCCGATACCTAATGGCAGTCAGGATGCCATTGTATAGCCTGTAGAAGTGTCTGCGTCCCTTCTTTTGATATGCCTCCCCAGGCAATCACTGACCCACCACCAAACTGGTCATGCTGAACGATGTTACAGGCAACATAATGTTCTCCACAGTGTCTCCAGACTCTCTTTACGTCTTTCACATGTGTTCAGGGTGAACTTGCTATCATCTGTGAAAAGCACAGGGAGCCAGTGGCGGACATGCCAATTCTGGTGTGCCATGGCAAATGCCAATCAAGCTCCATATTGCCGGGCAGTGAGCACAGGGCACACTATAGGATGTCGGGCTGTTAAGCCACCCTCATGAAGTCTGTTTCTTATTGGTCAAAGACATTCACACCAGTGGCCTGCTGGAGGTCATTTTGTAGGGCAGTGCTCATCCTGTTTCTCCTTGCACAAGGAAGCAGATACTGGTCCTGCTGATGGGTTGAAGACCTTCTACGACCCTGTCCAGCTATTTTAGGGTAACTTCCTGTCTCCTGGAATCTCCTCCATGCTCTTGAGACTGTGCTGTGAGACACAGCAAACCTGGCAATGGCACGTATTGATGTCCCATCCTGGAGGAGTTGGATTGCCTGTGCAACCTCTATTGGGATCAGGTATCGCCCCATGCTACCAGTAGTGATACTGACCCTAGCCAAATGCAAAATTTGTGAAAAACAGAAAAGATGAGTAGAGAAAAAAATGTCAGTGTCCTCCACCTGTAAAACCATTCCTACTTTGGAGGGCATCAAATCATTGCCCATCTAGTGTCCCTGTTTATTTCAGTAACACCAAAGCAGCTAAAACTGATTAACAACCCCCTCTGCTACCTAACTGACCAGATCAATATCTCAGGAGTTTAATTGACTTGATGCTATACTCAGAATAAAAAGTGTACCTTTAATTTTTTTTGAGCAGTGTATTACTAAAACATTTATATACTCTTTGACCTCCTCCACAAGTAAATGCAGAGGCAGGGTTGCACTCATTAAAAACAATTAGTATGTAATCACAAACACCTGGAGGGAACACACTGGGAAATGGTAGGCGTGTCCGCCAGGAGAAACACTTACAGATACAATACCCACTTGAATGTTTACTCCAAAAATAGTGACTGCCCTACAACAGTTTTACTACTACAGGGCAGCAGCTGTGCGCATGACCATTTATGTGTATATATATATGTGGTCCTGCACTTCTGGTTAGTGGGCACAAATGCAGGCCACCGGCAGCTCGCTCCTGCTGTGATTAAACACAGCGGGAGCCAATCAACCGATACCGCGGACTCTGTCTGCTGGCACCCACTGATCATCCTGCAGAGAGACAGAACGGCAAACTGCCTATGTAAAGAAGACAGATTGCCATTCTTACAGGAAGGAAAGACCTAGATCCAGGTCTTTCCCTAGTAAAAGCACCTCTCACACTGTAGTAAAACACTGGCTAGGCACAGATCTAACCCTTTGATCACCTCAATGTTAACCCCTTCCCAGCCAGTGTCATTGGTACAGTGACCATGCATATCTCTCTTTCGTTCATTGACGGACACCGCTCCTGCTCTCCATAACCATTGGGTTATACTGCCCCCTACAGGAGTAGGACATTAGGCAGAAAAATAATCTGGCAATGCCTATGGGCAGTCCCAGGGGGTATACTCCCTCTCTTTGCTATAGGTACCCAGTTTTTTTCTACCGAGTCAGGAGTAGAGACCTAGATCCTTGCAGGGATCTCTGGGCCG
The DNA here is from genome assembly GCF_965119305.1 of Pelophylax lessonae. Taxonomy (NCBI): domain Eukaryota; kingdom Metazoa; phylum Chordata; class Amphibia; order Anura; family Ranidae; genus Pelophylax; species Pelophylax lessonae. Next base: position 117,091,291 of record NC_138778.1, read on the forward strand.
GGCAAATTTTTTCCCCTGTTTTTTTTTCCTGTGTGATCTACAAACAGACTTCAGCTCTACTCTAGGTTTGTCGGGACATAGCCCCACTGCACGGGGGGTTGCCTGCGAGTTAAAAGCCTGGCGAGGTCGCATACGACCGAGTCTCAGACAGAGTCGCAACATTCATCCTGGCCCACAGCCCCCCATTTCGATGGCGAGGGGCGGATGTCTGGAGCGGTGGCCACCTGGTTCCTGGTATGCTGAGTAGCTTTCTCCCCTTGGAGGGTTTTTTGGGTAGACATGGGTCCCTCCTTGGGATGGTCGGACCCCCAGGTTCCCCTCATTCCCTTCAGGCACCCCCCTTCCATCTGTCCCTAATCCTTCCCCCCTCCACTTATGCTGAGGCTGTGTGGGTGGTCTTGTCCACCTCCTGGGGTGGGGACAGGGCGCTGTGCTGACGATATGGGCCGGGGGTGGGTGCACCTCTGGCGACCGGACGATCAGCTGTGCAGGGGGGGTATACCTGGTGGGGGTGTACCTGGTGGGGGTTCCTGCCAGGGCTCCCCGTCCTGCCTGGGCCTGTCCTTGAGGCCTAGGGGTTGTGGTGCCGTGCAAGACCATTTTGCTGTAGTCTGTTTCTATGCACAGCGGCCATGTTTGTTTAGTCCGGCGGCCATTTTGCAGTGGTTTGTCATTCAAATAAGCGTCAGCGATTTCGGCGGTGGGAGCCCCTCCTCATCTGTTGCTGACTCCTGGATATTTTCACTTTCTGATCACCGCAAGTGGAATGCAGATTATCTTAGTGTCTGCAAGTGCCTGTTTTTGCTGGGTGGGGAGTATGGTGGGGTTCTCTCCCTCTCTGCTGAGGATCGCTTGATGCTTTGTGCCTGGTGACCAGGTGGTGCTGCCAGCGCAGTGGGGGTTGTCCCTTTGCAGTGTTTTTATGCTTTTTGTTGGGTCCCCCTGGTGACTCATGGAGTCTTTGGAGCACATCACCCCACCTGACCCCCCTCTCTGAGGCTGCAGGGCCCTTCGGGTCCCAACCATCCACCAATGCACTGACAGCGGCCCTGGAGTCCTTTGTGTCCCAGGTGGAGGTGGCTTTCAGGCAACAGGCTAGCAAAAAGAGTCCCCTGCCTCATCTGTCTCATCAGATCCTGAAACGGATTCAGCTGCCGCTGACGTGGGTCACCCTGCTTGGGTCTATGACCACACACCCGTAATCCTCAGATAGTGAGGATGTTTGCTCCACATCTGCAACTGTGCACAAAAAGGCGCTGGTTGAAGCACGTATTGTATCTGTACTTGAGACCTTGAAGATGGAGGACGCAGCTGCAACAGAAGCGCAGGTCACCTTTGGTACTTACAAGCCATCCAGAGCGGCAAAGGTGTTTCCTTTCCTTGCCTATTTCGACAGAATTGTCGCTAAAGAGTGGCGATAACCAAAGCGTCCCCTTGTGGACCCTAAGCGATTTACTAGGCATTACTCTTATGAGGAGTCACTTATTAAGAAGACGATTGTTCCACTGGTGGTGGACCCTCCACTTTCCAGATTGCACAAGGCAACCATGATTCTGGTTCCAAAGTCCCCGGCCTATAAGGATCCGGCTGACAGGAAGGTGGAAGCTGTGGCCCGCAATATGTACACTCTGGCTGGCTTAGCAATGAGGCCGGTATTCACCATTGCCCTGGTGTTGCAAACTCTGACCGAGTGAGCTAAGCTTTTATGCTGTGACCTGGAGGGGAAACAGCTCCCCTCTGCCTTTGCTGAGCTGGGGGACCAGTTGGTCCAGGGGCTACAGTTTATCTGTGATGCCTCTTTGGATGTGGCTCCCCTAGTGGTTTGGCTTTGTTTCAGCAGTGGTCCTACGGCTTGTCTTTTGACTCAAATGGTGGTCAGGGGACCAGACTTCTTAAAAGGCCTTGACTGATCTACCCTTTCAGGGGATTGCCTGTTTGGGGCTACCCTGGATGACACCATTAAAGGTCTCACAGGGGGAAAGAGTACCTTTCTTCCGCAAGCTACTGAGGGCAAGGAGCCTCGTCGTAGACCTGGGCTCTCCTTCTCGGCTCCTAAGAAGTCTTTTTTCATCCCTCCGGGTCGACTGACAATGGCTCGGAGCCTTTCAGGGCCCCCTCTGGAGGATCCAAATGAACCTGGTCTGGCAAGCCGAGAGCGGGCTTCTCCAGACCCGCAGACAAGGCTCCTTCAGCATGAAGGTGCACCCTCACCCGTATAGGGGATGGGGGAACGTCTTCATTGGTTTCCGGACCCGTGGAATTCCCTGGTACAAGACAAGTGGGTTAGCAAAGTTATTCTGTCCGGCTACAAGATTGAGTTTCACTCTTGTCCCCCGGCAAGGTTCTTTCCTTCCCAGCTTGCGCCTGTCCCCGGACAGTTTACAGGGTCTGTTTGGGGTAGTACAAGACCATTGCTTCAATTGGTTATTGTCCTGTTCCGACTTCGGAACATTTTCAGAGTTTTTATTCAAACCTGTTTACAGTTCCCAGGAAGGAAGGCAAGGTGCGTTCAATCCTTGACCTCAAGGTGCTGAACTGCTTTGTGCGGGTGCAGAAATTCAGGATGGAGTCTATTTGCACGGTGGTGGCATCCCTGCATCAGGGGGATTTTCTTGCCTCTATCGACATCAAGGATGCTTACCTTCACATTCCAATATGTGCTGGTCACCAGTGCTTCCTCCGCTTTGCCGCGGGAGAAGAGCATTATCAGTTTGTGGCGTTACCTGTTGGTCTCGCCTCTGCTCCTCGGGTCTTCACAAAAGTGTTAGCCCTGGTGCTTGCATTATTACGCCAACAGGGAGATCGTGGTACTGGGCTACTTGGACAGAGTCCCCTACTGCACTGGTGGATACTTGGAAATCACCATACAAACTCTGGAGAGTTCGACTGGATTCAGAATTTTCAGAAGTCTGCACTGGTTCAATCCACAAAGCTAGACTATCTGGGTCTGACTCTGGACTCGACCTTAGCCAGAGTGCTCCTTCCTCTGGACAAACTCTGGAAATTGCAGGTTGCAATTCGTCTCCTGCTGTCCAGCAGATGGTCATCCCTCCGGACTTGCATGCGGGTGCTGGGCCTGATGGTGTCTACCTTTAGTATTGGTTTTTTTCAGGTGGACTCCTTGGTTGAGCTCATGTTGCCTGGTTGGCAATGGTTTAGCCTTAGGAATTATTTTGGTTGTTCCCACCCCTCATGTTTACACTGCTTTGGGACGTCCCAATGGTTATGAAGATCAGGAGCTGTGTCCGTCAACGAACGAAAGCGAAAATGGCATTTTTGACTTACCATAAAATCCATTTATCTGATGTTCATTGACGGATACAGCACCCACCCCTCTGTGGAGTTGTAATTCTTTGACACTGCTTATAACAAAACGGAGTACCTATAGCAGAGAGAGGGCATATACCCCCTGGGACTGCCCATAGGTGTAGCCAGATTCTTTTTCTGCCTAGTGTCGTACTTCTGTAGGGGGCAGTATAACCCAATAGTTATGAAGATCAGGAGCTGTGTCCGTCAGTGAACATCAGAGAAATTATTATTTAAATTTAAATAAATTATTTTTTTGTTTAGCACCAATCACTTTATTAGTGTCATTGGTCCACAAAAAAAGTGTAATTTAGTGTCAGGGTGACCGCCGCAATATCGCAGTCCCGCTATAAGTTGCTGATCGCTGAAATTACTAGTAAAAAAAAAATAAATAGTCTATAGTTTGTAGATGCTATAACGTTTGTACAAACCAATCAATATACGCTTATTTGGATTTTTTTAGGAAAAATATGAAGTAGAATACATATTGGCCTAAATTTATGAAGAAATTTAATTTTTTTTAAAAATTCTTATTGGATATGTTTTTTTAGCAGAAAGTGGATTTTTTTTTTTTTCTTTCAGAATTGTCAGTCTTTTTTAGTTTACAGCTCAAAAAGTAGACGCAGAGGTAATCAAATACCAGCAAAAGAAAACTGTTTGTGGGAAAAAAAATACTTACATTTTTTTTTGGTACAGCGTATTACAAAAAATGGCTTGGTCATTAGAGACATGACTAGGCATGTTTGGGATTATAGTCCCAAACCCACCTACCATATCCCGCCAGGAAGCAGACACTGCACACCGCTAATCACAGGCATTAAGACATTTCCTGGTCTGTGCAGACCAGGAAATGTCTCACTACCTTTGCATACTGGTGCGCAATGTTGGCTTCCTGGTGGGATCAGGCAGGTGGGTTAGGACTAAGATCCCGAACATGCCTGAGCCCATCTCTATTGGTCATGAAGGGGGGTAAATCTTCTGGCAGTCAAGTGATTAAACCAGATAGGACTCTTGTGCGCAAGGTGTGAATCCAACACACTTTTCTCTAAAGCAGGATACGATGTAGGTCACCACCCCTCAAGGGTTTCCTTAACCTGTTCAGTGCCATGAAAAGAAAATGGGTGATGTGGATACAGGGAAAATTAGGAACAGGAGCTATAGAAAGGATTGTGTGGATAATTCCCTGTTATTGGCTTCCAGCTTTCACCCGTCTCACACAGTGAGATCCATCCCGACAGGTGAGTTTGTGAGAGCTAGAAGGAATTGCTCCACACAGGAGGGCTATGATCAGGAGTGTGGAGTTATTTCCAATAAGCTGTGACAGCGTGGCTATAAGGAACATTGGGAAAACATTAGCTACAGAGAGAGACTGCTCTGATTTGATAAAAATGAATCCCGCAGTCAAATCTAAGCAACACCAACACTTCAGTAAAGGGGTCTGTTTTGTAACATAGTTTTTAATTGTATATGATAGGTTGTCAATATCATTAACCTCCCTGGCGGTATGATTCTTTTGGATTTTAGGTGCTGAAAGCGGTACCATTATTTTGCATGCAATTCTTGTGAATGAGCAGCCCAAACCAACTGCATACATTTATTATACATATATTATTTATATATATATATATATATATATGTATGTATGTTTACATATATTATGTATATATATATATATATATATATATATATATATACACACGTATATATTTTATATAATGTATACAGTTGGTTTGGGCTGCTCATTCACAAGAATTACGTATATATATATATATATATTTACATAAAAAGTACAGTAAAACTGCAGGAAAGGGCACTGGGGGGCAAACTAATGTGATTTTTTTTTTTTATTTTGAATGGTATCAGTGTGTTTGGTGTGTTTTTACATTTGAATTTGCCGCCGGTTCCACCCCCCTGCGAACGTCACGTCGCAGGAGACGGAAGCCGGGGCACGGAGACAATCGGGTGGAAGAACCGCCGCCAGACACCTCCGGACACATCGCTGGATCCCGGTGACAAGGTAAGAAACCTCTTTTTCAGGATCCATCGATGCTTCTGGCGGTACCCCGAGTGTGGCTCAGGGTTACCGCTTTTGGCTCTGAAATTTACCCCTGAGCCACACTCGGGAATACCGCTAGGAAGGTTAAACAAAATCTACCCATTTTATATGCAGGCAGAGACTTACACACCATACTTAGCAGGGGCTGTCATTTTTCCAGAGGACGGGCACCATTTTTGGGTAGTATATTATCTCCCACTCTACTTCTTTCAGACAATGCCTCCAAGTCTACTGGATGGTTACCCATGAAAGGGTCCTATAGTTACGGGTATGCTACTTGCAGATACCAGAGGAAACCTAAGAAAAGCACCAAAACCACATCCTTTGCCACTGCAAAGTTTTTGAAATGAAACAATACATCAATTGGAACATTAAGTTAGTGGTTTATGTGATTGGAATGTGACATTTTCAGGGTACATTATGTGGGATGTACTTTACTCCCCCTTAGAATTGGGATCACAGAGAATTACAATGATACGAATAAAAGCAATGCCAGGAATGTATCAAATGTTTCAAAACACTTCAGAGATGTTCATAATGGTAATTTTAGATTATTTTTCTATTCATGGCATTGAACAGGTTAAGAAACCTTTTAGGGGTGGCGACCTACATGGTATCCTGCTATAGAGAGAAGTGTGGTGATTCACACCTTGCACACGGGTATCCTGTCCGGTTTAAACAATAGATAGGATATAGATCTATTTTTTAAAAATACATCCAACGGGGTATTGTATCTGTAATTCTGTTATTTCTCCTGGCAGACACTCCTAGCATCTCCCAGTGTGTTCCCTCCAGGTGTTTGTGGTTAAATATGAATTGTTTTTAATGAGTGTAATCCAGCCTTTGCATTTACTTTGGAAAGGGGGGGGGGGGGGTCCAAGATAAGCTTGTTTGTAGTAATATGTTATGCTATAAGGAAGACTGTAATAGCTGAAACGCGTTAGATTTTTCAAGTTGTCATTTTTTTGTCATAATTTTTTGGAAAATGAAGAAATTATAAAAAAATTTTTTAATTTTATTTTATTTTTTTACGACTTTTTTTAACATACTGTGACCAAAGTAATGTTACCAGAGGAAGTGATCGGTATTTTTTTACACGTTGCATATAGCAATGCATTTCATTGCGATATGCAAGCATTTTACTGATCAATTCATTTTGTTTGGCCTAGTCTGTATCATGTGATCTACTGTGGTCAATCACAGCTAGCAACACAACTGTATCCAATGGTGAGCTTGAAAGGAAATTTCAGGAACATGTGTGACCAGAGATGTGTGGACTGCCACAGAGAATATCAGGCACAAGTAAAGTGCACAAGTAAAGCAGGCAGATCATCTGGCAGGGAGGCAGACTGGAGTAGATCATCTGGCATGGAGGTAGACTGTATCAGATGGTCTGGCGTGGAGGCAGACTGCATCAGATGGTCTGGGGTGGAGGCAGACTGCATCAGATGGTCTGGCGTGGAGGCAGACTGCATCAGATGGTCTGGGGTGGAGGCAGACTGCATCAGTTCTCCTGGCGTGGAGGCAGACTGGATCAGTTCTCCTGGCGTGGAGGCAGACTGGATCAGTTTTCCTGGCGTGGAGGCAGACTGGAACAGATCGCCTGGCGTGGAGGCATACTGGATCAGTTTTCCTGGCGTGGAGGCAGACTGGAACAGATCGCCTGGCGTGGAGGCATACTGGATCAGTTCTCCTGGCGTGGAGGCAGACTGGATCAGTTTGCCTGAACATCACCAAACCTCATCCTGCCTTGATCAACTAGGGAATAAAAAAAAGGAATACATTCTAACAACTGATCTCTGGTCCACTCCTTCAATATCTGGCGGCAATATTCCTTTTCTTCTGTCACTAGCAAAGTAAAGTATACAACCTCCTCAGGATGCATCTTGCTGCAAACGACAGCAGAGCCAAGATGGGCTTCCCTGTGCAGCCACTTCTAGTCAGGACTGCCTTGGGTTATGTCAGGAACAGGTGTGACCAGAATGTGTGGACTGCCACAGAGAATACCAGGCACAAGTAAAGTGTAAAATTATATAATTTATATATATAAAAAAAAAGAATAACATAAATGTAACTGCACCTCCAATATACCCAAACTGTGCAAATCAAACCAAAGGCCCAAACAAACTGTGAGACACAGTGAACAACCGCCCACACCAAGTATATACAGAAAACAGGGAATGCGAAGTGTAGTCGTAACGGAGCTAGGGTCATACACAGGAGATCAAGCAGAGGAAGCTGGGAGCAAGGTAGAACAGGGAGAGGGTAACAGAAGAGAGCAGGCGGGAAGGAATCAGGCTGAAGGGTCAGGGTCTGGGTCTAGAATCAGGATGCAGGATCACAGGTCAGAGGCACATGGAGACAGAACACCAACAGGAGAAACACAGGCAGGGCTTAAATATACTTCGTGCAATGAGCATGAGGTGAAGACTGATTACATGAAATTTATATGAGCTTCTGGCTGCTGAAAGAGACCCACAGGTGGACACTGGAACTGCAATCTATAGATCTGGGAGCCACAGTGCCATTAGCAGGTGAGCCTTTTCCTGACAGGAAGCCATCCATTGTTTACAACTGTCATGTGACCTGCTGTGATTGGTTACAACCGTCACATGGTACAGGTAGCGGCTGTTGAAGTGATTAGTCATCGTCATCGTCTGTGTCTGGTGCATGCAGTTGTTGGCAGACTGCGCCGCTGCGTGGCCCCACCGTCTGGGAGGACATCATATGGCATCCACCCGAACACAGCGTCATTTGCCCATAGGCTGGGCGGGAATGGGCTAATGTCCTCCTTATTGTCCAATCCATCTTAAAGTAAAAATGAAATATTCTCCTGTGTTTCCGTTAAAGGGTAACTCCACTTTCCTGGAAAAGAAAAATAGCAAATAAAAAAAATAAAATAAAAATAATATAAACAATTCTGACTCAAGTCAAATTCTAATTCAATGTTATTAAAAAATTACCTTTCCTTTACAGTCTGTAGTGCTGTAGTTCCCTGGAAATGGCTACCTGGAGGCGTTCTGTACACAGATGGTGTACAGAACGCCCCCTGAAAATGTATTTTTCTGCTTGTGTGATTGGCTCACTAATTTTCCCAGAAGTCTGCACTAAGATACAAGTCAGATTTTTGGCTTTCCTTGCAACAATGTCATTTTTGGTGACGTACTTCCAAAGGGAAATCACATGTAAATGGATGCAGACCTTGCCACTTTCCTCATTAGACTCCTGCAGGTGCAGCACCTGATTGATAATTATAAAATCCTTTCAGATTCAATACAGATTCGCTTTGCACTCGGATGCAGACAAACGGTTATTTCTTTAGAATATGAAAAGGTCGGAATCTGCAGAAAAATTTTAAAAACCCCTGTAATGTACAGAGATCACCCAGAGGGAATTTTTTTTTCTCTTCTCTACAAATGTGGATTTTAACCATTTGCCGACCCCTGCAAGTACATATACTGCGGCGGTCAGCCCCTCACAGGCAAAGTGACGTACCGGTACGTCACTAGCCTGTGAGGCTCTGGGGAGCGAGCGCGTGCCACCGGAGGCACGCTCCCGCGGTCACGGTCTCCCCCACGCGTGTGAGCGGTGGACCCAATGTCCGCCGCTCACTCACGATCGTCGGTGACAGCGGGAGAAAGGCAGGCGGCTAGTGTAAACAAGCCGCCTGTCATTCTCCCCTGTGTAGAAACAGTGATCACATGGTTCTACTATGTAGGACCATTGATCATTGTTCCTACATTTCAAGCCACAGCCAATTGCAGTTAGAATCATGCCCCTAGGGACACACACAACCCCTCCCTCTCAAATAGTTAACCCCTTCACTACCAGTGTATTTTTACAGTAACAGTGCATATGTATAGCACTGATTACTGCAGTAATGTCACTGGTAACCCCAAAAGTGTCAAAAATGTCAGTCAAGGGTCCGATCTGTCCGCCCCAATGTCGCAGTACCGCAAAAAAATCGCAGATCGCCACCATTACACGTTAAAAAAAAAACACCAAAAATGACAAAAATCTTTCCCTTAGTTAGTAAACGCGATAACTTTTGCGCAAACCAATCAAAATACGCTTTTTGCGATTTTTTTTTTTTTTTTTTTTTTTTTTTTTTTTTACCAAACATATGTAGCATAAAACAAATTGGCCGAAAATGTTAAAAAATTTTGATTTTAACATTTTTTTCCCGGGAATTTCATATAAAAAAATGTGAAAAATATTGTTATTTTTGCAAAATTGACGCTCTTTTTTTGTTTATAGCGCATGATTAAAAAATCGCACAGGTGATCAAATACCACCAAAAGAAAGCTCTGTCTGTGGGAAAAAAAGGACGTCAAATTCGTTTAGGTACAGTGTCGCACGACTGCGCAATTGTCCGTTAAATTCACGCAGTGCCGAATCGCAAAATACCCCCTGGTCAGGAAGGGGGTAAAATCTTCCGGGGCTTAAGTGGTTAAGCTGGCCATAGACGATTCAAATCTTGGCCGGTTCACAAGGTAATGGACAAGATTCTAAACATATATGGGCAGGCTGAATATACCCAAGATGATTGATTGATGAAATTGGGTACAGCCAGCCTCTTGTATTTTACATGCGATTATTGTTTGCAGCTAATATAGCTGCTAGCAGTAATTGTGTTCTGCCGGTGTTGACGGCTCAGTGTGCCCCCCCCTCCCCCACTGGGAGAATACAACGGCTCCGCGGGAGGGATTCCCCCATCATCACTGCTTGTGTTGATGGAAGAATCAAGCAATTTTCTTTTATGCAACCCATGGTTGCAGGAAAAAAAATTGCTTTGTCTGTGGCTGGCTTTGCTATTTAAAGAAAAATCTTTCTCTAGTTACCATGGTTCTTTTTCTAAATGCTTTAACGCTTCTTCAGAGTGATAGGTCTCCTTTAAGTGGACATGGCAGTTGTGTAAAATCCATTAGAGAAAGCACAGGCCGCCTCCATATTTAGCTGGAACTAATGGATTTTGATAATGAGCCTTACCTCCGTAGAATGGGGCCAGGGGTGTTATCCATGGTAACCACACTGACTTCACTAGACTTTAATTTCTAGACATGAACATGTCTCAAGACAATTTTTCTGGCTTCTCCTTCAGGTTATAAGAAGCTTTTGAATAAATATTCCCAAAAACATTTGTTCCATGAAACCGTTATTGAATATAGAGCACCCAAAGTGTAATTCACCGTATAAATGGAATGTATCTTTCCTTGTTTAAGCTGAACTCCAAACAGATAATAATAAAAAACTGATAGCTCAGGAATAAGCCCCCGTTCACACTAAGGTGACCTGTGAGGTGACCTGTGAGGTCGCCGCAGGTCGCCTCCCATAGGGAAGCTGCAGACCCGTTCTAATAGGAGCGACACACGTCGCTCCGACTTAGAAAAAGGGTCCGGAGCTTCTTTGGGGCGACCAGGAGGTGACCGCCATAGACTTCAATGTTATGAAGTCCGTGGCGGCCGCTCTGAGGTCGCGGCGCGCTGCTCGCACCGCGATCTCGGAGGTCGCCCCGGGAAGTAGCGTCGCGGTAGTGTGAACCGACGCTAATAAATACATAGATTTTTATTTTTTTTTTTAAGGCTCCATGCACACCGGGTGTCAGAAAAAACGAGCTGCAGAGCCACTTTGAACGCCACGAAAAAGCAGCTGTAAAAACGTGCTTTTAGTAGCTTTTTCCATTGACGTTATTGCACGTTTGGCCACGTTGGCTTTTAGCAGCGTTTTTCTGCCTCTATTCAAAATCAATGGTTGCCTATGAGCCGTCTTTGATACGGCTTTCAGCCCATTGATTTGAATGGAAGTCGCATCACAAGTCTAATCAGGATGATCCGACTTGTGGTAGAAGATTGTATGGAGAGGAATGGTCTAACTATGTATCAACTGGCACTGTCCCCTATAACAAATTTGAGAGCAGTAATGGAACCAGGTTGGCAGGCGACTAAGGGGAAGGGGGAAGGAAGCAGAGGGGAATTAACTGCCAACACTGGAAATGGGGATTTAATTGTTCCTATATAATCAACAGAATATCACATAATAAAAAATAAAACATGTTTATTAGAAAGCAAGCAATATAGCACAATATAGCATATGTATATGTATATATATATATATATATATATATATGTGTAACATCTCTCGTCATATACATGGAACAATATATCTAAAACGTATCACATGATCTGCTTGTAGATCGACATGTTTCACTGGTAACAGCTTCCTCAGGATCCAAGCAATACACATATGTCAGACAAATATTCAGACTATCATATCTAAAATAAACAATAATATATATCAGTATGCAATACATATACTATTTGACAGGAATATGAATACTAAACAAGGATAAATAAATCAGTACATCATGACAAAATATAAAAAAGGGGGAAGACAGTTAGACAAAACAAAAAACAAAAAAAAAAGGGGGGGGAGGGAAAGTGTTATATTGTGAGGCGTCAAGTCCGACTTGTGGTGCGACATGCGCTCTGAAGATCTTGAGGGGGAACTCCATGCCCAAAAAACGGTGTGGGGTCCCCCCCAAAATTCACACCAGACCCTTATCCGAGCATGCAGCCCGGCAGGTCAGGAAAGGGGAGGGGACGAGCGAGCAGCCCCACCTCCTCCTGGGCCATACCAGGCCACACGCCCTCAACATTGGGAGGTGGGTGCTTTGGGGCAGGGGGGCTCTGCACCCCCCCACCCCAAAGCACCTTGTCCCTATGGTGATGTGGACAAGGGTCTCTTCCCGACAATCCTCAGCAGTGGTTGTGGGGGTCTGCGGGCAGGGGACTTATCGGAATCTGGAAGCCCCCTTTAACAAGGGGGCCCCCAGATCCCAGACCCCCTCCCTATGTGAATGAGCATTGTACCCCTACCCATTCACCTCAAAAAAAGGCGTAACGCTATATACGTGGCTTAACGCTATATAAGCAATGTTAAGCAGCCTTTAGTATCGTCAGATGCCGTTTTTACAGCTCCGACGCTGGTCATCAGAATGCACAGGCCCTGGGTTTTTTTTGCAACCTATGCCACTTGGAGTTCCTAAAAGCCTCTGTGTGCATGAGGCCATAGAATAACATGGAGAGGCATTTTTAAGCTGCAAAAAAAAAAAACGTCTGACGCTCCTAAAAGCAGCTGCAAAAACGCCCTGTCTGCATGAGGACTTAATGTAGCCTTTGTAAGTATTTGCAGTTGACTTAGCTCAGGTTACATAGTCAGGTTGAAAAAAGACACAAGTCCATCTGGCTCAACCAATAAAAAACAGTAAAGAAAAGCCAACCATACAATCCCATATACACAATCCTATACCCGCAGTTGATCCAGAGGAAGGCGAAAAAACCCCAGCAAAGCATGATCCATTTTGATTATGATTAAATAAAGCACAGCATACCCAAACTGCCTACCCCTAATGGGAACTATCTGTAAGCGGATTGGTTACCGTGTACTGAATCCAGGCCTTTTTTAAAGCAATCTAGTAAGCTGGCCAGAACCACCTCTGGAGGGAGTCTATTCCACATTTCACAGCTCTTACGGTGAAGAAAGTCTTCTGTATTTGGGGATGAAATCTGTTTTCCTCTAGACGTAAAGAGTGCCACCTTGTCCTCTGTGTTGACCTTAAAGTGAATAACTCAACACCAACTTCACCATGTGAACCCCTTATGTATTTATACATGTTGATCATATCCCCATGTCATCTCCTCTTCTCAAGAGAGAATAAATTCAGTTCCTCTAATATTTCCTCATAGCTGAGCTCCTCCATGCCTCTTATCAGTTTGGTTGCCCTTCTCTGCACTTTCTCCAGTTCCCCGATATCCTTTTTAAGAACTGGTGCCCAAAACTGAACTGCATATTCCAGATGAGGTCTTACTAATAATTTGTACAGGGGCAAAATTCTCTCTCGTGCGCTCTCTCTCTCTCTCTCTCTCTCTCTGGAGTCCATGCCTCTGTTAATACAAGAAAGGACTTTGCTTGCTTTTTATAAACCGCAGCTTGGCATTGTATGCTATTATTAAATTTATGATCTACCAGAACACTCCGGTATTTTTTTCAAGTTCGGGTGGTCCACTTTAACATAAAAGTTGTTACCAGTGGCGGATTTGCCGCAGGATCACTTTTATGGGCACAGCTGTGGTCTTCCCCATCCCTCGCTCCCTTTATGTTGCGGCTGTGATTATGTGGTGGGTCACCTTTGTGGTTATACAAAGGGGGTTGTTTTTTATTAATTTATGAAGTATTTTGTTATGATTGTTTTTTTAGCCCCCGTTCACACTGGGGCGAGCTGTCAGGTGACCTGGTCGCCTGACAGGTCGCCTGGCATAGAGAAGCTGTGGACCCGTTCTAATAGGAGCGACACAAGTTGCTCCGACTTAGAAAAGGGTCCGGAGCTTCTTTGGGGCGACCTGGAGCGACCTGCATTGACTTCAATGTTATGAAGTCCATGCCGGCCGCTCCGAGGTTGCGGTGCGAGCAGCGCGCCGCAACCTGTGAGGTCGCCCCGGGAAGTCGGATCGCCCCAGTGTGAATGGGGCCTTAGAGCTGGGAGTTAGGAAATTCCGCAGATTTATTTATTGATACAGCCTGAGCCGTAGTGGCAAGGGTGTCAAAGTGTTTCGATGTTGATGTTTTAATGATAAAAAATTTTAAACCAACAATAAATGGCCACAGCCAATTTCCAAACAACTGTGTGTCTGCTTTATTTAAAAGTCTCTTTAAATGTTTAAGGCTCCATTCACACCTGGGCGTTTTTGTTTCAGGCGTTTTTTCAGGCATTTTTTATGGGCGTTTTTGCAGGCGTTTTACAGGCGTTTTTTGTGCAGGTGTTTTTAGATTGACTAGAGACCAATGGAAAACGCCTGTAATCTGCCCAAAAAGAAGCTCATGTACTTTTTTGAGCGTTGGGCGTTTTGCTTCAGGCGTTAAAACGCTCAGATGTGAACAGGGGCCATTTAAATGAATGGGGTTTTACTTGTTGGGCGTTTTGGAAACGTTTTTTTTGAGCGTTTTTTGAGCTGAAAACGCCCAGGTGTGAATGGAGCCCAAGGGCCGGTTCACACTATTGTGATGACAGACATCGCATGTGATTCTGAGCGCACTGCTCCTAAAATCACATGCAATGTGTGTGCGGTGTGAATTCAGCCATACAGTTTGTATGGCTGAATTCGCACCGCAATCTCAGTGAACTCGCACAGGACCCTTTTTTTGGTCCGCAGCAGAATCGGATCGCATGGTGGTTCACACTAGTGCGATCCGATTCATGTACGAACTGTCAGATCGCACTGCGATATGCGATCTGATCTGGGGGTGTCGTTAACTTTGAATTGACACCCCCAGCATATCGCATATGGCAGTGTGAACTGCCTGTGCTGCGAATGCGATGCGGGAACACGCAGTAGATTCGCAGTGTTCCCGCATTGCAATAGTGTGAACCGGCACTAAAGGTTAATGAAATAATTCCTGCCTGCTATCCGATAAATTGTGTCGTGAGATGGGTGGAAGACTGATTCCATGGTACTTAGGGATGCCGTGCACGGGTATTCAAGTAACACAGCTGGTTCAGGTTATGCTTAGCTAAAAATATCTGAACGTTGGCAATTTGGTTATAATCTATATTCAATTATAGTGTAAAACGGCATAATGCACGGCTTTGTTAATGCATCAGACTTCCCCTGCACGATCTGAAGCCCTGTGTGTGGGAAATAATTCTATCGTTCTCATTTCATTTACTGACATTTCACTCATGAGTCACGATAATGATTCAGTTCTGCGCGTTGTTATTCTGAAGAAAATCACCAAAATGACTTTGAGGATAGAAGCAATGACCGTTGAAATATTTAGTGGTAGTTCCATGTTTGGAAGTTCTGTGACGAATGGACATTTCCCCAACACCCTTACGGTATTTGTCGGCTGCACTGTGCTTACAATGTAGACAGGTGACTTAGATGATAATCAACGCTTTGCTTTTATAAAACACTTTCAGCAGCCAATGTAATCACTTAGTGAGTATACAGCTTCTTTACCTTTTTAGGCCCCTTTCACACTATCCGTCGGTCGGACCGATTCCATTTTTCTCAGCAGGGGATCGAGCCGCCGATCCCCCGCTGAGCAGCAGGAGGACAGCTGTGTCTCCGTGCTGTGTGCGGAAACACAGCTGTCAGTTCCCCATGCATCTCTATGGGGGAAATCGGATGGGAACGGACCGTCTGTCCGTTCTCATCCGATCCCATCCGATCCGATCCGCTGGACGGATGGAAAATAGGGTTTCCATCCGTCCAGATTTGACGGATCGGATTGGATGTCAGCGGACATGCCCCATAGGAATGCATGGGGGGACCGTTCAGATCCGCCAAAAAAAACGGACAGGCGGATCTGAATGGTCCGCCTGTGTGAAAGGGGCCTTAATCCTTGCCTATGTTCCAGTTTAACCACTTTCCTAAATAAAGCTTTCTTTTGTGGTATTTGATCATCTCTGGGTTTTTTTTATTTTTTATTATACAGTATAAATAAAAAAAGACTGACAGTTTAAAATTAAATGACTAAAAGTTAAAAAAATATATTGAATTTTATATATTGTTATACTATTAGTGGCAGCAATCAGAAACTTATAACGGGACTGCAATAGTGCAGGAGTCAATCTGACACTAACTGACGCTGGGGGGGAACTAACTGCCATTGACATCAGTCGTGACGACATTACAGTGATCAGTGCTAATATGCACTGTAACTGTACTAATGACACCTGGCAGGAAGGGGTTAACATCTGGGGGACAGGTGTCAAAACACAAGGCCTGGGGACCATTTCATGTGGCCCTCGCACCTCTTCTGAGCTGAGGCACCCCCTCTTCTCCACCGGCCCCTTTGACCTTTGACTCAGCAGTCGGCAGCAGAGGAAAGGACAAAACTCCTCCGCAAGATCCTGCGCTTCTCTGTGAAGCTGCCGAGAGACTCGTCTCTGCCCTTGCCCCTGTCTCAGGAGTCAGCACCTGAGAGAAGGACAGAACTCCTACAGATTTTATCTGCATTTTTGCAGCAGAAGTTCTTCTCTCCGCCTACCCTGGTCCCAGTATTCAGTAGACTCTGGCAACTGACTACTGCCCTCCTCTGGTCCTCCTCCAGACCCTACACTTTATGCTTCCCAGGTTCCCAGATCCACACCCAGCTTCTTCCTGGAAGCAGCACAAGGTAATAGGGGTGTGCTGTGATATAAGGGAGGGTGAGGGACTCTTAATTTCTGATGGTTGGGGGCTCTTGACATCTGATGTAAGGGGGGTTGGGGTGCTCTGAACATTTAGTCTTACAGATACAACTGGGCCTTTGAGGGGAACCATAATGCAGATGTGGCCTGCAATGCAATTGAGTTTGACACCAATGATCTAGGGCAGTGGTCCTCAACTCCGGTCCTCGGGGGCCCACTAACAGGCCAGGTTTGCAAGATAACTAAATTACATCACAGGTGATCTCATTTGCTGCTCAGTGATTGCAGTATTCTAGTCTGCATCTCCCCAAGGTAATACTTAAAATCTGGCCTGTTAGTGGGCCCCGAGGACCGGAGTTGAGCACCACTGATCTAGGGGATCAAGGGGTTAAATATGTGCCTAACAAGTGTTTACATGTGCACTATGTGCTGTTTTTACTAGGGATCTAGTTATTTTTATTCCCTGCTTAGCAGGGAATGCAAACCCAACTAGATCCCCTGTCATTGAACACTGCTCTGTGTTGTTTATTTTCACAGTGCTGTGTTTGGGAAAGCACAGAGCCAAGCAATGGTTGACCGCTGGCACCTGGTGATTGGCATGTACTGTGACCAATCAAACCCAGTGTATGCCCAGACTCCACACCCAGTGCTGAATAATGAAGAAAGATTTGTAGCACAATGTGCACTTTCTAAAGAATGTAGAAAGGGAAAGACTTCAGATACTGTAAACCCCCATTATATCGCGGTTCAGTTTTCGCGGTTCCGGTATTTTGCGTTTTTTTTTTTTTTTTTTCTGTAAGACCTATTAATTTTGCTATCAGGTATATGTTCGCCATTTTCGCGGCATTCCGCAGCATTGTTTGAGTTTAAATATCGCGCATCACGATAGAATAGCCGTATGTACCGATTCAGATCGTCGGTATTGTTTTCTCGGCCGCTGTTTGCCTGTTGTGTTCTAGAAGCATCTCGCTGCTCGCCTTGCTCTGTCTCAGTTCCGCGTATCTCTCTACAGTGTACGGTGTTCCGCATGACTTTGAGTGTCTTGTGCTGTGTTTTTGTGTTTCCCATTGCTCTTGCTCTCTCTCAATATCTTTTATGTTTAAGAGCCGGTTCACATAGGGGCGACCCGACTTGCCGAGGCGACCTGTGAAGTCGCGGTGCACAGTGCGCACCGCGACCTCGGAGCAACATGCACGGACTTCATATCATTGAAGTCAATGCAGGTCGCTCCAGGTCGCCCCAAAGTAGTACAGGACCCTTTTTCTAAGTCGGAGCGACTTGTGTCACTCCTATTAGAACGGCTCCTGTGCTAATCTATGGCAGGCGACCCACCGCGACTTGTCAGGCGACCAGGTCGCCTGACAAGTCGCCCCAGTGTGAACGGGGTCTTCATGTGTTTCTATTGTTTTAAAAGTGTGTTTAAAGATCTTAAAATGCTTTTAAAATTACCGTAAAAGTTACAAAAACATGCCTAGGGTGTATTTAGCCACACAAGGACCGCCCGCCGCAGATGTACTGCGGCAGGTTGGCCCTCCTGCGCGAACCGACGTAGCTCTAAGTCGGTCGCGCGCCTGCAGCTAGGGGGCAAGTGCGCGGCGCCAATTGCAGCCAGGCACCCGCGATCGTTCCCCCGCTAAGAGAGAAGGACGAGCAGCTGTCGTAAACACAGCTGACTGTTGTTCTCTCTGAAATGATCACAGAGCTCCTGTGATCCTTCTATATAGGATCACCGGTCTCTATGATCATTTCACAAGCCCATCCCCCATACAGTTAGTGTAACCTCCCCTAGGGTTACATTTAACCCCTTGATCACCCACTGTGTTAACCCCTTCCCTGCCAGTGTCATTATTACAGTAACAGTGCATATTTTTGGCACTGATTACTGTAGTAATTAATGTCACTGGTCCCCCCAAAAGTGTCAAAAATGTCAGGGGTCTGATCTGTCCACCGTAATGTCGCAGTCCCGCTAAAAATCGCAGATCGTCGCCATTGCTAGTAAAATAAAAAAAATGACATAAATCGTTCCGTAGTTAGTAGACGTGATAACTTTTGTGCAAACCAATCAAAATACGCTTATTGCAATTTTTTTTTTTACCAAAAATATGTAGCAGAAAACAAATTGGCCAAAAATGTTAAATTTTGATTTTTAAAATTTTGTTTTTGAGAATGTCATATAGCAGAATGTGAAAAATATTGCTTATTTTTTCAGAATTGTCGCTGTTTTTTTGTTTATAGCGCAAAAAATAAAAATCACACAGGTGATTAAATACCACCAAAAGAAAGGACATCAATTTTATTTGGGTACAGCGTTGCACGACCGCGCAATTGTCCGTTAAAGTAACACAGTGCCGAATCTCAAAAAATGGCCTGGTCATTAAGGGACAAAACCTTTCTGGTCCAGAAGCGGTTAAACAAGAAAAAAAACGCCTGTAGGGCAATTGCATAATGTGCTAGTGTGCATTGCATACTAGCACATTATCAAATACTTACTTTAGAATGAAGCCCTCCAGCGGCGTGCTGTCACCGATGAGAGGACTTTCATCTTCCCCCCATGTTCCGGGTTCACAGCCTCTGGCTGTATGAGTGGCCGGAGCCGCAATGATGTCACTCCTGTGCATGCAGGCGGGAGCGCTCGGTTCCGGCACGAAGCTCTGAAGGTTCGGCACGATATGTGACGTCACCGGCTGCATCCGGGGTGAATGTGTCCTAAATGGTGCACGTTTAGAAGATATTCATTTTACCTTATTATAGGCTCACCTGTAGGTAGAAATCACAAAGCGGACTTTACTACCGATTTAAAAACAGTCACTTTCTCTTTCTTGTAAAGAGCAGAAGTTCAGGGAAGCAGCACTGAGAGAGCAGGAGCCAGCAGCTTTGAAATCTGTAGACTGCAAGTGATGGGGTAAGAATTTGAATTAGTAATTTGCTGAGGAATGTTTTATTTTAATGTGTGCAGCTTAAAAACTGTAAGGATTTAATACTGTACTGTACTCTTTCTATCCCTTTAGCTGGTTTCCTGTTCCCTGTTGCAGTATGAATTGCAGGATGCTGACATTCTTACATTCCTGCTTCCACACACAGATGTACACACATGCCTTCTTACTGACCTGTAAGCTTTCTATGAGCAGCAGATGTGACCCGTCTAGTATTCCGGTTTCCATTTTTATACCATTGTATCCATCCTCCAGTTGTCAGGAAGAGAGCCTGACATAAGGATGTGTGCTGCGGAGGTCAACAGATCATGAAGGATTGCAAACCCAGACTCATTGTTAAAATCTTAGCTAGTATATTAGTTGTCACTAAAAATCTATACCCCACCCCCACTCGCTAAGGCCTCAGTTGAGAAACACTACTTTAACTGACAATTGTGCGGTCGTGCGACGCTGTACCTACATAAAATTAACGATCTTTTTTTTCCCCACAAATAGAGGTTTCTTTTGGTGGCATGTAATCACCTGTGCGATTTTTATTTTTTGTGCTATAAACAAAAAAAGAGTGACAATTCTGAAAAAAAAAAACCCAATATTTTTCATATTCTGCTATATAACATTCCCAACAAAAAAATTAAAAAATCAATTTTTTCATCATTTTAGGCCAATTTGTATTCTGATACATATTTTTGGTAACAAAAATCCCAATAGGTGTATATTGATTGGTTTGCGCAATAAAAATAATATAAATCTTTCCCCTAGTTTGTAGATGTGATAACTTTTGCGCAAACCAATCAAAATATGCTTCTTGCTGTTTTTTTTACCAGAAATATGTAGCAGAATACAAATTTGTCTAAAAGGATGAAAACTTTTTACCGCCATTACTAGTAAAATTAAAAAAAAAACAATAAAAATGACAGATCTTTCCCGTAGTTAGATGCGATAACTTTTTGCGCAAACCAATCAAAATACGCTTATTGCGATTTTGTTTACCAAAAATATGTAGCAGAAAACAAATTGGCCTAATATGTTAAAAAAATTTAGATTTTTTTAAAAATTTTTTTGAGAATGTCCTATAGCAAAATGTAAACAATATTGTTTTTTTTTTTTTTTTTTTCAAAATTGTCGCTCTTTTTTTGTATATAGCGCAAAAAATAAAAATCGCAGAGGTGATCAAATACCTCCAAAAGAAAGCTCTATTTGTGGGAAAAAAAGGACATAATTTTTTTTGGGTACAGCGTCGCACAACTGCACAATTGTCCATTAACCACTTAAGCCCCGGAAGATTTTACCCCCTTCCTGACCAGGCCCTATTTTGCGATTCGGCACTGCGTGACTTTAACGGACAATTGCGCGGTCGTGCGACGCTGTACCTAAACAAATTTGACGTCCTTTTTTTCCCACAAACAGAGCTTTCTTTTGGTGGTATTTGATCACCTGTGCGATTTTTTTTGATCATGCGCTATAAACAAAAAAGAGCGTAAATTTTGAAAAAATAACTATTTTTCACATTTTTTTTATATGAAATTCCCAAAAAAAATGTAAAAATCAAAAGTTTTTAACATTTTTGGCCAATTTGTTTTCTGCTACATATGTTTGGTAAAAAAAATCGCAAAAAGCGTATTTTGATTGGTTTGCGCGAAAGTTATTGCGTTTACTAACTACGGGAAAGATTTTTGTCATTTTTGTTGGTTTTTTTTAACGAGTAATGGCGGCGATCTGCGTTTTTTTTTTTTTTTTTTTTGCGGGACTGCGACATTGCGGCGGACAGATCGTACCCTTGACTGACATTTTTGACACTTTTGGGGGTACCAGTGACATTACTACAGTAATCAGTGCTATACATATGCACTGTTACTGTAAAAATGACACTGGCAGTGAAGGGGTTAACTTTATTGGAGCGGGAGGGGTTAAGTGTGTCCCTAGGGGTGTGTTTCTAACTGTGCAGGGATGTGGCTGTGTGAGTAACAGCAGCGATCAACGGTCCTAAATAGCAGGACCGGATGATCTGTGCTGTTACACAGGCACAGCCGCCTGCCTTTCTCCCTCCGTAACTGACCATCGAGAGTGACCGGCGCACATCGGGTCCCCTGGTCACTCGCACGGAGGTGTCCGTGAACGAGCGGGGGCGGGAGCGCGCCTCAGGTGGCGTGCGCACGCCCCCTATTGGCTCACAGGCTAGTGACGTACCGGTACGTCACTTTGCCTGCACGGGGCTGACCGCCGCAGTATATATACTTGCGGCGGTCAGCAAGTGGTTAAAGTACTGCAGTGCCGAATCGAATAAAAAGGCCTGGTCATTAAGGGGACAAATCCTTCCGGTCCAGAAGTGGTTAACGAGCGATGTGCGGTGGGTCGCTTTTCAGAGAGTGGTGCAGGACAGGCAATACTGCCACCTATTGAACACCTTTTTATTTTTTGAGCAGCCAACTGTCCTTTTGGATTGGGAATATTGCACCACAACTACAAGATTTTCACTTGGCTTGCAGTTGGAGCACAGCCCCATTTACTGGGAAGGGGGATAACCTTTGCTGAGTAGTGAAGCAAAGCTTCATGTATACAACCTGTCTGGTGGCTTTTGCCTGCACACCTGATTGGTTCCGCTGTGCCGCTACTCACGGCGTGATTGGCTTCCTGAATGTGCCATTGAAAAAACTAGGGAGGAGAGTAAGACTCACTGAATGTGTGGGGCGGGCTGCAGTGCACGAATGAGTAATGTATGTATGCGGCTGTGCTCCTTTCCAGGCTCCTACTAGTCCACCTCCAGCCTCCTACTACCACCACTATGACTGACTCTGTCACTGTATAATCTGATCGAGTCCACACTGACACTGACTGTCACTGAGTAACTGATGTTACCACATTAACCCTGACCTGCCCAGTGCCCTGTATCTGCAATTAAAATTTACAAGGCTGCCTGCATGCTTCCTGATTTCCATTCCCAGCATCCTTCCCAATCCCTACAGTGTCACTAACATTAACCCTATGGTACAAGGCTGCAGTGTGCACTGAATCCCATTCCCTACAGTAACATTTAGGGAGAGAGAGAGACATGAGAGGACAAGAGAGAGAGAGAGAGACATGAGAGGACAAGAGAGAGAGAGTGAGAGGACAAGAGAGAGAGAGAGACACGAGAGGACAAGAGAGAGGACAAAAAATTGGCAAAATAAATGGAAAAAATGCGAAACACCGCGTTCGGTATTCGGCCTTCGGCCAAACATTTCATTAATATTCGGCTTCGGCTTCGGCCAAGAATTTCATTTCGGTGCATCCCTAATGGAATGGTTCACAAATAAACATATCCAGGTGTTAGAATGGCCAAGTCAAAGTCCAGACCTAAATCCAGTCGAGAATCAGTGGAAAGAACTGAAAACTGCTGTTCACAAACGCTCTCCATCCAACCTCACTGAGCTTGAGCTGTTTTGCAAGGAGGAATGGGCAAAAATTTCAGTCTCTCGATGTGCAAAACTGATAGAGACATACCCCAAGCGACTTACAGCTGTAACCGCAGCAAAAGGAGGCGCTACAAGGTATTAACTTAAGGGGGCTGAATAATTTTGCACGCCCAATTTATCAGTTTATTTGTTAAAAAAGTTTGAAATATCCAATAAATTTCGTTCCACTTCATGATTGTGTCCCACTTGTTGTTGATTCTTCACAAAAAAATTACAGTTTTATATCTTTATGTTTGAAGCCTGAAATGTGGCAAAAGGTCGCAAAGTTCAAGGGGGCCGAATACTTTCGCAAGGCACTGTATGTCTATTTTCTGCATGGAACGCAGGTTCCTGCTGGCAGAGCCTATGTAAAATACACATCTAAAGTACTCAATCAAATAAATGGCTACACGTTTCCAAGCATACGCATTTAGTTGCGTTTACTGTATGCACATGAACGCAGAGGTGTCCCCCCCCCCTTTTTTTTTTTTGCGCAGCTAAAGGCAGTGAAAATTTTCACATATTGAGGCAGCTGTGTGTATGGGATCATTGATTACTGTAGTGCTGTATATAGATGTGAGCCAATATACACTATATTGTCAAAAGTATTGGGATGCCTGTCTTTACACGCACATGAACTTTATTGGCATCCCAGTCTTAGTTCATAGAGTTCAATATTGATTTGGCTCACCCTTTGCAGCTATACCAGGTTTAACTGTTCTGGGAAGGCTGTCCACAAGTATACTCCATGCGAACTAGGCCTTAGTAGGAATTTAGCAAGAATTGTGTAGGTTATGTCATGTTTATGTGCGCAAATAGAGATTTTATAAACTTAAAAATTTGTAGAACCTTCTTTTTATTCTACTGGTCATGTGCTTTCAGAATATGTTTGGTTTGTGTGGTCTTTTACAAACTCTGAAAGCTGTAGTGGGAAAAATTAAAACCTCCAGATTTTTTGAGAGATTTTTTTTGTACGTTCGCTTTTCACTATTTGACAAAAAGGCGCAATTTATGATGTACAAATATTTGTTATTTATTAACTCAATACAGGTTAAGCTTTTATATTTATCACAAATTTTGTAACATTTGCTGTGTTTTTATCTGCTAATAATGATTTTATTGCATCTTCAGCGAAAATATTGCTTTAAATATTTGCGCAAATATCGCGGGGCCTTAAAAATCAGTAGCACCTTTTTTTTATTGTTTCTGGTCATGTGTTTTCAGAAAATATATGGTTTGGGGGTTCTTTTACAAACTCTGAAACCTGTAAAGGAAAAATAAAAAGGCAATGGAAAAATAGTCCGGACAGCTGAGTTTAAAAGTGGAGCGCAGGACCTGCCAGAGAAAATATTAAAAAGCTATTCTAATCTGGTCTAATATTCTGGTCTGGGGATATTTCCCCTTAGTTCCCGCTGGGAGAGAAAATGATGGACTATTTTTACTGAGGGGACATGAAACAAAACACTTTTTCTCAATAAAATATGGATGGGTAAGACCATGTTTTAGGTTTATATTACTGTCTGTGACTTCCTCCCCCAGTGACAACTACTCCCTTCTTTCCTTGTCCTAAAAGACTTTCCAAGTTCATCCAAAACTAAAATAAGTGTTGGGTGGAGTTGGGCTTTAAAGCGGAGTTCCGGGCACAAAATCGATGTTTTTTTTTTGTGCCCGTCCGCTAGTTCTGGATAACCTGAAAAGGAATTGGATAGTTAGGTTTTTTTTTTTTTAAAACTCACCTTGTAATTGTAGATCGTAAATACTCACCTCAGGGTACTTCCTCCCTCGGAGCCGCGGCTCACCCCGTCACTTCCTGCCTCGCGATGATTCCTGGGAGCTGTTTAGGAATGCGGCGCTGCACCGTAAGTGACGAGAGGGGCTGGTGCGGCGCATTCTGGGAGAAGAAGACGCGGAAGAAGACGCAGAAGAGGACCGCGCCGGCTTCAGCTGCCCACAAGAGAGATGGAAACGCTGTGGAAGAAATTTTATAAGTAAGTATTTCTTCTAAAAGGTAAGTGCGAACCGGGACAGATCAGAGGCTAGCCATTGTGGAATGTGCTAGCCCTGACTGTCCCGGGGGTATGCTTATTGAGAAATCACATCTGTGCCCGGAACTCCGCTTTAACAATAATATGGTATGGGGTAAATGAGTTCATGGAAAGGCACATTTAAAGTGCACTGGTCCTTTATGGTGAACACTTAAGTAACTTCTCTAGCACGCTTCTTTCTTTTCTTTTTTTAATTTTTTGTTTTGTTACGATGACCACCCATCATTCACGTTATGGTGGTCATGTTTTGGTTATACCCCATTACGGCAGGAAATGGGAACCTGACTTCAACCCACTTAACTCTTACTCATTAACCTAGAACACCCACTTCTTAACTTTCAACTTATTTTGGTTGGTATTTTGGTTGCAAAATTTTACAGCTGTTCTGTTATCCTATTTTTCAAAACTTTAATAAAAACATTGAAACCGAATACTGCAGTAATTGCTCCACAAATTTTGAAAATAGATGATACCTTTCCTTCAAAGTAGTTTCATAGATTGGTACAGAGCCCCTTCAACACGGAGAAAGCCAGCTCTTTACTACTTGTAAAGTAGACTTGGGTGGTAGTGAGGTAGGAAAAGAAGTCGTCAAGCTCTTGATGGTGCTAGGCCAGTGTTCATGGTAGTGGCATTGCTGGTAAATCTTTGATTCTGGGCTCCAGGTCCCTGGCATTGATTCTTGTATCTTTCTAGTAGATTTGGATTTTACCTAAACCAGCCTTTTTTAACCTTTTTACCCCAAAGAAACTCTTAAAATAATTTTCGGATCTCAAGGAACCATCGTAAAATCAGTTAATTTGTGGACATTGGAGAAATGGCCCTCATATTGATGGTCTGTGGGAAAAATGCCTCCCTTACAGTGGGGGACAGAATGCCCCCCTTATAGTGGCATTGGATCTGGAGCTATGGTGGCATCATCAGATTGGGTGGTCAGTCAACCACAGCTCAAGGAACCCTAGGGTGCCACAGTACCCTGGTTAACAATGACTGATTTAAATGTTCTCTTCTGTGGAAACATCTAATGTTCCAGACAGTTTGAACATCATTGTACTACAGTCTGATCATGTATTGGTATAAAGAGATTGTACGAAATTAGCATCAACTGAAAGAAATGTTGATTGGGTGGATTAGAACATCATCGGACAATACAGTTTTCTACCAATTTGGCAGTGGTATATATTTATTCTGCACATATTCCTCAATAGAATTTGCACTGTACATGTCAGATATGATGTTCGCAAGCCCCTGTGTATGGCTCCCTTAGGGCTGAAACATATTTATGTGATAGGGTGTGTTGCAGAAGCGCATACTTCATATTCTCCTAAATTATGTAACTATATTCTTATGTGAATGTTTTGGTTATTCTGTAAAGCAGTGCAAATTGCATTAAGCTGCCTTCACCACTTAGAAGTGAATACTAAAGTCAGATCAGTAGAAATCTGAATTATTTGTTGCCCTGAATTCTGTAATTTGCTTGTAGTTACATTTGCCCCTGCATTAAATCATTTAAAGTACCATCTGCTTGTATGGCCATACATTAGATTCTGAAAGCATCTGACAGTAAATTATATGCAATGTACAGTAATATATACAGGCCATATCCAAGCTTGAAGATCAGATAAGATCTTCAAGGTTTTTTTTCTTTAGAAGCTGAGTGGGTGGTCTTACTTCAAAGGTTTGATGACCGTGAAAGTCAAGAGGGTGAGATATATATATATATATATATTTTTTTTTTTTTTTTACTGGAATTGGGTAAGGGGACAAGAAAAGACTGTTACAAGTGGGGTAATTTTACATTTAAACAGCTTATGTCTATTTCGAGTGTATGATCTAGAAACAATTTTGGTGTCGGCTAAAAATATATTTATCTCGTTCTCATTTTGCATAATAAAACATCTGTTTTTAAAAAATCTAGATGATAATCATGCCAAAAAAAGAGAAATTTTATCCACTAAATTAAATTCACATTAAATCATCCTTTAAATATTTTATTCCTGTCATTAGGGATATATTGAAATGAGGGTTTTAGTGTGCCGTGCTGACATCAAGAGAGCTCCAGAGTGTTAGTGGAGAAGTTCCACTCTAAGTGCCGGTTCACATTTCTGCAATCACAGAGATCGCATGTAATTTGGAGCGCACCGCTCCTAAAATTACATGCGATGTCTGTGCGGTGCAAATTCAGCCATACAGTTTGTATGGCTGAATTTGCACCGCAATGGCACTGAACACGCATAGGACCCTTTTTTTGGTCCGCAGCAGATTCGGATCGCATGGTGGTTCACACTAGTGCGATCCGATTCTGTGCAAACTCTCAGATCGCACTGCGGTATGCGATCTGATCTGGGGGTGTCGTTAACTTGGAATTGACACCCCCAGCGTATTGCATATGGCAGTGTGAACTGCCTGTGCTGCGGATGTGATGCGGGAACACGCTGTATATTCGCAGCGTTCCCACATTGCATAAATGTGAACCGGCACTAAAGCTGGCCATAGATCGAAATTCAGTCCGTTCAGCAGGGACTGGTTGAATTTTGATCAGCGCGTGGCCTTTCCTGCTTGACAGAAGTTGCTTGTTCGATCAACTTCTGTCCAAAGGGCCTGCTGGAAAACTATTGTTAATCAGCTGGCTGCAGCTGCTGATCATTGTGGTCTAAAGCCTGCAACACTCAGGCTGAATGTAAGGTGGTATTGGCCAGTTCAAGAAACCGGCTCACATTCTGCCCATGTGTACTGCAGCTGGTCCAACAGAGGCCGGCTTTTGTCGAAAGGTGCATGGCCGAAAATGGTCTGCCAATTGTGGCGAGCAGTGACCCGAGTTATCTGGTGTCTCCTCCCCCTCCCCCCTCCCCCCTCCCCCCCGTCAGAACACAATAGCACAGCAGGGTAGATCGCTGCTCTAAAGTTGGAAAATTAGTACAATGGCTCCTTCTGCTATTGTGTACTAGGATGTCTGAATAAATTGTCCCCTCGGGGTGGGGATTCCTCAATCCACTTAGTTTGTGTGGCCGAACAAAAAAAAAAATTCCAGTTTTTGGCCAGTTTTAGGTTTCCGTTTCCAACCATCTCCACATTGGCCAGAATATGCTTCAGTGGTGAGCAGACCTTCTAGTCCCGGAAGATGAGTGGAGTAGTCATTTGAAGATGGCAAAGACATTACTGTGGTGCGTGTCACAATGTTGTCAATGGGTCAGCAATAGGGATGAGCTAAGGCATGTTTGGATCCCAGTCAGAACCCACCTGAGCAATCCCGCCGGGTTCCTGTCACTGTACTTGGCCAGTCATAAACAGCCAAAGTATTCTCTGCCCTGCAGCTGAATCTATACATGCCCCTTCTATTTGTAGGGCAGGAAATGGCTGCCTATGATTGGCCAAGGACAGTGTCAACTTCTTAGTGGGATTGCTTAGGTGGGTTCTTGCTAGGATCCAAACACACCGTCCGCTGACATCCGCAATGCCATCGACTTACATTATGTCCGTAAATCATCCGCATAAAAATAGGATGATTTGCGGACATACGGAGCGCCCGTGTGAAAGGGCCCTTAGGCTCTTTCACACACGGAGTCTGCCAGGCGGACTCCATTTTTCTCAGCGGGGGATCGGCGGTACAACGGTGAAAGAGTCTTTAACCGGTTCCCGACCGTTTTACTGCGCGAACCGAAGTAGCTTTACATTGGTCACGCACAGGGGGCTGGGGGGCGAGCAGTGATGCCGATCCATGGGGTCGACGGCCGCGAATCCCACCGGCACTGGCGATAACTCCTCGCTGAGAGAGAACGATGGTCAGAGGTTGTAAACACAGCTGACCATTCTATCTGAAATGATCACAGAGCGCCTGTGATCCTTCTGTATAGGATCACAGGTCTCTATGATCATTTCACAAGTCCCTCCCCCATACAGTTAGAAAACACTCCCCTAATCTCACACTTAACCCTTTGATCACCCCTAGATTAACCCCTTCCCTGCCAGTGTCATTATTACAGTAGCAGTGCATATTTTTTCTAAAAAAAGGTGTATGAAGTTAAAAAAACACAACCACCCGCCTGGCGCTCATGGATTGAATATATGAGTATTTAGGGGTAAAATTATAAATATCTAAAACCATACGTTTTAAAATATTTAAATGAATTGTTGTGTATCCTTGGTATACACTAGCAGCCACTGTAAACAATGCATATTTTTAGCACTGATTACTGTAGTAAAATCACTGGTCCCCCAAAAATGTCAGGGGTCCGATCTGTCTGCCGCAATGTCGCAGTCCCTCTAAAAACCGCAGATCGCCGCCATTACTAGTAAAAAATAAATAAATAAATAAAAATGACATAAATCTTTCCCCTAGTTTGTAGACACGATAACTTTTCAATTTTACATTTTGGGGGGGGGGGGGGGGGAGGGGAAGAGGGTGGGTATGTTATATAGAAGAATGTGAAAAATATATATATATATTTTTTTTTTTTCAGAATTGTCACTCTTTGTTTATAGCGCAAAAAATAAAAATCGCACAGGTGATCAAATTCCACCAAAAGAAAGCTCTATTTGTAGGAAAAAAAAGAACATCAAATTAATTTAGGTACAGCGTCGCACAACCGCGTAATTATCTGTTAAAGTAACGCAGTACGGAATCGCAAAAAATGGCCTGGTAATAAGGGGGGCAAATCCTTCCGGTCCAGAACTGGTTAAAGAGGATCACTTTATGGTTCACATATTGGTGGGTGGATCCTACCTACATTGGTGCGTCCCTCATTGCCATCTCAATAAGTTGGTAGCCATGCATATGTTAAACGGTACCGTTATTCTGATGACAGGATTGCACCCTACTCATCTTGTATTTGTATTCCATTATGATGTTTGTTTCCAATACATGTGAAAGTCTTCGATACATTTACCATTAACGGTCTTGTAATGAAATGGTTTGCCTATGTACTGAACCGGCCCACCCCTTGCACCATGAAACGGGTTAATGGGAACGAAATCTCCAAGCAGCCTACTTGTTTATTCCAGAGTGGGATCATTAGCTAGCAATCTCTGCTTATCTCGCTGTAAACGGGCTCATTAGTTCTGCTTAATCTGTGGGATTTAATGAGGCCCAGGGGGGTGCTGGGGATGCACGTCACATAGGCAGTGGGATTAAGTGGCACAGAGACGAGGGACAGTTTTGTGGGTCTCCGTATTGTATATGCCAGTACAAACAGACGTATTTAAATTTGGGGACATCGTTTAAAAAGGGTTGTGTTACAAAAAAGGGACCGTTTCAACTTGAGCAGCTGTCACTGTAATATTTAAATTGATGAATTGAACATATGACATTGGATTTTTTTTTTTATGTAATCCTTAAAAATACATATGGTGGATGGGTGCTGGCAATGTGCAACAGCTGCAGTGAAATAACATTTTGCTGGGTCCTGTATGCCTTACATGTCAGTAAGAAAAAAAAATGTTCTCCTTGGAACGGCTTCTACCCAGAACAGAGACATTGGGTTGATTGTCCAAGTAGTAGAATTGTTTTTTTATTTAGCAAAGTGAATGCTAACTTTGCAAAGAGAATGGTTATTTAGCTTAACCACTTCTGGACCGGAAGCATTTGTTTAATGATCGGGCCATTTTTTGAGATTCTGAACTGCGTTACTTTAACGGACAATTGCCCAGCCGTGCTACGCTGTACCCAAATAAAATTGATGTCCTCAAGTAGAGCTTTCTTTTGGTGGTATTTGATCACCTGTGTGATTTTTATGTTTTGTGCTATATAAAAAAAAATATGTTTTTCACTTTCTGCTATATAACACTCCCAAAAAATAAAATTAAAAATGAAAATTTTTCATTTTTTTTGGCCAATTTGTATTCTGCTACATATTTTATGTAAAACAAATTGCAATAGGCGTATTTTAATTGGTTTGCGCAAAAGTTATTGTGTCTACAAACTAGGGGAAAGATTTGTCATTTTTATTTATTTATTTTTTTACTATTAATGGTGGCGAACTACAATTTTCAATGGGACTGCAAGATTGCGGCGGACAGATCGGACACGTATCTGACATTTTTGACACTTTTGGTGGGACCAGTGACGCTACAGTAATCATTGCTAAAAATATGCACTGTTACTGTAATAATGACATTAGCAGGGAAGGGGTTAACACAGTGGTGATTAAAACATTAAGTGTGAGCCTAGGGGAGTGTTTTCCAACTGTATGGGGAATGGGCTTGTGAAATGACCACAGAGACCTGTGATCCTATATAGAAGGTTCACAGATAATTTCAGAGAGAACAACAGTCAGCTGTGTTTACATCAGCTGACCTTCCTTCTCTCTCAGCGGGGAGCGATCGCAGGTGCCTGGCAGCAGTCGCAGCCTCCGGCCCCGTGGATCGGCATCCCCGCTGCCTAGTGGGGGCGGGAGCGCGCCGCCGGCCACACGCGCTCGCCCCCCCCAGCACCACTTCCTCAAACCGACGTACCCATACGCCTATTCATGCAGCCAAGCCGCCGCAGTATATATACGGCGGGCGTTCGGCAAGTCGTTAAAGTGACACTTGACAATATTATTGTTCTCCAAAAATAATCCATACACATCCACTACTTAATTGCATTGTAATCTATCTTTTATTACAAGAGAAAAATTCACTGCGCTCAATCCAGGAACTTCATGTTGCCTGTGGAGGAGGTCAGTGCTACGGCTTGGGCTCCTGCAAGCTGACAAAGTCCTACTGTATAATAAAAGATGGCAGGGACTAAAGCAATAATCTTTATTACAGACAGAGTAAAAGATCCATGCGTACTTTTTCAGCTGAAAAGGGCCTTAATAAGGGCTGGCTTTTATCATACAATCTGTTTTTCATCAAATTGATTCTTACTGTGTTTCCCTTTTCTTCGTAATGTTCTCCTTTCCCCATTCACATCCATTTGTTTGGAGAGCGCAGTGCATGTAAATTGCGATCATGTGCCCTGCTCTATGCACACTACAAATCCCATAGTCCATCTCATTCCTACTTACAGTGGCATCATGAGGAAGTAGCCACCCTCTAACAGGAAGTTACAGAAGCAAAAAAAAGGGGGAAAAAATGAATTTGAAGGAGGCTGAGACCCAGAGAAACTTTTTTGAGTTAAAGAAGAATTCCAAGTATGCAATTTTTTTACATAATTACATTGGTTCAATTTAGATAATGTAACTTTGCATATACAATACCAGTTGAATTGCAGCCAAACCTTTTTTTCTTCTGTAGCGATTAGGGATGCACTGAAATGAAAATTTTGGGCCGAAACCGAAAATGCAGGATGCCCTTGGCCCGAAACCGAAAATGACTTTTTCCACCAAATAATTTTAAAATAGATAGAACCTGTCGCTGCCACCCTGTCACCAGAGTTGTATAAAGTATTCGAAACCCATACTTGAGTAAAAGTACAAGTGCTCGATCAAAAAGTGACTTAAGTAGAAGTGGAAGTGCTCAATCAAAAAGTGACTTGAGTAGAAGTACTAAAGTATTCAACATTTTTTGTACTTAAAGCGGAGTTCCGGGCACAGAAGTCATTTTTTAATAAACATACCCCCGGGACAGTCAGGGCTAGCACATTCCACAATGGCTAGCCTCTGATCTGTCCCGGTTCGCACTTACCTTTTAGAAGAAATACTTACTTATAAAATTTCTTCCACAGCGTTTCCATCTCTCTTGTGGGCAGCTGAAGCCGGCGCTGTCCTCTTCTGTGTCTTCTTCCGCGTCTTCTTCTCCCAGAATGCGCCTGCACCGGCCCCTCTCGTCACTTCCGGTGCGGCGCCGCATTCCTCCACAGCTTCTGGGCATGCCCAGAAGCTGTTTAGCAGGGGAATGCGGCGTCGCCCGGAAGTGACGAGCGGGGCCGTTGCCGTTGCATTGATTCCTGGGAGCGATGACGTTCAGCTCCCAGGAATCATAGCGAGACAGGAAGTGATGGGGTGAGCCGCGGCGCCGAGGGAGGAAGTACTCTGAGGTGAGTATTTACGATCTTCAATTAAAAGGTGAGTAAACAAAAAAAAAAAAAAAATAACTATCCAATTCCTTTTCAGGTAATGTCGAACTAGCGGAGGGGCACAAAAAAAAAATATCGTTTTTGTGCCCGGAACTCCACTTTAAGTATTGCAAGTAGTTTTTTAAAAATTTTTGCTACTCAAGTACTGAAAGTAAAAGTACCAGTAGTTTTGAAAAAAAAAATGCTACTCAAGTCCTGAAAGTAAAAGTACAAGTACTGTGTTATGTAGTTAATAAAGAAAGAAGTCAAAAGTTTGAACATCATATTGTTTTTTATTATTTTAAATGCAGCTTTTATTTATACATACAGTAGCATTTATTTTCGTATGCGCTGATAATACACATATTTTGAGCTTCATGAAACCTGCCATCTACTGTTCTGGCAGTGGTAATTTTTATAATAGTAACTAGTAACTATGCAGCAAAAAAAAAAAAAATATCAGAGTAGAAGTATTGAAATCATCGAAAAAATGTAGTGAAGTAAAAGTGGAAGTAGAAGAAAAAAATTCTACTCTAGGAAAGTACAGATACCGTCTTTCGGTACTTAAGTACAGTAGTGAAGTAGTTCTACTTAGTTACTATACATCTCTGCCTGTCACAGTATATGTACTGTGACGGGTTGGCAAGTGGTTCATTTAATTACCAATGGTATTTGTATTATGCAGCATGGGGGGGTTAATGTATTGCCACTGCTGGTCACTGATGCATTAGTGACCAACCAGTGGCAGTTAATTAACCCCTTTGTGCTGCATTAGTGCAACCAGTATCAGTGTTAATTAAAACTGGTTGCACTGATACTGGTTGCACTAATCCAGCACAAAGTGGTTAATTAACTGCCACTGGTTGGTCACTAATGCATCAGTGACCAGCAGTGGCAATACATTAACCCCCTCATGCTGCATAATTAATACTAATACCATTGGTAAGCTGCCTCAGCTCCCCCCCCCCCCCTCAACGTCCCTCTTTTCAGTACACACCCCCCCCCGCCTCAGCGTCCTCTCCTACTCACTCAGCTCGTCCAGTGTCCTTCATTCAAAAGACGTGCCTCTGGCCGGCGGCCCGCCTCCCGGTGATGTCACTACTAATACGATCTGTGCATGAATGAAGTGACATACCGGGCGGGAGGGTGGGCGAGTGGCCGCTATTATCTGTAACTATGTGAGCCTTCACTTCACTTCCCTGTCAGCGGACGATGTGCATGAATGAACTGAAGTGACACACCGGGGGAACGGCCACTAACAACTATAACTATGTGAGCGCTTCACCTATCAGGCGGGTATCTCCTCTGACAGGGAAGTGAAGCGCTCACATAGTTACAGATATTAGCGGCTGCTCGCTCGCCCTCCCGCCCGGTCTGTTAGTTCATTCATACACAGATCGTAGTAGGGACATCATTGAGAGGCAGGCAGGTGGCCGGCCAGAGGCGCGTCTTTTCAAACCTGCGATGCGCCCTCCTCCTTCCTCACGGCGGCCATTAATTTTGGCATTTTTAACCCATTTTCGGCCGAAATGGGATAGGCCCATTTTCGGCCGAAAATTTCGGTGCATCCCTAGTAGCGATGGTCAGCACCGTACCTCCCTATGTCATACTCTGAGACTTCCTGTCCTGTACATCTGACTGATGGAAGTGAGTGGAGATGTCTTCAACCTAAGAAAAAAAAAAAAACACATTTGACTCTTGTGACTGAATAGAGCTGTACTCAATACAATACCTACAGTATCCCACAAAAATGAGTACACCCCTCACATTTTTGTAAATATTTTATTATATATTTTCATGTGCCTGACACTTTGCTACAATGTAAAGTAGTGAGTGTACAGCTTGTATAACAGTGTACATTTGCCGTCCCCTCAAAATAACTCAACACACAGCCATTAATGTCTAAACGGCTGGCAACAAAAGGGAGTACACCCTTATTTGAAAATGTCCAAATTTGACCCAATTAGCCATTTTCCCTCCCCAGTGTCATGTGACTCAGTGGTACAAGGTCTCAGATGTGAATGGGGAGCAGGTGTGTTAAATTTGGTGTTATTGCTCTCACACTCTCATACTGGTCACTGTAAGTTCAACATTGTACCTCATGGCAAAGAACTCTCTGAGGATCTGAAAAAAAGAATTGTAGCTCTACATAAAGATGACCTGGGCTATGAGAAGATTGCCAAGACCCTGAAACTGAGCTGCAGCATGTTGGCAAAGACCATACAACGGTTTACCAAGACAGGTTCCACTCAGAACAGGCCTCGCCATGGTCGACCAAAGAAGTTGAGTGCATTTTTCAGCATCATATCCAGAGTTTTGCCAGCATTGCTGCAGAGGCTGAGTGAGCCCCCAATGGATGGGGACGAGCCTGCGAGTGGACCGTCTCACTGGGTTGTGATGACCTGGATTGCCGGAGTCGCAGCATTTCCACTGGCTGGCAGCACCCCCACCCTGGGTGGGAAGTGGTCTGTTTGGAGTGGCGCCCACCTGGTACCATGGTATGGTGAGTAATGCTGTCCTCCCAATCCTCTGGCGGTCTCAGGGTGGACGTGGGCCCCCTCCTGGGAATGGTCGGACCCTCGGGAGATCCCTCAATTCTCCTGGCCTCTCGGACATACCAGGCCCCCCCAGTTATTCCCACCCCTTTCCCTAGTTGGTTCCTACGTTAAGGGGTGGTAATATTACAGCCGCTGCGGCGCTCCTGCGCGGGGGGGGGGGTGATTGGACTGGACTGTCCTGGCGGGGTCTTTTGTTAAGGACCTTCCAATGCCACTTGTCTGGGACCCCCCCTCGGGGGTCCGGAAGACCGCATGACACGCAATGGGACCCGTCATTTTGCTGTGTATTTGTGCTTGTTATTTTCCATTGACAATGTGAGGGGAAGCCATTTTCTGTTAGTTCCCCATAGGAATGCATTGGGCAGCCATTTTCTTGTAGTCCAGATCGCTGGACAGGCAGCAGGTACGGCACATTTAATCTAGCAATGACCCAGGCATTTTTTTAATTTCTATTTACTGTGTTTCTGTTTCACATAACGTTCCAGCAAGCCTCCTGAGCGGTTCGGTAATGTTTTTGGGGTCCCCTGTAGGTTTTTCTTACACACTCTGCTATCAGATTGTACTGATTGGGATTTGTGATACTGCTAGTGCGGCGGTAGGATCGCGATTTGCGAACTTTTTAAAGTGACACCGCATTATTTTTAATCAGTGAAGAATGGAGTCTCAGGACAATGTTTCACCTACGGACCCCCTCAGTGCGGCTGCGGGACCCTCTGGGTCGCAGTCTGTCTGGTTTTACAGTCATAGAAAGCCTGGTGTCAAAGCTAGATTTTGTGTTCAAACCTATTGATAGCCGCAAAAGTCTGCTGCCGCAAAAGTCTGCTACCTCCATAGGTGGTATTCTCAGATTCTGAAACAGATATGGCCGCCATGGCCCCCCCATCCTGATGTATTGTGTCCTCAAATTCTGATGGTGAAGAGGACCTATCCTTTTCAGCCGCCGCGCGGTAACGCGCATTGGTGGAAGCACTCATAGTGTCCATGCGGGGAAACTTTAAAAATGGCAGATGAATCTACAGCGTCAGGTACGCAGGTGTCCTTTGGCTCCCGCAAAGCCCAGAAGTCAGGCAAGGTATTTCCTTGTCCGGAGCTTTTTGATGATATTGTAAATGAACAATGGCGGCACATCAAGCACATGCTAGTGGTGTCCAAGCACTTTAAATGCCGTTACCCCTTTGTGGAGGTGGTTTCCACTCGATGGACCGTGCCACCAAAGGTGGATCAGCCGGTTTCCAGATTGAATAAGTCTACTGTGGTTCCGGTGGAAGATTTCCCGGCTTTTACAGACCCCGTTGATTGATGGGTGGAGTCTCTGTCCCGCCATCTGCACGCGTTGGCGGGTTCCATACTAGAATCAGTTTTTGTGAACGTTCTGGTGTCTCAGACGGTCACTGAATGGGTAAAGTTACTTAAGGGGAACTTAGAATCTGGATCAATTGCTCTGCTGATTGAGCTCCTGGACCAGATGGCTCAAGCCCTTGTGTTCCTGTGTGATGCATTCTTGGATCCGGCCCCCTAGTGGCCATGATGTCTGCAGTGGGAATTGCCATTAGACGCATGGTGTTGTTAAAAAGCTGGTTGGCGGACCAGGCTTCAAAGAAGGCCTTGACGGACCTTCCCTTTATGTGAGAGAAGTTGTTTACATCTTCTCTGGATGAACTGATCAAAGGGCTTAAGAGTGGGAAGAGTACTCTGCTCCCTCAAACCTCTAAGGGCAAGGCGCCACGTCATAAGCGGTGGCCTTCCTTCTCTGCTCAAAGTCGACTTTTTCGTACCTCCGGGTTGCAAGAAAAAGAAACGCTGTTCAGGTCCTCTGGGGGTTCCAAGAAGCCATGGTCGGGTAAATCCTAAACGGACCATTCCAGTTGTGCAGACAAATCCTCGTCTGCATGAAGGGGCGCCGTCATCCGCTTCTGGGGTGTGGGGAACGTCTTTGCTTCTTTCCGGAACCATGGACTTACCTGATTCAGGACAAATGGGTTCACAAACTGATCCGATCAGGGTACAAGATTGAATTCTGGTCTCGACCATCAGACAGGTTCTTCCTTCCCGTCCAACCTACGTCTGTCTCCAGACCGGTTAAGGGATCTATGCGAGGCGGTACAAGACCTGCTTGCACAAAGAGTGATTGTGCCAGTTCCCTCTCAGGAATGCTTTCAAGGGTTTTATTGAAACCTGTTGGCTGTGCCCAGAAAAGAGGGCAAGGTGCGTCCAAATCTGGATATCACTGTCAGAACCCTGCAAGAGTTTGGGTGGAATATCAACTTCAAGAAATTTGCCCTGTTGCCTTATTTGAGGCTGGATTATCTGGGCCTGACTCTGGATTCCACTTTGGCGAGGGTCTTTCTTCCCCCGGCCAAGCTGCAGAAGTTGCAGGGGGCGATTGGGTTGCTGTTCGCAAACAATCTGTCTTTTCTCTGTGGATTTGTATGCGGGCTTTGGGTCTGATGGTATCAACCCTCGAGGTGGTTCCATTTGCTCATTTGCTCAGTTTCACACGAGACCTTTACAGAGGGAGGCTCTTGTCAAATGGACAAGGATCTGAAGTCCTTGGACAATTTGATTCGGTTGAGCCACAACACAGTCTCCTCTGTTGTGGTTGCTTCAGTCGCCAGCACTGTGCCAGGGAAAGTCTTTCCTGCCGTTATTTTGGACGGTGGTGACCACGGCCACCAGCCTGTGGGGACAGCTCTGCACCCAGGGAACCTGGACAGTAGAAGAGTCAAAACTACCGATCAGTGTTTTGGAGCATAGAGCACAATAAAGCTTTGTCTGAGTCAGCATCAGATCTTCAAGGAAATTCAGGAAGCTTTTTTTTACATTTTCACATTCAGCAAACTTTCTTTTTTTTTTTTAAATCTGGAGGTGGGAAGCTCCCCAATAAGCAGAACTTGCAACCTTTTTTAATGCAGCATCTGATTTTCGCTGAATGAATTTCATGACTGTTGAACCTTAAGACCATTTATTCTATCTGTATTTTATGTGGGGAAAGCCAATACTTACAGTTACAAGAGCGTGGTAATGACTCATAGCATCTGTAGAATAGCTGTTCCGAAGAAGAAATATGGCTTCAGGTATAAAGACACATGAAAACGGAATAAAGCGGGATGACACTGCTACCCTGAATTTTAACATACCACAATAACCCTGCTCTTCTTTTTCTGCTGAAAACATCTATTTCCAAAGAAAGCTTACTGTTTTACCCTAGAGCAATGTACATTAATCGGCTTGATGAAATAAATATGTGGCCCAAAATGGTCTAACAAAGCTAAGTTAACCTTACACGTATTTAATAGTTTGCTGAAATCCAGTGAATAAAACTCTTAAAAGCTGGAAGAGGTATTTAAAGGGAGCCTATTAAGGTACTAATTCTATTACATTATGGCTTGTTGGAATGTAATTTTTATACAATCTCTGTTTAAAAGATGGCTTCTGAAAACTGTGATCACTCGGAACAACATAAGGACTATCTTATGTCAATAAATGGTATTATCAGATCTAGTAAAAAGGGAACCTATGCCTTGGCTTTGCTTGGAAAAGCAGCCAATTAACTTCAATGGCAGGCCTACCAGCTGCTTTTTCTTCTCCTCTTTTTGATTTCCCACCACTCTATTCAGATTTTTGTGAAAAGAAAAAAACAAAAAACCTTGGAGGCATTCTGTACACAATTGTTGTATTGAACACTCCCAGAAACATTATCTCCTGATTGCGTGATTGTCTCACTGGCTCCCTCTGCAGTAAGAACTACATGAAATTATAGGCATCCGCTGCAATAGGAATTTGTTTTGGT
Source organism: Pelophylax lessonae (assembly GCF_965119305.1). NCBI lineage: Eukaryota > Metazoa > Chordata > Amphibia > Anura > Ranidae > Pelophylax > Pelophylax lessonae. The sequence continues at coordinate 117,130,573 of NC_138778.1, forward strand.
GAGATACTCTCTAAGGAATAATTCATTCTAAGGTGATGCAGACTTTGATGCAACTTTGGATGGATGGGACTTGGGTGTGGCATGTTGTCCCTCTTTTGTACCACTGTTGCATGTTAAAACATTCAGGAACGACTGTCATTCAAGCTTTGAGGGTTAACATTGAAGCAGGGGTTGACAAATTTACTTTGAATCTAGGAGCCAGCCCAAAAAATTAGGAGCCAGTTTTTGTTTAACAAATCTTATGGGTGGAACATGTAACATGTTCCTGAAGGTGAACTTAACCTTTAACCCTTTCACAGCCAGAAACGTTTTTGCACACGTTTACAAAATCATTTTAGGCCTTAAGGTTACATAAAACCACCAAAACATTAAATACTTTCTTGAAGAAGACACCCAGAATAAAATAGTGGTAGTTCCAAAGTAAAAGTAAAAAAAGAAAATAAGTTAACTTTAGAGGGCACAAAAACACAATAAATTACCCCATTTCTCTGATAAAGTATCAAATAGTTGAGGTTGCACCAAGTAAATAGATGCCAAATATGTCAAACATGTCAGTACCCTATATTTTCTATAGGCGACACTTTAAAGGCCCTCTATAAGTCATCAGTATAGTGTTACGAATGTGGTCTGGTGCTGGAATTATTGCTCCCATTCCGCTGTGTGCGGCGATATGTAAAGAGTATCGCAATCAACATTTTCAGGTGTAGGATTCCCTCTGTGCATTTCTACGTGCGTATATGTGGGGGTGAGGGGCCTCAATTTTCTGGGTGAGATTGTGTTTGGGTGTAACTTTCATTTTTTATTATTAAAAAATAATTTTTTAACCTAACTTTTTTTTCCATCACATAGGGGACAAAAAGTCCCCTATGTGATCATTTTTTTTTTTGGTGACAGGTTCTTTTTTTCAAAATTGTTGGCTTTTTTTTAAATATTTTTTTTAGCAAGAAATAAAAAACCCAGCGGTGATTAAATACCAAAAAGAAAGCTCTATACCCTGCAATTGTCATTCAAAGTGTGACCGTGCTAAAAGCTGAAAATTGGCCTGTTGAGAAGTTCTTTGGATGGTCAAATCTTTCACAGAAAAATGTAAGATTTGCCTGTATGTTCAGCTTTATTTAGCTCTGTTCTATTCAATATTCTAATATGAAATTCCTCTTCTTTTACTCTTCATTTTTTAAAAAAACCTAGAAGGACTACTGGATAGAGTTTAGAGGGATTAGAACACCTGTCAGTTTTATTACTGATTCACCCTCCTCTATTTGTTCTGTTTATTGTTATCTTTGAAAGTGAAAGTGAAACAAATCCCAAATTTTGGGTTTTCCCCAGAACAGGAATAGAGGAAAATCTGCCAATGGGGACGCAAATTCTGATAACCTTGATGACATCTTGGCATTCCCTCACTTTGGAGGGAGTTCCTCTCACTTGTTGTTTTGGCTATGGGACAGGAAATAAAGGGATATTTTCCCTAAGGGATGCAAAAGAAAAAAAATAACTTGACGGCTATAATCCTCCCTAGTACACACAGGCTAAATGTCGGAAGGCATCGGCTGGTTCATTAGAAGTCCTGTAGAAAAAGCACAGGCGCCAAACTAAAGCCTTGTACACACGAGTCGAAATTTGGCCGGGAATTTTCCTCCGACGAGCGATTTGCCGATTTTCGGCTTGTTAGTATGATGCTTCCGACAACCGACTCCGACTTTTTCAGCCGAAAAAATCCTGGTGTGCAGGCTATAAAATTTTTGTCCTCCGTCAAAACACGTCCGATTTTCGTGCAGTCAGTACAGATTTCGATGGGGAAAAATCTTATGAGCAAGACTAGGCATGCTCAGAGATGAAATAAAACAAAGAAAGCAATCCAACACATGACATCACTTCTGAAATAGAATTCTGTCGTACGGGAAAATTTATGTGCAGTCTAGAGCACATTCCAACCAATAGACACCACTCTGGACAAAAGACGAACGACCGGTCGGCGGAAATTCGTTGCGTGTGTACGAGGCTTTAGTCATGGTATTCACCAAACAGGAGTGATGTAGGGCATTATCCGTAATATTAATATGAGGATCATCAGTCCAGTACTGTATTCAGGATGGCGTCCAGCAGTCACGGCTCCCGCAGTCTTTGCCGATGGTTCCCGGCACTTCCTATGGTCGTGGAACGCACAGGGGCTCCTCCTGACGTCACTTCCCGGAACTGACGTGATGGCGCAGGTGACGCGTTTGCGGAGCATGCGCTCCTTCTTCAGACCTATGATAGTTTTGTGAGTACCATGACTTTTGTTTTATTGAATAAACCCTTCATGCTGCACTTCGCTTGGCGCCTGTGCTTTTTCTACAGTTGTTGCCACAAGAGCAGCCTCCTGAGTGAACTGTGCATGGACTATTTATCATGGACATTTTCCCTTAGCTACAATTATGGACTCTTATTTATAGAGAATTGTCCTGTTTTATTGCTTATTATTACTAATATTTTTCTCAATGGAACCGGTGGGTCCCTAATTTGCCTTGGCGCCAGTTATACGTTTTTCTCTGTTCATTAGAAGTCCTCAGACAATTTCGCCTGGGTGTATGGCAGCCAGTGCAACATAACCTGCCTTCTGTCGAATGGCCATGACCAGAAAAGGTCTGCCGACCAGGCTCTAAGCCAGGGATCCTCAAACTACGGCCCTCCACCCATTGCAGAACTACACTGAGCCATTGTTAAACGCTGACATTCACAGACATGACTAGGCATGATGGGAGTTGTAGTTCCTGAACAACTGGAGGGCCATAGTTTGAAGACCCCCTGCTCTAAGCCAATGGCTGGGAGCTCTGACTAGAGTGTTCGCGCCCCTGCCGGAACACAATAGAACAGCAGGTGAGGTCACTGCACATCAGATTGTTAGGACAGTGGTTTTGACCTGAGCCTTCACTGTCACCAGTGGTGGGTAGGAGGCGTTACACTATCCAAACTGAAAAAAGGTTTTGCCTTTAGTTACGCTTTAAGTTTTACTGTTTTTAAAAACCTTGTATCAGTGCATTGGTTTGCAATTCCATAGGTACATACATATTAGCAGCTATAATGGTATTAACTATACTGAACCTCTTTATCTCATGACAAATGTGCCAGAAAGCCCCAGTTCACACTGATGCAATGTGGGAAACGCACAAGATTCGCTGCGTTTCTCCAATTTGCATTGTGTTCATGCCATCTGTGGGTGTGTCAATAAATGTTAGCGACACCCCAAACACAATAACACAATGCATACTAGCACATTATGCCTTTACCTTGTGGGGTGTAAAAAGTTCAGCGGTTTACAACAGCTTTAAGCGTCAAAATCATTAATGTGAATTGTTTTTAAATCAGGGCAAAGTTTTTAGAAATAAACAATTGGGGCCCTTTCACACATGGAGTACGTCAGACGGACTCCGTTTTTCTCAGCGGGGGATCGATCCGCCGATCCCCCGCTGAGCAGGAGGATGACAGCTTTGTCTCCGCGCTGTGTGCGGAGACACAGCTGTCAGGTCCCCATGCATCTCTATGGAGGAATCAGATTGGAACGGTCCGTCTGTCTGTTCTCATCCGATCCGATCCACGGATGGACGGATGGAAAATAGGGTTTCCATCCGTCCAGATTTTACGGATCGGATATCAGCGGACATGTCTCCGCTGACATCCGATGCCCCATAGAGATGCATGGGGTGACCGTTCAGATCCGCCAAAAACTGACAGACGGATCTGAACGGTCCGCCTGTGTGAAAGGGGCCTAGGGCTTTCCAGGACATTACAGACATACATGCTTACTAACGTATGTCATGTAACAGTATAGCAGAAAAAAGTACATACAATGCCATCTGGCATTTCTCCAGCAAGTTGTAGCAATAGTAAAACTACAAAAGAAATATAAATTGTACTCATAAGGCCTACTGGGGCATTGGAGGATTCGCTGATATACAAGCTCACGAAGACTGAGACCAGGGATGTCGAGCCCTAGACTAAACATTTTTTTGAGTTTTTCATGTGAAATTTAATCATGACATTTAATCACTTTAAATGACACCGTTTTCAGGGCTTGTGTTGAAGCTCTTTCGTTTGCCTCAATTAGGCATTTCCATACAAGTTGCAAAACCCCCACTTTAAGCTGGTCAAATACACCTGTAAATTATTTTTTAAATGATGTTAGAAGTGTCTCAAACTGCTATTAAGCTGATGTCATTGACACAGGCCCAAAACCCATTGACACAGACCTTGAACCACTTCTGGACCGGGCGTTTTTTTTGACACTTGTTGTTTACAAGTTAAAATCATTTTTTTTGCTAGAAAATTACTTAGAACCCCCAAATATTATATATATATATATATATATATATATATATATATATATATACAGTGGGTACGGAAAGTATTCAGACCCCCTTAAATTTTTCACTCTTTGTTATATTTCAGCCATTTGCTAAAATCATTTAAGTTCATTCTTCTTCCTCATGAATGTACACATAGCACCCCATACTGACAGAAAAACACAGAATTGTTGACATTGTTGCAGATTTATTAAAAAATAAAAACTGAAATATCATATGGTCCTAAGTATTCAGACCCTTTGCTGTGACACTCATATATTTAACTCAGGTGCTTTCCATTTCTTCTGATCATCCTTGAGATGGTTCTACACCTTCATTTGAGTCCAGCTGTGTTTGATTATACTGATTGGACTTGATTAGGAAAGCCACACACCTGTCTATATAAGACCTTCCAGATCACAATGCATGTCAGAGCAAATGAGAATCATGAGGTCAAAGGAACTGCCTGAAGAGCTCAGAGACAGATCTGGCCAAGGTTACAAAAAGATTTCTGCTGCACTTAAGGTTCCTAAGAGCACAGTGGCCTCCATAATCCTCAAATGGAAGACGTTTGGGACGACTAGAACCCTTCCTAGAGCTGGCCGTCTGGCCAAACTGAGCTATCGGGGGAGAAGAGCCTTGGTGAGAGAGGTAAAGAAGAACCCAAAGATCACTGTGGCTGAGCTCCAGAGATGCAGTCAGGAGATGGGAGAAAGTTGTAGAAAGTCAACCATCACTGCAGCCCTCCACCAGTCGGGGCTTTATGGCAGAGTGGCCCGACGGAAGCCTCTCCTCAGTGTAAGACACATGAAAGCCCGCATGGAGTTTGCTAAAAAACACCTGAAGGACTCCAACATGGTGAGAAATAAGATTCTCTGGTCTGATGAGACCAAAATAGAACTTTTTGGCCTTAATTCTAAGCGGTATGTGTGGAGAAAACCAGGCACTGCTCATCACCTGTCCAATACAGTCCCAACAGTGAAGCATGGTGGTGGCAGCATCATGCTGTGGGGTGTTTTTCAGCTGCAGGGACAGGACGACTGGTTGCAATCGAGGGAAAGATGAATGCGGCCAAGTACAGGGATATCCTGGACAAAAACCTTCTCCAGAGTGCTCTGGACCTCAGACTGGGCCGAAGGTTTACCTTCCAACAAGACAATGACCCTAAGCACACAGCTAAAATAACGAAGGAGTGGCTTCACAACAACTCCGTGACTGTTCTTGAATGGCCCAGCCAGAGCCCTGACTTAAACCCAATTGAGCATCTCTGGAGAGACCTAAAAATGGCTGTCCACCAACGTTTACCATCCAACCTGACAGAACTGGAGAGGATCTGCAAGGAGGAATGGCAGAGGATCCCCAAATCCAGGTGTGAAAGACTTGTTGCATCTTTCCCAAAAAGACTCCTGGCTGTATTAGATCAAAAGGGGGCTTCTACTAAATACTGAGCAAAGGGTCTGAATACTTAGGACCATGTGATATTTCAGTTTTTCTTTTTTAATAAATCTGCAACAATGTCAACAATTCTGTGTTTTTCTGTCAGTATGGGGTGCTATGTGTACATTCATGAGGAAGAAGACTGAACTTAAATGATTTTAGCAAATGGCTGCAATATAACAAAGAGTGAAAAATTTAAGGGGGTCTGAATACTTTCCGTACCCACTGTATATATATATATATATATATATATTTTTAGCAGAGATCCTAGAGAATAAAATGGAGATCGTTGTAATATTTGTTATCACACCGTATTTGCGAAGTGGTCTTACAAATGCAATTTTTTGGGAAAAATTTATTTTTTTGAAAGAAAAAAATAAGAAAACAGTAAAGTTAGCCCAATTTTTTTCTATAATGTGAAAGATAATGTTACCTAACATGTCATGCTTCAAAACTGCGCACGCTCGTGGAATGGCGACAAACATTGGTACTTAAAAATCCCCATCAGTGACATTTATTAAACATTTCTACAGGTTACCAGTTTAGAGTTACAGAGGAGGTCTAGGGCTCAAATTATTGCTGTCATTCTAATGATCGCGGCGATACCTCATATGTGTTATTTGAACACTATTTACATATGTGAGCGCAACTTGCGTATGCGTTCGCTTCTGCGCATGAGCTAACAGGGATGGAGTGCTTAAATTTTTTTTTCCTATTTATTTTATCTTTTATTTTTTATTTTTACACTGTCCTTTTAAAAAAAAAAAAAGTTTTATCACTTTTATTCCTATTACAAGGAATGTAAACATCACTTGTAATAGAAATAAGCATGACAGGACCTCTTTAATGTGAGATCTGCGGTCAAAGATGATGGGAAAAAAAAATGGGCTCTTTAAAACTGTTCCTAGGAAGCGACGTATGACGTCGCTCTGGTCCTCCAAGGCCAGAGTCGAATGAGGGCAATCTTGCCCTCACTCGACTTCCTGCCTGAGAGGACAGTGGACCGGATCATTTTCTCCACTACCGACGGGGTCCAAGCGGGGAAAACGACCGGGAAGCGGTGGGAGTGGGGGCACCTCTCCCGCTGCCCATAAGGGTGATCTCACGGCGAATCCGTCGCTGGCACCACCCTTATGTTAAGGGGGACCGCCCAACGTTTAAAAAAATACCGGGGTATGGCAGCTATCTACTGCCATATCCCCGGTATTTGACGTCAAAGTACCGACGTAAATACACGGTGGGCGATCCTTAAGTGGGTAAAGTGTAATTGTACCCAAAACATTTTTTCTGTTTATTTTACTATTGTTTTATCTGTTTACTGCAGTCAGGGGCTCTGTTGGATCCACAACAGAGATTCAGCATTTTCCTCATTCTATTCAAAGTGTTGGGTATAGATACATGTTAGCATGATTGTGTCCTACTTTGAATGAGTGATTGTTCATTCAGTTAATTATTTGTGGACAGTAGATATTTTCCCATGTCTCTGGCCATCTGTAATAATGGCAGTAGACTGGTCTTATGTAAACATTAGAGATATCAGACTTCTCATAAGTACACAACCAGCCAGTTGACTTTTGATATCTTGGAAGTTGGAAGCTTTGTTCTGGGTGCATTTATTGCCAAATTAACACATGAGTATTGAGTAACGCAAGAGTATTGTTGTGGCACACAAAAGGCTTGTCATATAGGATTGTTTTGTTTTTCTTTTCTCTCACTTACCTTTTTTTTTAATGTTTTTTCCTCTTAGGATGGATCCCGGCAAAAACAAAAGAAAACGGTGTCCTTCAGCACAATGCCCAACAATCGAAAGATCAACAGCACAGCTGCTTGCATCTCCTTCATGATGGAGGGGTGTGAGATGAAAAAAGTGCGCTCCAACTCCAGGATGTACAATCGTTTTTTCCTTTTAGATCCAGACATGCGATTTCTAAGATGGGAGCCTTCCAAGAAGGATTCGGATAAAGCAAAATTGGAAATTAAATCAATTTGTGAGGTGCGTGTTGGAAAGAAAACTCCAGTTTTGCGAAGTAATGGTCTGTCTGATCAGTTCCCAGAAGAATGTGCCTTTTCTATCATTTATGGGGAAAACTATGAATCATTGGACCTTGTTGCTAGTACTGCTGATGTTGTCAACACTTGGGTGATGGGTCTAAGGTACTTGGTATCTTATGGAAAGCACACTCCAGATGTTGTAGGAACTAATCAAACAAGTTTAAGAACACTGTGGATATCATCTTTGTTTGAGATTGCTGATATAGAAAAAAAAGGACAGATTCCATTGTCTAGAGCCATTCAACTTATCAAGGGACTTAACCCTGGTATGAAGACTTCAACGGTAGAACTAAAATTCAAGGAATTGCAGAAATTTAGTGATAAATATGGTAGTAATATTACGTGTGATGTTTTTGTAGAGGCCTACTGTGAACTGTGTACCAGACCAGAGGTATTCTTTTTACTGGTTCAGTTTTCTAGCAATAAAGAGTATTTGGACCTAAAAGATCTGATGATCTTCATGGAAGTGGAGCAAGGTATGGAAGAGGTAAATGAAATTACAGGGCTGGAAATCATCAAGAAGTATGAGCCTTCCAAAGAAGGACGTGGAAAAGGATACCTTACAATTGATGGGTTCACCCGTTATCTTCTTTCATCGGACTGTTATATATTTGATCCTCACCATAAAGTGGTCTGCCAGGATATGACAAGGCCATTATCACACTACTACATCAATTCTGCTCACAATGCATGCCATCTAGAAGACCACTACTGGGGTACATCCGATATTAGTGGCTACATACAAGCCCTTAGGATGGGATGTCGTAGCATTGAGCTTGTTGTTTGGGATGGCCCAGATAATGAGCCTCTTATCTACCTTGGTGTGTCTGTGGTTTCACAGGTGGCTTTCCGAAGTGTAATAAGTGTAATAGACAAGTATGCATTTGAAGCATCAGAGTACCCATTAATCATTTGCTTGGTAGTTCATTGCTCTGTTCGACAACAGCGTTTCATGGCCCAGTGCTTAAAAAAGATCCTTGGTGACAAACTTTACCTAGATCCAGCATGTTCTGATGAAAACTACTTGCCTTCTCCAGAACAACTGAAAGGCAAAATTCTAATAAAAGGTAAGAAACTGCCTTTAGATAATTCTGACTCTGAAGGAGATGTAACAGATGAGGATGAAGGCATGGAGATTGCTAGGAGATTGGGTCATGATGGTCGTGAACATCTTAATGGGGCTGGCCACAGAAAACTACGTCTCTGTAAAGAACTCTCAGACAAGGTAACTCTGTGCCAGTCCGTGAAGTTCAAGGACTTTGAAAACTCTAAAAGAAACCAAAAATACTGGCACATATGTTCCTTTAACGAGGTTACTGCTAGTCGCTTTGCCAATGAATATCCTGAAGAGTTTGTAAAATACAACAAAAGATTCCTCTCAAGGGTCTACCCAAGTTCAATGCGAATAGACTCTAGCAATATGAACCCCCAAGACTTCTGGAAATGTGGTTGCCAGATTGTGGCCATGAACTATCAAACCCCAGGTCTTATGATGGATCTTAATACAGGATGGTTTAGACAGAACGGAAACTGTGGCTATGTCCTACGACCCTCAATAATGAGGGAAGAAGTATCCTATTTTAGCGCCAATGCAAAGGATTCTTTGCCTGGTGTTTCGGCTCAACTGCTTCACCTAAAAATTATTAGTGGTCAAAACCTCCCCAAACCTAAAGGATCAGGAGCAAAGGGAGATGTGGTGGAACCATATGTCTATGTAGAGATACATGGGATTCCTGCCGATTGTGCAGAACACCGCACAAAAACAGTAACACAAAATGGGGACAACCCAATATTTGATGACAGTTTTGAGTTTCATATAAACCTTCCAGAGTTGGCTATACTGCGGTTTGTAGTACTAGATGATGACTTCATTGGAGATGAGTTTATAGCCCAGTATACTATCCCATTTGAGTGTCTGCAGACTGGCTTTAGACATGTTCCTTTACAGTCTTTAACAGGCGAGTTCCTCCAAAACACCACATTGTTTGTTCACATTGCTATTACTAACCGAAGAGGAGGAGGAAAAGCACACAAGAGGGGGCTCTCCGTACGAAAAGGCAAGAAGGTTCGTGAATATACATCCACAAAGACTACAGGCATCAAAGCAATTGATGAGGTGTTTAGGACGGCAACTCCTTCTCTTCGAGAGGCCACTGATCTTCGGGAAAATGTTCAGGTAATTCACTTACATATATCTTTGCTTTTACTCCCTTTTCAAAAGCTTTTCAAAACCTCTTTTGGGTAAAATTAGAGCTTTTATAGCTCTTTATACATCAAGATTGAATTCTCCCTTCCGGTGCTTTTTTCTTCCACTATATTCATATAACCTGTGTGTGCTACATTTTTCCTTTCTTGCTCCTACCTTTTAATTAAACATAAGCCGAATGGGTATTAAAATCTTGCTGTGCTCTCTATGAGTCTAATACAGAGTTTCTGAAATACTGTTCTGTAATTAGAACATGCTAACACTGGATTATTCTGCAAGTGAAACTCAAGCCTGTCCTAAGGTAACCTTGGCTGCATCAGCCAGTGAGATTGGGCTGAGAGATGCACATCATTGAGTGACATTAAAAGAGCACCTGTCACATGTGCAGGCGCAGCATCCTCATTTTCCCCTCATGTACCTCTTATTTTAAAGAAAAATAAGATGGCCTTTTTAATTGCTTCACTTGTCTAGTAGAAACCAAAGAACTGTACACCTTGTAGATGGTTCCCCATTTTCATAAATAAGGACTTTTTCCAACTGATGTGGGAACTTTACATGCGAGTCAACCTCTATAAGTTTCATAAAGAGAGTGCATGTCAAAATACATTTACTTTTTCAGACTGTCATTTTGTAAATAAAACTTTCTTGGGACAATTTAAACAGGGAGTGGTGGGGGGCTAGTTCTAGCACTTGGAACGATGTGTGAGAAAATATGGACTTTATGGGCACATGTGTGAAAAAATACAAAAATGTATTAATACAGAAAAGACATACAATGAATAGTCACATTATCATAGTATAAAATTGTAAACCTTAACCACTTAAAGAGGTTGTAAACCCATATATTTTTTTGTAACCTGAAAGAGAAACACATAATGACGGGCGACATGTCCAGTTGCCCGTCTTCCGGGATCGCGGCATCCGGCCATCTGATTGGCCGGAGCAGTGGTGACGTCACTCCCCCGCACGGGAGCTGACGGTCACGGCACGGGACTCTGAAGGAACGGCACCAGCGGCCGTTCCTTCAGAGCGCATGCGCCAGTGATGTCACTGGCTGCATGTAAGGTAAATATCTCCTAAACGGTGCATGTTTAGGAGATATTTACAGTACCTATAGGTAAGCCTTATCATAGGCTTACCTATAGGTAAAAGTTGCAGAGGAGGGTTTACTTCCTCCTTAAGCCTCAGCCCTTTTTCAGACACTTTTTGTTTACAAGTTAAAATCAGTATTTTTTCCTAGAAAACTACTTAGAACCCCCAAACATTATATATATTTTTTTAGCAAAGACTGTGGAGAATAAAATGTCGGTCATTGCAATATTTTTTGTCACGCGGTATTTGCGCAGCGGTCTTTAAAATGCCATTTTTTTGAACAAATTACGAAAAATCACATTTCACTGCATTTAAAAAATACTAAACAGTAAAGTTAGCCCATTTTTTTTGTATATTGTGAAAGATGATGTCACGCCGAGTAAATAGATACCCAACATGTTACGGTTTAAAATTGCGCACACCCGTGGAATGGCGACAAACTACGGTCAATAGAAATCTCAATAGGCGACGCTTTAAATTTTTTTAACGGTTACCAGTTAAGAGTTAGAGTGTAGCTCTTTTTTTTTAAATTATTGCTCACGCTCTGGCGATCGCGGCAATATCTCACATGTGTGGTTTGAAAAGTGATTTAATTCGCGGCTTGACTTCGGTATAAGTTTTCTTTCGTGCGCGAGCTAACGGTGACGGGGGCAGCTACATTTTTTTTTTTTTTTTACTATTTATTTTATTTATTTTTTTAATTTATTACAGGTTTTTAAAAAAAATAAAAAAATCTGATCACTTTTGTTGCTGTCACAAGCAATGTAAATATCCCTTGTGACAGCAATATGCAGTGACAGGTACTCTTTATGGAGGGATCGAGGGTCTAAAAGACCCTAGACCCCTCCACTACACTTTCATGTATGCAAAACGCCAAAAACGACATTTTTGCATACAGACGTTTTTGAAATCTGCCGCCTTTTGCAGCAGAGTAACCCGGAAGTGACGTCATGGACGCCGCCTCCGGGTTACGTCATCAGAGACCCAATCGAAACCGCTTCCGGCTTAGATCGGGACTCCATCCAGCCGGCGGACGTGCCGGCTGGGTGTTCGGGTCTCCCGGTGGGACGGGAGGCCCGGGCAAAGTCACGGAAGGGGCGTCCCCTCCCGCTCACCCGGGTAACGATCGAGCGGCTCCCGGGATGGTGCCTCTAGCTAGAGGCATCATCCCGATATAACACCGCAAAGTTTGCCTACGTAGCCCTACATCACTTTGCTGTAAGTGGTTAATAATAACTAGGGTCATATAGGCAAATCCCCTAAGGGGATAATGATAAATACCAAACATCCCTCAGGAGATATCCGCATGGCCGTGGTGCTGGTTAGTGGTAGATCAGATGTTAGCTCGAAATGTTTTGCGATGCTGCTTCTTCAGGAGCATGTCTCACCACTGAACTTATAAAATGTGGATCCACCAAGGAAGTGATATATCAGAAAAGTAATATTAATTTATCTTATCATGAATTACTAAATACACATACTTGGGTACAGGGGCATTGTACCAACCCCTAAAAGGTAAACCTACAATTGTTCAGTTAGGGGGAGTCCTTGGAAAAAGGAGAGTCCCATTGATATAGGAAATATTAGAAATGAATATTTCTTTATAGAGGCTTCTAGATAACAAAAGATTCCACAAGCATGGGAAGAGCTAATCTTGGTAGTCAGAAGCAAATCCCAATGTAAAAGGGTTTTGGATCCATAGGATAGTGGTATGAATCTAATGGTCAGTCAACAAAGGCATCTGCCATCCGATGCTATGGGGAAGCTGCCGTCAATTCTAGCACTTACCTGCTTGCTGAATTCTTACCTGTAAGTATTGCATAGAACGGCCCCAAACCGCCACTTCTGGGGTCCCCCGGTGACACTGTCTGCTCCTCCTCTTTTTTGTCTGCCCCATAGCAACCTGCTTGCACACATCACGCAGCCTCGCCCTCCACTCCCTCTTCACAGGATTTGATTGCAAATGGCTTCGGCTGTTGCCTCTGTGTCCTGAAAGAAGAGCAGAGACCAGTGCCGCTGCAGACCAGCACAGCGCTGAAACAAGAAAGGACTAAGGCAGGGCTCGACAAACCCCGGGCGCCAGGTCGCATTGGAGACTAGAATTAGCGACCTGGCGCCTGGGGTGCACTGCAAGAGGTGTCCTGTCCCTTTTGCGCCCCCCCAACCACTCACCGAGTGCACGGACTTCCGCGCCGTCCGAAAATTGAGGCCGCGGCTTTTCGGCCTTCTTCAGTGAGAGAACAGGGAACTGGCTCCCTCTTGTGGTGGCCAGGAGTTTGACAAGCAGTAACTAATGGCTGTTTCCCCTGCCTGTCCTCAATGCCTGTCCATCTCCTTCCCAAGAGGAGATAGAGGGAAGTTTTTGCAGGCTTCATCTCCCTGTCCACTTACCTTTGCTTAAATGGTAAGTGGACAGGGAGTGTGATTATTATTAATTATTATTTATTTTTTTAAATTATTAAAAAAAAAAAAATATTTCTATTTTTTTGTTTCAATTATTATATATATATATATATAAAAAAATATATATATATATATATATATATTGTATAATATATATATTTTTTTTTTTCCTCATCGCTATGCCACAGCCGAAGGCCCCTTTCACACGGGCTGTCTGATCAGGTCCGCCTGTCAGTTTTTCAGGCAGACCTGATCGGACCCTTCAGTCTATGGAGCAGTAATCTGCCGCCATCTGATCCTGTCTGCCAAAAACAGATGGATGGTGGTTCTATTTTCTATCCATCCCCTGGATCGGATCAGATGGCATCGGATGGAAACAGACAGACAGTCTGTTTCCATCCGATTGCGCTATAGAGGAGATTGGGGTTCTAGTCGTCTTTATGTGTAAATTTAGTATGTTATTTTTTGGGAAATAAAGCTTGGTTGTTTGAACAAAAAAAAAAACTGGCTCCTAACTTTTTTAGGTGGCTCCTAGATTTCAGGAAAATTTGTCAAGCCCTGGACTAAGGAAGTATTAAGGGAAGTTAGGGACCAATACAAGTAGTGGGGCATTTTTATACCTTAAAGCGGAGTTCCGGGCACAGATGTGATTTTTCAATAAGCATACCCCCGGGACAGTCAGGGCTAGCACATTCCACAATGGCTAGCCTCTGATCTGTCCCGGTTCGCACTTACCTTTTAGAAAAAATACTTACTTATAAAATTTCTTCCACAGCGTTTCCATCTCTCTTGTGGGCAGCTGAAGCCGGCGCGGTCCTCTTCTGCGTCTTCTTCCGCGTCTTCTTCTCCCAGAATGCGCCGCACCGGCCCCTCTCGTCACTTCCGGTGCGGCGCCGCATTCCTAAACAGCTTCTGGGCATGCCCAGAAGCTGTTTAGCAGGGGAATGCGGCGTCGCCCGGAAATGACGTGCGGGGCCGGTGCCGTCGCATTGATTCCTGGGAGCTATGACGTTCAGCTCCCAGGAATCATCGCGAGGCAGGAAGTGACGGGGAGAGCCGCGGCTCCGAGGGAGGAAGTACCCTGAGGTGAGTATTTACGATCTACAATTACAAGGTGAGTTTTAAAAAAAAAAAAAAAACCTAACTATCCAATTCCTTTTCAGGTTATCCAGAACTAGCGGACGGGCACAAAAAAAAAAACATTGATTTTGTGCCCGGAACTCCGCTTTAATGCAGGAAATGCATTAGGGTAAAAAATGTATTGGGATTTATAATTACTCTAAAAAAAAAGCTTAAAGTGGAACTACACTGTATCTTGGCACCACAAAATAAAAACACTATTTAATTCATTTTTAATTTTCAGAGCAAACTCCCCCATCCATGCATGTCTCCATGCTTTATTTTGCTGAAAAAAAAAAACATTTTTAAAAACACCCCCTAGCATTTCTGGCCACTTTGAGCAAGGGCAGGGGATTCATGTAGCATTTACCCCAGGAATCCATCTGTCCTTTGCTCAGGCATGCAGAAGGGTGTGCTTAGCTAAGAAAAACCTCCTTCCCTCTAGAAGAATCCTTGGATGTATTACATCATTTGCCTAGGCTTTTAAACCAGAAAGTAACTGAACACATTTAAAAAAAAAAGTTTAAAAAAAGTAAATATGATAAACTTGCATAGCTATTTATTAATGCTAGCAGCATAAGGAATAAAGAGTCAATCTTTGATTGAGAGAGTGAAGTTTCGATTTAAAAAAACAAAAAAAAGGAAAGCAAAAACGACCACACACTATACAATTTTTACAATGTTCTTGTACAACTGTCCTTTAGATTTACCAAAACCATATAATATGAAATCAAACCTAAACACTTTCAAAATTGTATGCAATCAGGCAGGCCCTTGCACTACATACTTGAAGGTAAATCTGAAGGAAATTGATCAACAAAAATTGTATGATGCATATCTAGCTTAAAGACTGGTAAATTGCACTTTTGTAATTGTGTTTATATACACTTTACATGATATACTTTGTATTAAAATGCATATAAATGTGTATAAACATATTAAATAGAATCAGAAGGGCAATAGGAGATGGTTTCAAAATATTCACAAACCACTTTGCTGCTGTTGATTTTTTACCTAACTGGCAATCTTCTCTGCAGAATCAGTTTTTACCTAATAAACCAGTCTGTTTTTTGTATTATATACTCATTGTTGCTGATTCATTTAAGAACATTCACACAAATAAATTGTGTGACTAGTCACTGCAATTATCCAATCGTACAGATTAAATAAGTAATCAGGGATTTTCCTTTTACATGATTGGATAATTGAAATTAAGTTTCACACACATAAACAATCTCCCATCATTTAGTAAATCATCCTCATTATCTACTTTAAAAAATCCAATAAGCGTATTTTGATTGGTTTTCGCAAAAGTTATCCCATCTACAAACTAAGAGAAAGATTTATGTCATTTTTATTTTTTTTTTTTTACTAGTAATGGCGGCGATCAGCGATTTTTAGCGGGGCTGCGACATTGCGGTGGACAGATCGGGCCCCTAACTGACATTTTTCGACACTTTTGGGGGGACCAGTGACATTACTATAGTAATCAGTGCTAAAAATATGCACTGTTACTGTAATAATGACACTGGCTTGGAAGGGGTTAACTCCAGGGCGATCAATGGGTTAAATGTGAGCCTAGGGGGTGTTTTCTAACTGTGGGAGGATGGACTTGTGAAATCAACACAGAGACCTGTGTTCCTAAATAGGAGGAACACATGAGCTCTGTATTGATTCCTGAGAGGACAACGGTCTGCTGTGTTTACAACAGCAGAACGCCGTTCTCTCTTCACGGGGAGGGATCACGAGTGCCCGGCGCCAATCGAGGCCGCCAGCCCTGTGGATCGGCTTTCCCGTTGGTGAGTGGGCGCGCGCGATTCGTGGAAACCTGCCACCCTATATAGGCGGGGGCTGCGACATTGCGGTGGACAGATCGGGCCCCTAACTGACATTTTCGACACTTTTGGGGGGACCAGTGACATTACTATAGTAATCAGTGCTAAAAATATGCACTGTTACTGTAATAATGACACTGGCTTGGAAGGGGTTAACCCCAGGGCGATCAATGGGTTAAATGTGAGCCTAGGGGGTGTTTTCTAACTGCGGGAGGATGGACTTGTGAAATCAACACAGAGACCTGTGTTCCTAAATAGGAGGAACACATGAGCTCTGTATTGATTCCTGAGAGGACAACGGTCTGCTGTGTTTACAACAGCAGAACGCCGTTCTCTCTTCACGGGGAGGGATCACGAGTGCCCGGCGCCAATCGAGGCCGCCAGCCCTGTGGATCGGCTTTCCCGTTGGTGAGTGGGCGCGCGCGATTCGTGGAAACCTGCCACCCTATATAGGCGGGGGCTGGTCGGCAAGTGGTTAACCAGTTTTCATAGTATTTCTTCTTTCAGTATCTGAAAATATTATTTCTCTTACGTCCTCCGACAGTCGCCGCCTCCTCTAAGTCATCACTGTTGGGTATTGACTTCCGCTCCGCAGGAGTAGCTAGGCATATACACACCCATGGGGGCTGTCCCATCTGGTCAATACCCCCCTGCAGTGACCACTCCCAACTCAGTTTTTAATCTGCCTAGCGTCAGGAGTAGTTAGGCTTCCCTGTGCTGGGGCTACAGTCTCAGCCTATCTAGATCTTTTATTTGATTGTCTTTGAAAATGTCAGTTTTTTTCTCACTTTACTAGCTGTTTATTTTGTCAGCTTAAGTTTTAGTCGACTCTTCGGAAAAAGATGGATCATGCGGTGCTGGGATTCGGACTGACCGTCCTGGCTCTCCAAGGCAGAGGGTCAGATGGACCCCCCCAGCCTGCCATCGAGCATTCGGCTATGGTTCGCCCTGGCATTATGAACGACCCATCCCTGTTCGCAGCAGGGATGCAGCCGTGAGGTGGCTACCTCACTGGACGCATCTGCGATTCTGCAGTGCAATGTCCCTGGCTAACGGCATTCCCTGTCAGATGAGGACAGCGGCTTTCCGTTCTGAGAGGCTCCCCACGCCATCCGGTACAGGTAAGTACTTCTGTGTGGGGCCTCTGTCTGGGGGGGGCAGTCTGTGTTGCTGTGTGTTCCCCATGTCTGTGCCTGTGTGCCTCCCTGATGCGGTCCCTGCGGGGATCGCTTGTACATGCGCTGCGGTGCTGTGTGTTTGTGGGGGCCCCCTTCCCTGTATCACTTCGGTGTTTGTGGGGGTGCAGACCGAGTGTGTGGCGACCGCAGCGGCGAATCCGCGTGGTCCGCCATTTTAAGTATGGGCAGGCATGTTTGGCTTCTTTATGGGCAAACTACATGCTGGTTTTGGTGCCATCCGCCGCCATTTTGCGGTCGCAGAGCGATCGTTACGGCCGCATGTTCAGCGGCCATTTTTGTGGAGCCTTCCATGCAATTCCTATGGGGCAGCCATTTTCCCTGTGTCATGCAGCCTCTATGTTCAGCCTACTTTAGCAGCACTCCCTTTTCCTCTGAAGCAGGACAGCGGTGGCAACACTCTGCGGAGCTCTGCAGGTTATCGCTCTCAATATCTTTCTGTATTGTCACTTCTGGCTCAGTTTTTGCTTCTCCTGTTTGGGGGTCTTTGTCACTGTAGCTGTAGCGGTGGGCTGCGCACTCCGCAGCGCTCTTAAAGGGACAGTACAGGCTTCTTGCACTGTTGTTTTTTTGTCACATTGGGCAATGAATTCTCAGTACAGCAAATTCCCCCCCAGCTCTTGTGGGGGTCCCCAGTTCTCCTGTGGCCCCTCTGAGACCTGATTTAGCCGCTGTAGTGGCGACCTTGGTGTCAAATATGGAAATGCTGATGGCTGAACGTGCTGCTAAAAAGAGGCCCAGATTGTCTCTGTCCTCTGATTCGGATGGGGATATGGCTGCTGCTGCTGCGAGCGTGCCCTTTTCAGGGTCCCGCTCATCCTTAGACCCGCTGGGGTCTGAGGGGAAGGCTGATTTGGAGGGGGTTGATACCTCCTCCCCGGGGTCGCCTGAAGAAGGGGCGACCATGGATGGATGAATTGTTTCTGTGAAGGAAACACTGCATTTGGAGGATGAGCCCAGTCCTCCAGGCGTTGTGTCCTCATTTGGGATGCACAGGACCCACAAGTCGGCGCAGGTGTTTCCCTGCCCGGCTGAGTTTCATTACACTGTTAATGAAATGTGGCGCACTTTAAAAAGTCCATTCCTGGTGCCTAGTCGGTTCAAATTGCTTTATCCCTTTGCACCGGCTACGGAATCACGGTGGTGTGTGCCCCCGCAGGTGGATCACACTGTGGCTGTGTTAAACAAGGCTACCTTGATTCCTACGGAGGATTCCCCGGTTTTCCGGGATCCCACGGACCGGCGGTTGGAGTCTCTGGCCCACCATTCTTATATGGTGGCGGGCTCGTTGCTCAAACCTGTTTTTGCGTCTGTTTTGGTGGCGCAGGCGGTGCCTGATTGGACCAAGGTGCTTAAGAGCAACCTCGTGTCTGATGATGTGTATGGTGTAGAAAATCGGCGCTAATTCAAATCATAAATAAATGTGATACACTCCGTGACAATAACGATGTCCACCACTGTGGATAGTGCTCTATGTGATTAAACCTGATGCAAAAAATTGGAAGTAAAATCAATCCTCAATATAAAACTATAAAAGCGAGCCTATACACAAAAGATCTTCAGTGGATGACTCTGAAAAGACTGTGCATAAAAAGACCTCAAATAAATAAATAGTGTGTCAATCCCAAGGAAATATATAATGCAATCACAAAATCAATGCAATCGATGAAAAAGGGCGATGATCAATATAATCGTTGATGACTGATATGTGATGAAAAAATTCCTAAAAATATTTTATAAAACAATTCATATAAAAAGTTGTGTATAAAAATATAAGTATCTGAGAAAATCCCACAGTGTCCAATATACAATCAAAGATGAATGAAATAAATCTTCAAAGGATCAACCAATCATAAAATATAACATCAATAATCTGGATATCGATCCAATCTCCAACAAACAGGTGTGTAGTGGCCACTTACCTCCCACACACACTATCTGCACATGTGTGTAATCCAAACAAGCCGATTGCTTTCCTTTGAAATGGGCTTCCGACCTCTCTCCTCTCTTGCGGGCATGTAATCACTGATGTTTCCCAATGCAGTAACGATCTTCAGCTGCACAATATGCTCACTCCAAGCCGTTCCGCCTCATAGGATATAAAATGAGACGCTCATGGTGCAGTAACTTCAAAACCAGTTTAATTACAATAAAAGATACACTTACAATCAAATAGCAACAAACGAGCAAAAGCAATACACTGTAGAACCTCCGGCCGTAAACACGGAGGTGACGTCACCCGGCTCTTCCCGACGCGCGTTGCGTCACTACCCACGTGACTTTATCAAGGGATGTGAGCATGGGTGATTCGCTGCCGGTTTATATAGCATAGCGGTTGCCATGGAATCAATCAACCACATTACATTCACCATTGCACTGCCGATACAATAACACTTGGTTCAATTCAGCACAAGTCCGTGCTGTGAGTTAACCCATGAGGATGATCCCGAGCTGATTCATATATTCGGTCAACCTCACAAAACCGTCATACCATAGATAGGCAGATGCCCGATCTCAACGATTTTTTTCATTTTTTTCGTCTGAAGTAATCAAACAGCAGGGAAATGGTGTAACATATATAGAAACATATGTATATACATAAAGTGCCTCCATATTGTGTATAAATAAAATTAAAAATAAAATTAAATTAAAATAAAAATATGCTAAAAATATAAAAATACAAAATTTGTGTATAAAATCGCAGATATCCAAATATAAATATGTAAACTGTTTCAATGGCCCTAATAATTAGGATGGTAAAAACCAGGAGAAGGTGAATCTAAAAATCAGAGATAAAACAATTTAAATCAAATTCGACGTTAAGACCTAATGGAATAAAACTTTGAATTTCAAATATCCATCTGGATTCGGCTTGGCTCAATGTCCTTATCTTATTACTGCCCCTCCAGTGGGCTTTATATTTCTCCACCCCCCAAAATTTTAAAAGTTTCGGATCTTTGTTATGTTTTTCAGAAAAATGTTTAGAAACACTATGCTTCACAAAACCTTTTTTGATGTTTTGAGTGTGTTCTCGCAAGTGTTTCCAGAGGGGTCTTTTTGTACGTCCAACGTACTGAAATTTGCACGGACATTCGAGTATATATACCGCCCCCTCTGTCCTACATGTTATAAAGTCCTTGATTTTATACGATCTTCCTGTTACTGTCGAAATGAATTCCTCTTTCTTTCTTTTATTATCAATTGTATGTCTACAAGCATAACAGGCTTTACAAGGATAAAAACCTTTTCCTTGAAACCAACTTAAAAAATTATTTTTGGGTTCTTCAATAATGTTTTTGGCTACCCTGTCTCTTAATGTAGGAGCCCGCCTATACACAAATTTAGGTTGCTCTGACAAAAAGGTAGCAATAGTACGATCAGCTGTTAATATATTCCAATATTTCCTTATTATGGCTTCGATTTTTTTATGTTGGATATTATAATCTAGAATTATCAGCGGATTTTGGGAATACGAATGTTGTTCACTTCCTTCTTCTCTATTTCTCAACAGGTTTTGTCTTTCAAGCTTCCCAACTTCATCAATTTTTTCTGAAATTTGTGACTTATTGTACCTCTTCTCTCTGAATCTTGATCCTATTATTTTTGCCTGTTCTTCATAATCACTTTGTTTAGTACAGTTTCTTCTTATTCTTGTTAATTGGCCTTTCGGTATATTAATTAGCCACGATTTATGATGACAACTACTAATGGGCAAATAGCTGTTTCGATCCACAGGCTTGAAATACGTCTTAGTTTGTAGACACTTATCTTCATACCAGATTTCTAGATCCAAAAAGGCAATTTTTTCTTCTGATATCTCCCATGACAGATTGATATTTTTATCATTATCTGCCAATGTGTCTTTAAATCTCATTAGACTTTCACGGCTCCCAGACCAGATGATGATCACGTCATCAATGAAGCGTTTGTAGAAAACTAGTTCTTCTGGTCTATTTTCATAGATGGCTACCTCCTCCCATCGAGCCATATACAAGTTGGCCACACTGGGCGCAAATTTCGCGCCCATTGCAACACCCCGTAGCTGTTTATAGTAGTTGGAATTAAACCAAAAGTAGCTATGATTAAGACAATAATCTAAACATTTTGTAATAAATTTCCTTTGTTTGTAATGTAAATTACTAAAATTCCTTAATGCCCATTTGGTAGATAAAATAGCCTCTTCATGATCTATAATCGTATATAAACTGGCTACATCAGCTGTAGCCAGTATTATATTGTCTTCTTCAAACTTCAAATCTTATAATTGTTGAATTAAATGTTTTGTGTCTTTTATATGCGACTTCGTTTTCTGTACCATCGGTTGAAGAAAGTGATCAATATACTCCCCCAGGCGTGCTCCAACAGAATTTATCCCATTGACAATGGGCCTGCCTGGGGGAATCTTTTTCTTACTCTGTATTGAACTGTAATCACCACGGATGCCAGTCTGTCCGGATGGGGAGGTGTCTTGGAAGTGTGTTCAGGCCCAAGGTGTCTGGACTCGGCCGATCAACATGCTGGAAATTTGGGCGATCAGACTTTGTCTCAATGTGCGGATACAGTCGGACAATGCTACCGCTGTGGCATATGTCAATCATCAAGGAGGCACATAGAGTGCCCTGGTGGCCCGGGAAGTGGTCGGCATTTTGAAGTGGGCAGAACAATATGTTCCGGCCCTCTCTGCTGTGCACATTCAGGGGGAAAGAATTGGCAAGCAAACTATCTCAGTCGGCAGACGTTGAATCCGGGAGAATGGTCTCTTCACCCAGAGGTATTTCATCAATTGTGTCTTCATTGGGGGACCCCCAATGTTGACCTGCTGGCTTCCCGTCTCAACAGGAAGGTGCAGAGGTTTGTGATAAGGTCTTGGGATCCTCTGGCCTACGCCGCAGATGAGCCTATTATAAAGTCCCAAAACTTCTTCCCCTCTACAAAAATGTGAGGGGTGTACTCACTTTTGTGAGACACTGTATGTGAAATTACACCCAAAAATACATTCTGCTGCTTCTCCTGAGCACGAGATACCACGTGTGAGACTTTTTGGCAGTCTAGCCGCAAACGGGACCCCGAAAACCAATCACCTCCTTCAGGCTTTCTAAGTGCGTAAACTGCGCATTTTACTTCCTCACTACCGATCACAGTTTCGTTTCCCTGAAATGTCAAGATAGCACAACCCCCCCCCCCCCTAAATGACCCCATTTTGGAAAGTACAGTAGACACTCCAAGCTATTTGCTGAGAGGCATGTTCGGTCAATGGAATATTTTGTACTTTGCCAGAAATTTTGGGAAAATGACAAATATAATTTTTTTTTTTTACACAAAGTTTCACTTAAATGCCATATTGCTCATACATGCCATGGATATATGTGAAATTACACCCCAAAATACATTGTGCAGCTTCTCCTAAGTACAGTGATACCACATGTGTGAGACTTTTTGGCAGTCTAGCAGCGTACAGGACCTCGAAAACCAATCACCGCCTTCAGGCTTTCTAAGGGTTTAAATTGTAGATTTCACTCCACACGATCTATCACAGTTTTGGAGGCCATAAAATGCCAAGGTAGCATAAATGACCCCTTTTCCGAAAGTAGACATCCCAAGGTATTTGCTAAGAGGCATGGTGAGCATTTTGCAGTTCTCATTTTGGGGGTTATCGTGGCATTTCATGGCCTCCTAAACTGATAGGTAGTGAGGAGTGAAATTTACGCCCTTAGAAAGTTTGAAGGCGGTGAATGGTTTTCGGGGTCCTGTATGTGGCTAGACTGCCAAAAAAGTCTCTCACATGGAGTTGCCCCATACTCGGGAGAAGCAGCAGAATGTATTTTGGGTGTAATTCCAAATTTTCCCATGGCATTTGTGAGCAATATATCATTTAAGTGACAACTTTGTGTAATAAAATAAAAACTTGTGTTTTGTCATATTCACAAAACTAGTGGCAAAATATAAAATATTCCATGGACTCAACATGCCTCTCAGGGAATAGCTTGGAGTGTACACTTTCCAAAATGGGGTCATTTGGGGGGTTTTGTGCTATCTTGACATTTCATGCCGAAACCGTGCTGGGTAGTGAGGAAGTGAAATGAGCAATTTACACCCTTTGAAATTCTGAAGGCGGTGATTGGTTTTTGGGGTCCTGTATATGGCTAGGCTCCCAAAAAGTCCCACACGTGGTATCCCTGTACTCAGGAGAAGCAGCAGAATGTGTTTTGGGATGTAATTCCACATATACCCATGGCATGTGTGAGAACAATTTCATTTCAATAACAACTTTTTGTAAAATTATTTATTTAATTTTTTTTTTTTTCATTTTTTAATCACTTTAAAAAAAAGAAAAAGAAATTTCTCTTACGTCGTCTGACAGTCGCTGCCACCTCTGAGTCATCACTGTTGGGTATTGACTTCCGCTCCGCAGGAGTAGCTAGGCATATAGACTTAGTCAAAAGACAAAAGGCATTAGCATATACACACCCATGGGGGCTGTCCCATCTGGTCAATACCCCCCTGCAGTGACCACTCCCAACTCAGTTTTAATCTGCCTAGCGTCAGGAGTAGTCAGGCTTCCCTGTGCTGGGGCTTCAGTCTCTGCCTTCATAATCTTTTATTTGATTTTCTTTGAAAATGTCAGTTTTTTCTTACTTTACTAGCTGTTTATTTTGTCAGCTTCTAGTATTTGTCGATTCTTCGGATGAAGACGGATCATGCGGTGCTGGGATTCGGACTGATCGCCCTGGTTCTCCAGGGCATAAGGATCAGATGGACCCCCAGCCCGCCATCGAGCGTTCAGCTATGGTTCGCCCTGGCATTACGAACGACTCATCCCTGCTCGCCGCAGGGATGCAGCCGTGAGGTGGCTACCTCACAGGACACATCTGCGATGCTGCAGTGTCATGTCCCTGGCTCACGGCACTCCCTGTCAGATGAGGACAGCGGTTTTCCGTTCATAGAGGCAGCCCACGCCATCTGGTACAGGTAAGTACTTCTGTGTGGGGCCTCTGTCTGGGGTGGCAGTCTGTGTTGCTGTATGTTCCCCATGTCTGTGCTTGTGTGACTCCCTGATGCGGTGCCTGTGGGGATCGCTTGTGCAGATACTGTATGTTTTTCTGGGGGTCTCCTTCCCTGTGTCACTTCGGTGCATTGTTGGGGGTGCAGACGTTTTTGTGTGGGGACCGCAGCGGCGTGAATTCGCGCGGTCCGCCATCTTTAATATGGGCAGGCATGTATAGCTTCTCTGTGGGCGATACTGCATGTTATTTTGGCGCCATCCGCCGCCATTTTGTGGGAGGTGGATGATCGGTCCGACCGCATGTTCGGCTGCCATTTTGGCGTAGCCTCCAATGCATTCCTATGGGGCAGCCATTTTCCCTAATGCCCTGTACACACTATCAGATTATCTGAAGACTTTTGTCTGCAGACTTACCAAAACCATATAATATGAGGTCAAACCTAAACACTTTAAATTTGTATACAATCCGGCAGGCCCTTGCACTACATAGAAAAGGTAAATCTGAAGACAAAAGTCTTCAGATAATCTGATAGTGTGTACAGGGCATTAGTCTGGCAGTCTATAGTTCAGCCTACTTCAGCAGCACCTCCTTTTCCTCTGCAGCAGGACATCGGTAGCAACACTCTGCGGGCTCTGCAGGTTATTGCTCTCAATATTCCTCTGTATTATGGCTTCTGGCTCAGTTTTCTCTTCTCCTTTTGGGGGTCTTTGTCACTGTAGCTGTAGCGGTGGGTTGCGCATTCCGCAACGATCTTAAAGGGGCAATACACATTTTATTGCACTGTTTTTTTCTGTAACCTTGAGCAATGGATTCTCAGGATAGCAAATTCCCCCCAGCTCTGGTGGGGGCGCCCAGTTCTCCTGTGGCCCTGCTGAGACCTGATTTGGCTGCTGTGGTGGCGACTTTGGTGTCTAATATGGAAATGCTGATGGCTGAACGTGCTGCAAAAAAGAGGGCTAGATTGTCTCTCTCCTCTGATTCAGATGGTGATATGGCTGCTGCTGCGAGCGTGCCCTTTTCAGGGTCCCGCTCATCCTTGGACCCCCGGGGTCTGAGGGGGAGGCTGAGGTGGAGGGGGTTGATGCCTCCTCCCCGGGGTCGCCTGAAGAACGGGCGACCATGGATGAGTTAATTGTTTCTGTTAAGGAAACTTTACATTTGGAGGATGAGCCCAGTCCTCCGGGCGTTGTGTCCTCGTTTGGGAAGCACAGGACCCGCAAGTCGGCGCAGGTTTTTCCCTGCCCAGCTGAATTTCATTACACTGTTAATGAAATGTGGCGCACGTTGAAACATCCATTCCTGGTACCTAGTCGGTTCAAATTGCTTTATCCTTTTGCGCCGGCTACGGAATCACGCTGGTGTGTGCCTCCACAGGTGGATCACACTGTGGCCGTGTTAAACAAGGCTACCTTGGTTCCTTCCGAGGATACTCCGGTGTTCCGGGACCCTACGGACCGGCGGTTGGAGTCTCTAGCCCGCCATTGGCGAGGCGTTGGATACCCTGGTGAAAGGCGTCACGGGGGGGCAAGAGCACCATGCTGCCCCAGAACCCGAATAACAAGTCCTTTCGAGGCAAGCGGGGTTCTGCGCCTAGATCCAATCAGGGGTCCTTTCGTGCCTTTCGGAACAAATCCAAGAGCAAGCCCTTCAAGGCCCAGGGCAACCAGAAGAAGCCCTGGGCGGTTAAGCAGAAGTCGGATAATGCAGGTCAGTCCGCCTCTGCCTGAAGGGGCGCCCTCACCCATTTCAGGGGTGGGGGGACGTTTGCGCGGTTTCCTCCAACCTTGGCTGCTCCGGATATCGGACAGGTGGGTTCAGGAAATCATTCGATCGGGGTACAAGATCGAATTCCTTTCCAGGCCGGCGGACAGATTTTTTCCCTCAAATCTTCACTTGCCTCAGGGGCGTCTGCAGGACCTGCACCAGGCGGTACAGGACCTTCTTGCTCAGGGGGTGATTGTCCCGGTGCCTCATCAGGACAGGTTTTGGGGGTTTTATTCAAATCTGTTCACTGTGCCCAGAAAGGAGGGCAAAGTGCGTCCTATTCTGGACCTAAAATCGCTGAACCGCTTCGTGCGTGTTCGGAAGTTCCGTATGGAGTCTCTCCGTTCGGTGGTGGCCTCTCTGAGCCCAAGGGAATTCCTGGCTTCGATAGATCTGAAGGATGCGTATCTGCACATCCCCATTTTCGAAGGTCAACAGCGGTACCTTCGGTTTGCCATCGCAGAGGACCACTACCAGTTTGTGGCGTTGCCTTTCGGTCTCGCTTCGGCACCAAGGGTTTTAACCAAAGTGCTAGCGCCGGTTCTGGGCCTACTGAGGGCACAGGGCATTGCGGTCTTGGGTTACCTGGACGATCTCATTCTGAGGGCACGTGCCAGCCAGGACCTAGTGCGTGATCTGTCCACCACGGTACAGACGCTCCAGGAGTTCGGATGGACCATCAACGTTCAAAAATCGGCGTTGTCTCCATCGGTTCGTCTTCCCTATCTGGGAATGATTCTGGACTCTGCTCAGGCAAAGGTGTTCTTGCCGGAGGACAAGCTCCAGACCTTGCAGGACGAGATCAGGTCCCTCAGGGACAACCCGTCCTCGTCACTCAGAACCTGTATGAGGTCTCTGGGGTTGATGGTGTCAGGCTTCGAAGCGATACCCTTTGCTCAGTTTCACACGCGGGCTCTCCAGACGGAGATCCTGGCCAGGTGGGACAGACTGCCTCAGTCCCTGGATCTGAGTGTCTCCTTGAGTCGTCAGACCAGATTGGCTCTTCTGGGGTGGCTCCAGTCCCCGTCGGTGGCGGATGGCAAGTCCTTCCGTCCGTTGGTGTGGAAGGTGATTACCACGGATGCCAGCATGTCGGGCTGGGGTGGAGTCCTGGGCAACCTGCCTGCCCAGGGCACTTGGTCGGAGGAGGAGTCCTCCCTCCCGATAAATGTGCTGGAATTGCGAGCGATAAGACTCTGCCTCTTCCAGTGGTCGGACCGTCTTCAGGGCCTTCCTGTCCGCGGTGGCTTACATCAACCACCAAGGGGGCACCAGGAGTGCTCGTGCGGCCCGGGAGGTGACCGACATTCTTTCGTGGGCCGAGACTCATGTCCCGGCGATCTCAGCAGTTCACATTCCGGGTGTGGAGAATTGGCAGGCCGACTATCTGAGCCGCCAGACCCTGGACCAGGGGGAATGGTCCCTGCACCCGGAGGTCTTCCAAATGCTGTGTGCGAGGTGGGGATCCCCGGACGTGGATCTGTTCGCATCTCAACTAAACCGAAAGGTGGAAAGGTTCGTGGCAAGAACACGCGATCCTCTGGCAGTCGCCTCGGATGCGTTGGTGGCTCCTTGGCATCAGTATCGTCTGATGTATGCCTTTCCTCCGATTCAGTTGCTATCCAGGTTCCTCCGCAGGCTAGCCTCGGAACCGCACCTGGTGATTCTGGTGGCTCCAGACTGGCCACGCCGGTCCTGGTACGCCGACGTTGTTCACCTGGCAGTGGTGCCTCCGTGACGGCTGCCCATGCGGGAAGATCTCCTGTCTCAGGGTCCGATCTTCCATCCTGCTTTACAGTCACTGGCTTTAACGGCCTGGCTGTTGAGACCCAGGTCCTGAGGGACAGGGGTCTCTCCTCTGAGGTCATCCCTACTCTTGTCAAGGCTAGGAAGACCTCCTCTGGAAAGATCTATTACCATACCTGGAAGGCTTACTTTGCCTGGTGCGAGTCCAGGGGGTTCTCCCCTCGCTCGTACTCGGTGTCGAGAGTTTTGGCTTTTCTCCAGGCGGGAATGGACCAGCGCCTGGCGCTGGCCACGATCAAGGGCCAGGTGTTCGCCCTGGCTTTTCTTTTCCAACGCCCTGTGGCGTCTCATTCTCTGGTTCGCACCTTCATTCAAGGTGTGCGACATTTGGCTCCTCCCGGAAGGAGCCCTTACCTCCGTGGGACTTGAACTTGGTTCTGTCCGTGTTACAAAGTGCTCCCTTTGAAAACATTCGGGATATCTCGTTGCCTCTGCTGTCTAAGAAGGTTGCCTTTTTGGTGGCGATCACTTCGGCTCGCAGAGTGTCGGAACTGGCAGCGTTATCTTGCCGTTCTCCATACTTGTTGATTCACCGGGATAAGGTGGTTTTGCGTCCGCAGCCCTCCTTTCTTCCTAAGGTGGTCTCTGAGTTCCACATTAATGAGGACATTGTCCTGCCTTCGCTTTGTACCAGCCTAAGCATCCTAAGGAGGTTGCTCTGCACTTCTTGGATGTTGTCAGGGCGATCAGGGTTTACATGTCGTCTACGGAATCTTTTCGTAAAACGGATTCCCTCTTTGTCCTTCCTGAGGGACCTCGGAAGGGCATGGCTGCATCCGCAGCGACTATTGCCAAATTAATCAGACAGACCATTGAACAGGCTTATGCCTTGAAGGAACGGGTTCCACCCTTCCCTGTTAAGGTGCACTCTACCAGATCTGTGAGTGCGTCCTGGGCCTATTGGCATAGGGCCTCGGTGGCCCAGGTGTGCAAGGCTGCGACTTGGTCGTCGGTGCACACTTTTTCCAAATTCTACAAAGTAGACGTTCTGGCATCAGCTGATGCTTCCTTTGGCCGCAAGGTTCTCAGTGCGGCAGTGCCATGATGGACCCTTGTGTTTTTTTCTGGGTCCCTGGCTGTTGGCATTTGCTTTCCTGGGCTGTTACTCCTGTTGAGCATTGTTTTTTTCTGTTGCCCAGTTGGTTCTCTTACGGTGCATGTAAGATTCCTTTCTCTGATGTGGGTACTGCGTTGCCTTTTCTACGGTTGCGTCTCCCACCCCTCATGTCTACACTGCTTTGGGACATCCCAACAGTGATGACTTAGAGGCAGCGGCGACTGTCGGAGGACGTAAGAGAAAACTGAATTTTTGTAAATTCTTACCTGTAAAATTCCTTTTTCGGAGTCCTCCGACAGTCGCCGCCCCCGCCCCTCTTTTGGGGTTCTTGTTACCTACTGCTATGCTTCCAAACTGAGTTGGGAGTGGTCATGCAGGGGGGTATTGACCAGATGGGACAGCCCCTATGGGTGTGTATATGCTAATGCCTTTTGTCTTTTGACTAAGTCTATATGCCTAGCTACTCCTGCGGAGCGGAAGTCAATACCCAACAGTGATGACTTAGAGGCGGCGGCGACTGTCGGAGGACTCAGAGAAAGGAATTTTACATGTAAGATTTTACAAAAATTCAGTTATTTAATGGGCTTAATATGCCTCTCAGCAAGCTCCTTGGGGTATCTACTTTCAAAAAGGGGGTAATTTGGGGGGGGGGGGGGCTTGTACTGCCCAGACATTTTAGCACCTCAAGAAATGAAATAGGCAGTCATAAACTAAAAGCTGCGTAAATTCAAGTAAATGTACCATATAGTTTGTAGACTACTTTTGCGCAAAACAAAAAATATACTCTTTTTGATTATTTTCTTTTACCTAAAACATGTGACTGAATACCTTTTGGCCTAAATTTATCACAAAATTTAAGGTTATTGTATTTTTTTTATAACAAAAAGTCAGTGGCGGCTGGAGCTCAAAATTTGGGGGGGGGGGGGCGCAAAAAAGAAAAATGTAATAGGCATTGCTTCGCGGCAAAAAACACGGATAAAAAATTGCGTGAACACGTGCACCTCTTGGATCGTTTGGACTTTACTATTAATTTTAAAATTGCACTGCACTTTTGGTTTATGGAATATTAAAGTGGAGTTCCACCCAATTATTAAGTTGCGATATATGTAATCCCCTTAAAATATGCTTTTACCAATGCAAACTATTTTTCTTTTTTATTCATCCGCACTTCCGGGTCCGGCCGCCTATAGGCGATTACTCCACTAGGCGATTCACAAGGGCTCCTGGGATAGCAGCGTCATGTATCCCAGCAGCCCTTGCGAATCGCCTAGTGACAAAATCTTGTGTTATTGCCAGACCAGCATCAGCTGTTCTCAGGGATGTATTGCATTCAGTCCACACTCCACCCCGCCTCCTCTCAGTGAGCGCGGACTGAAAGCATTACATCCCGTAGAGCTCACTGAGAGGAGGCGTGAGGAGGTGGGGTGGAGCGCGGACTGAATGCAATACATCCCTGAGAACAGCTGATGCCGGTCTGGCAATAACGCAAGATTTCGTCACTAGGCGATTCGTCACTAGGCGATACATGACGCCGCTATCCCAGGAGCCCTTGTGAATCGCCTAGTGATGTAATCGCATATGCGGCAGGACCCGGAAGTGCGGATGAATAAAAGAAGAAAAATGGTATTTCCTTTCAAAAAAAAAAAAATATAGTTTGCATTGGTAAAAGCATATTTAAAGGGGATTACATCTCAACTTAACAAATGGGTGGAACTCCACTTTAAAGAACTATAGTGCATTAAATGCACCCTTCATGAATGTACACCTGCTCTGGTAAAATGTTTGGAGCCCATATGTTTTCCCCTAGCAGGGCAGCCATCAGAAATTGTGGGGCCCCTTACACAGCTTTAGGCCTGAGCCCCCCCCCGAGCCTGACCACCAACATTCAGCGGGGCCTGCCCATGGGCCATCCCACCGAATCCACCCACTAGCCATAACAGTGAGTCCTTCAGTGTACACTTTTATTTTAACACTTACAACGTAATATATGAAAATGAAAATTCTATTCCAAGTCATCAGTGCTATCAAGATTTAACAGTAAAGAATTATATTTTGTCCAAAAGATCCCAATTCAGCACCTGTACGCACTCAGCCCCCCCTCACACACCTGTATGCACTCAGCCCCCCCTCACACACCTGTACGCACTCAGCTCCCTGTATGCACTCAGCTCCCCCTCACACACCTGTACGCACTAAGCTCCCCCTCACACACCTGTACGCACTCAGCTCCCCCTCACACACCTGTACGCACTCAGCCCCCCTCACACCTGTACGCACTCAGCTCCCCCTCACACCTGTACGCACTCAGCTCCCCCTCACACCTCTACGACCTCAGCTCCCCCTCACACCTGTACGACCTCAGCTCCCCCTCACACACCTGTACGACCTCAGCTCCCCCTCACACACCTGTACGCACTCAGCTCCCCCTCACACACCTGTACGCACTCAGCTCCCCCTCACACACCTGTACGCACTCAGCTCCCCCTCACACCTGTACGCACTCGGCCCCCTCTCACACCTGTACGCACTCGGCCCCCTCTCACACCTGTACGCACTCAGCTCCCCCTCACACCTGTACGCACTCAGCCCCCTCTCACACCTGTACGCACTCAGCTCCCTCTCACACCTGTACGCACTCAGCTCCCCCTCACACCTGTACGCACTCAGCTCCCCCTCACACCTGTACGCACTCAGCTCCCCCTCACACCTGTATGCACTCAGCTCCCCCTCACACCTGTACGCACTCGGCCCCCTCTCACACTTGTACGCGCTCAGCTCCCCCTCACACCTGTACGTACTCAGCCCCCTCTCACACCTGTATGCACTCAGCTCCCCCTCACACCTGTATGCACTCAGCTCCCCCTCACACCTGTATGCACTCAGCTCCCCCTCACACCTGTATGCACTCAGCTCCCCCTCACACCTGTATGCACTCAGCTCCCCCTCACACCTGTATGCACTCGGCTCCCCCTCACACTTGTACGCACTCGGCCCCCTCTCACACCTGTACGCACTCGGCCCCCTCTCACACCTGTACGCACTCAGCCCCCTCTCACACCTGTACGCACCTGTACGCACTCAGCTCCCCCTCACACCTGTATGCACTCAGCTCCCCCTCACACCTGTATGCACTCGGCCCCCTCTCACACCTGTACGCACTCAGCCCCCTCTCACACCTGTACGCACTCAGCCCCCTCTCACACCTGTACGCACTCAGCTCCCCCTCACACCTGCACGCACTCAGCCCCCCCTCACACCTGCATGCACTCAGCCCCCCTCACACCTGCATGCACTCAGCCCCCCTCACACCTGCATGCACTCAGCCCCCCTCACACCTGTACGCACTCAGCCCCCCTCACACCTGTATGCACTCAGGCCCCCTCACACACCTGTACGCACTCAGCCCCCTCTCACACCTGTACACACTCAGCACCCCTCACACATGTATATATTTCACACACACACAGACATGTACACACATATATGCTCATAGATATATACACATAGACATGCATGCACACACACACACACACACACACACACAGTCACATGTACACACACAGTCACATGTACACTCACAGATATATACACACACACAGACAGACACGTGTACACAGACATGTACACTCACAGACATGTACACACACACTCACAGGTACTCACAGACACACACGTACACACACAGATGTGTACACACACACATGTACATACAGACACATGTACACAACCACCCCCCCCCTTCACTTGTACAACAGCCCTTACTTGTAAGGTGGTCATCCTAGCTCCATCTCTTGTTTCCACATCTGTCTGTGACACAGAGAGGAGCTGCAGTCTGGGATACAATACAGGCAGCACAGACGAGGAGTGCAAATGCAGGAGGTAGCCAGAGGTGGCAGCAAAGAGCCCGATGTGAGCTCAATGACACAGAGCAGCAGCTGCCGACTCGCACTCAGAAAGCCAGGGCAGTCATGGAACACCTCTACACCCACCTCTTCTCCCATCCTTGCCGGGCTGTACCCCCCTGATGGTGGCCCTGTCCCCTAGTAAAAATCCCAGATGCTTACCAAGTCCAAGATGATCAATGCTGACTCTTAGTTGAAATCGATGCAGTCTCTCAGTCACAGATCACTCCAGCCCAGACGAGAGACAAAGGCTTCTGCTGGGCTCTGGGGTGAGGCGGTGGGAAGCAGAGAGTGACGCTCCGCCCAAGCACCGCCCATACGACGTCGGACGTCCTGATTGGTAGTGGGCGTTTTCGGGGTGCATCGCTCTGCGCCCCGAGGACACGCCAGAAGGCTGCCAATCGGCAAGAGAGAAAAAAGCACATGATTCCAAAATCCCCACCCCTCCCATAGACAGCAATGTGTTCGCCGCCCCTGGCATTGAAAGGTACCCCTTTTTTTTTTTAAGATGCTGCATTTTACTGTGTGTGACTAGCCTTGGGGGGGGGGGCGGCGCCCCCTATTGACCAGCCGCCACTGCAAAAAGTAGAATATATCGATCTTTACCAGTTAAAGCAGTGCAGTGCCAAATTGCAAAAAGTGCTGTAGTCAGGAAGGAGGTAAAACCTTCCAGAGCTGAAATGGTTAAAATCGCGCAGACTCTTGGAATGGCGACAAACTACGGTACTCAAAAAATCTCCATAGGTGACCATTTAAAAAATGTTAACGGTTACCAGTTTAGAGTTACAGAAGAGGTACAGTGGGTACGGAAAGTATTCAGACCCCCTTAAATTTTTCACTCTTTGTTATATTGCAGCCATTTGCTAAAATCATTTAGGTTCATTCTTCTTCCTCATGAATGTACACATAGCACCCCATACTGACAGAAAAACACAGAATTGTTGACATTGTTGCAGATTTATTAAAAAAGAAAAACTGAAATATCACATGGTCCTAAGTATTCAGACCCTTTGCTCAGTATTTAGTAGAAGCCCCCTTTTGATCTAATACAGCCAGGAGTCTTTTTGGGAAAGATGCAACAAGTCTTTCACACCTGGATTTGGGGATCCTCTGCCATTCCTCCTTGCAGATCCTCTCCAGTTCTGTCAGGTTGGATGGTAAACGTTGGTGGACAGCCATTTTTAGGTCTCTCCAGAGATGCTCAATTGGGTTTAAGTCAGGGCTCTGGCTGGGCCATTCAAGAACAGTCACGGAGTTGTTGTGAAGCCACTCCTTCGTTATTTTAGCTGTGTGCTTTGGGTCATTGTCTTGTTGGAAGGTAAACCTTCGGCCCAGTCTGAGGTCCAGAGCACTCTGGAGAAGGTTTTTGTCCAGGATATCCCTGTACTTGGCCGCATTCATCTTTCCCTCGATTGCAACCAGTCGTCCTGTCCCTGCAGCTGAAAAACACCCCCACAGCATGATGCTGCCACCACCATGCTTCACTGTTGGGACTGTATTGGACAGGTGATGAGCAGTGCCTGGTTTTTTCCACACATACCGCTTAGAATTAACGCCAAAAAGTTCTATTTTGGTCTCATCAGACCAGAGAATCTTATTTCTCACCATCTTGGAGTCCTTCAGGTGTTTTTTAGCAAACTCCATGCGGGCTTTCATGTGTCTTACACTGAGGAGAGGCTTCCGTCGGGCCACTCTGCCATAAAGCCCCGACTGGTGGAGGGCTGCAGTGATGGTTGACTTTCTACAACTTTCTCCCATCTCCTGACTGCATCTCTGGAGCTCAGCCACAGTGATCTTTGGGTTCTTCTTTACCTCTCTCACCAAGGTTCTTCTCCCCCGATAGCTCAGTTTGGCCGGACGGCCAGCTCTAGGAAGGGTTCTGGTCATCCCAAACGTCTTCCATTTGAGGATTATGGAGGCCACTGTGCTCTTAGGAACCTTAAGTGCAGCAGAAATCTTTTTGTAACCTTGGCCAGATCTGTGCCTTGCCACAATTCTGTCTCTGAGCTCTTCAGGCAGTTCCTTTGACCTCATGATTCTCATTTGCTCTGACATGCATTGTGATCTGGAAGGTCTTATATAGACAGGTGTGTGGCTTTCCTAATCAAGTCCAATCAGTATAATCAAACACAGCTGGACTCAAATGAAGGTGTAGAACCATCTCAAGGATGATCAGAAGAAATGGAAAGCACCTGAGTTAAATATATGAGTGTGACAGCAAAGGGTCTGAATACTTAGGACCATGTGATATTTCAGTTTTTCTTTTTTAATAAATCTGCAACAATGTCAACAATTCTGTGTTTTTCTGTCAGTATGGGGTGCTATGTGTACATTCATGAGGAAGAAGAATGAACTTAAATGATTTTAGCAAATGGCTGCAATATAACAAAGAGTGAAAAATTTAAGGGGGTCTGAATACTTTCCGTACCCACTGTATTTTGCTAGCATTATTGCTCTTGCTCTGACAATCGCGGCAATAGCACACTTGTGTGATTTGAACACAGTTAACGTTTGCGGGCGTGACTTACATATGCCATTTCTTTGTTGTGCAAGCACACGGAGACGGGGCGCCTAAAAAATTTTTTTTTTCTTTTTAATTTTATTTATTTTTATTTTTTTTGCACTGGCACTTTAACCACTTAATGACCGCTTACCGCATATTTCCTTCGGCAGGCAGCCGCTCCTGGGCAAAGCAACATAGGTCTACATCACTCGCTCTCAGAAAACTAGGGGGTGAGCGCACGCCGCCGGCACGCACCCATCCCCGCTGGGAAAGCCAGTGAGTGTGTCAGGCGGCTCCGATAGCCGCCTGACACCCGCAATCGTTCTCTGCTGAGAGAGGAGGACAGTCGGCTGTTGTGAACACAGCCAGCTGCCCTTCTCCTTGAAATGATCATAGAGAGCGTGTGATCCTTCTAAGTAGGATATCATGTCTCTATGGTCACAAGCCACGCCCCTCCACAGTTAGAATCACTCCCCTAGGCTCACATTTAACCCCTTGATCACCCATAGTGTTAACCCCTTCCCTGCCAGTGTCATTATTACAGTGACGTGCATATTTTTAACACTGATTACTGTAGTAATGTCACTGGTCCCCCCAAAAGTGTCAAAAATGTCAGTCAGGGGTCCGATCTGTCCGCCGCAATGTCACAGTCCCACAAAAAATTGCAGATTGCCGCCATTACTAGTAAAAAAAAAAAAAAACAATAAAAATGACATCTTTCCCATAGTTAGTAGACACGATAACTTTTGCACAAACCAATCTTTTTTTTTTTTTAACCAAAAATATGTAGCAAAAAACAAATTGGCCTAAAATGTTAAAAAATTTTGATTTTTACATTTTTTTGAGAATGTCATGTAGCAGAATGTGAAAAATATTGTTTTTTTTTTTTTTCAAAATTGTCGCACAGGTGATCAAATACCACCAAAAGAAAGCTCTATTTTTGGCAAAAAAAGGACCTAAATTTCGTTTGGGTACAGCCTCGCACAACCGCACAATTGTCCGTTAAAGTACCGCAGTGCCGATTAGCAAAATAGGGCCTGGTCATTAAGGGGGCAAATCCTTCCAGTATTAAAGTGGTTAATAAAAAAAAAAATCATTTTCATTGTTGTCACAAGGAATGTAAGCATCCTTTATGACAGTAATGAGCAGTGACAGGTACTCTTTATGGGAGAGATCTGGGGTCTAATAGACCCCAAACCCCTCTACTGCATTTCAAAGTATTCAAAAAGCCGAGTAAACCGCAAGTGACATTGTGACTTGCTTCCGGGTTACTATATCGGAGCCCCGATCGAAGCTGATTCCGACAATGCCGGCTGGTCGCTCAGGTCTCCTCGGACGGGAGACCCAGGCGGAACGGTGGAAATCGGCGAGAGGGGGGTCCCCTCCTGCTCCTTGCGATAACGGTCGAGCGGCTAATTAGCCACATTGGTTGTTATCAACTGAAAAGCCGACCATCCACTCTAACAAACGGTACCCGGGTGAAGCCCACAGCTGCAGGCAGGTACAACCACTTCAACGAAGTGAGGTACAGGTAAGTCGTTTTGCGGGAAGTGGTTAAAAAGAAAATTTAGATTTATAAATTATTTTATAAATCATAGTTTTCTGTTTTAGCTTTTTTTTTTTTTTTTCTTTAATTCTTCTTTATTTTAACAGTCACATACGTACAAGGAAGTTTCAAACCATTACCAAAGTGTGTGTCAAGCATAACAAGTTTATCTCAGTTACAATTTACACAGAGTATTACAAAAGGATTACAGAGCTTCCAGATCATTTGAATAAAACTTTTCATGTCAGTTTTATCAATTTCTTGTTTTAGCTTTTTAACCCTCTCTAAGGCTCCATGTACACGGGACGTTGTTAAAAGTCCCTTTGAATGCTGGAATTTTTAGGACGTTTGAAACGTCCGTTAGGTCACGTTTGCACCCGCGTTTAGCGGGCGTTTGCATTTAGAACAGTTCCTAGAGGTCAAAAAAATTATTCCCGTTTAAAATGGAAAAACGCGAATGCTAAACGCGGGTCAACACGTTCGGTCGCGTTTTTGCGTTTGAAACGTTGGGAAACACACGTTCGAACGCAAATAATTGCATTCCAAAAAATGTCCCTGAACTCAACTGGCTGCAAATGACTGTAAACGACCCTGTGTACATGGACAGATAAGATAACATGTAGGTGGGTTCAGGGGCTTCTGAAAAATGCGCCCAACTGCTCCTAAACGGCCATTTACAAAGTCCTGTGTACATAAAGCCTAATAGTAAAACATCATCTGCATTTCAGGTTTGTAGAATTGAGCCATTTATAAGAAATATTTTGTGGTTTATCAGTTACAAAGCTTAAAGAGCACGTGCCAAGACTTTGGACATTAAACTCTTTACATAGGCAGTAAAAGAGCTTTAAAACAAACTGTCCCAACCTTCCTAGCTGCTTTTAATTGTAGAGTTATTCATTCTCAAACATGTACTACCTGCTGTTAGTTTACATTAGAAGGTTGGTAGGCTGTTTAAAGTCAAAACGTTTTGTACTTTTATATGGAGTTAAAGTCAAAACGTTTTGTACTTTTATATGGAGTTAGGGAGGGTTATAGCCCCTGTCAGTTTTTTTTTTCCATATGTGACCTGCTGGGGAGATTTCCCTTCACTTCCTGCCCCATAGCCAAACAGGAAGTGAGAGGATATCCTTCCAAAATGAGTGAATCTCTGGTTATCACCAGGGTCACCAGATCTAGTGTCCCCATTGAAAGATGCCCCTTCTATTCCTGGCTGCTGACAACCCAAAATTCTGGATTTTCTTTTACCTTCACTCTCAGTGATAATGGTAATTAAGACTCATTTAGAGGGTGAATCCCACTAATGGGGACACTTTAATTGCAGAGGACAGCAAAAATTATACTTATACCATTTAGCAACATACTGCTCATCCAAAGGGGTTGATTTACCAAACGAGCAGAAAGCTCACATAGCTCCATTAAAGCGTTTGTTACCCCAACACTTCATATTCCTGATATGTGCCTGCTGTGCCATGTACTTGTATGAGAAAGTATCCTGTTCTCTTTCTATTGCTTCCTTTATGTGAAATCCCTGCTGTTCCTGTCAGTCCCTCTGTTTTCCTATTAAAAACTGACACTAAGCAGGACAGCACACCGTGGTAAGTTCTTTAGCTATGCTGGGAACTCAGTGTTCTCTCCTTCAATGATCAGACTTGACTTGTCCTGACACGCACCCGCTGCACCGCCATTTACTGGGAAGCTCAGTGTGCTGCTGCTTCTCCTTCCCCAAGCTCTTATGCAGCTGAGCACCACAAGGACACTAGGACAGGCTTATTTGCAGAGGCAGAAGTAGGCTCTAAAAGACAAGCAGGAGAGCAGAAAAAGCACCTTTGAGTGCAGACAGTTAGCAGGTTTATTAGGTGCAATAAAATACTCAACTCAAATCGAGTGAAGTAAAACAAGCTCATCAGCAAGGGGAGTCTGGTAATGTCAGCTCTAGATGTCTGCTATGTGAACCGCCAGGGCCGTTGATGCATGGAGGAAGCCAGGCAGAAGTCCCCAGGTGGAAAGTCGAGCAAAGAGGATGAAGCTAAATCGCACATAACGTCACCAGACGGGGGGGGAACGTCGCAACGCGTTTCCGAGTCTGTGCGATGCCGGTCCCGGGCAAGCGCACTCCTTCGTCGGGCAGCTGTTTTTTTTTTTTTTAAGAGCTCTGGTGACCAGAGAGTCAGCCTCTTTTCTGAGTTCTGGCAAGGGATCTCTATACCGTTTGGTATAGGTGGAAGAACATGATAAGAATTGTGAGGCTTTAGGCAATACAGTCTGATCTATTTTGCAGGACTATACAGCCTCCTTTGTCAGCTGGCTTAAAAATGAGGTCTGAGTTCTCCAAAAGGCCCTTTAAAGCTGTTTTTTCTCTGTTGGTGAGATTGTGATGTGTGGACCTGTTAGCTTCCTGTACATGATTGCATACCTGGAGAAAATACTAATCTGAAAAATGATCCCAGGTAAGGTCCTTTGGCGTGTGATGGATAGAAGAACGAAGGTGGTTTTAAGGATGTATGTTTATGGATGTACCATTAGCAGATGTTGTGTGTGTGTCTGTGTGTATACAGTGCCTTGTGAAAGTATTCGGACCCCTTGAACTTTGCGACCTTTTGCCACATTTCAGGCTTCAAACATAAAGATATAAAACTGTTATTTTTTGTGAAGAATCAACAACAAGTGGGACACAATCATGAAGTGGAACGAAATTTATTGGATATTTCAAACTTTGTTAACAAATAAAAAACTAAAAAATTGGGCATGCAAAATTATTCGGCCCCTTTACTTTCAGTGCAGCAAACTCTCTCCAGAAGTTCAGTGAGGATCTCTGAATGATCCAATGTTGACCTAAATGACTAATGATGATAAATAGAATCCACCTGTGTGTAATCAAGTCTCTGTATAAATGCATCTGCACTGTGATAGTCTCAGAGGTCCGTTTAAAGCGCAGAGAGCATCATGAAGAACAAGGAACACACCAGGCAGGTCCGAGATACTGTTGTGGAGAAGTTTAAAGCCGGATTTGGATACAAAAAGATTTCCCAAGCTTTAAACATCCCAAGGAGCACTGTGCAAGCAATACTATTGAAATGGAAGGAGTATCAGACCACTGCAAATCTACGAAGACCTGGCCATCCCTCTAAACTTTCAGCTCATACAAGGAGAAGACTGATCAGAGATGCAGCCAAGAGGCTCATGATCACTCTGGATGAACTGCAGAGATCTACAGCTGAGGTGGGAGACTCTGTCCATAGGACAACAATCAGTTGTATACTGCACAAATTTGGCCTTTATGGAAGAGTGGCAAGAAGAAAGCCATTTCTTAAAGATATCCATAAAAAGTGTTGTTTAAAGTTTGCCACAAGCCACCTGGGAGACACACCAAACATGTGGAAGAAGGTGCTCTGGTCAAATGAAACCAAAATCGAACTTTTTGGCAACAATGCAAAACGTTATGTTTGGCGTAAAAGCAACACAGCTCATCACCCTGAACACACCATCCCCACTGTCAAACATGGTGGTGGCAGCATCATGGTTTGGGCCTGCTTTTCTTCAGCAAGGACAGGGAAGATGGTTAAAATTGATGGGAAGATGGATGGAGCCAAATACAGGACCATTCTGGAAGAAAACCTGATGGAGTCTGCAAAAGACCTGAGACTGGGACGGAGATTTGTCTTCCAACAAGACAATGATCCAAAACATAAAGCAAAATCTACAATGGAATGGTTCACAAATAAACATATCCAGGTGTTATAATGGCCAAGTCAAAGTCCAGACCTGAATCCAATCGAGAATCTGTGGAAAGAACTGAAAACTGCTGTTCACAAACGCTCTCCATCCAACCTCACTGAGCTGGAGCTGTTTTGCAAGGAGGAATGGGCAAAAATTTCAGTCTCTCGATGTGCAAAACTGATAGAGACATACCCCAAGCGACTTACAGCTGTAATCGCAGCAAAATAAGACGCTACAAAGGATTAACTTAAGGGGGCTGAATAATTTTACACGCCCAATTTTTCAGTTTTTTATTTGTTAAAAAAGTTTGAAATATCCAATAAATTTCGTTCCACTTCATGATTGCGTCCCACTTGTTGTTGATGCTTCACAAAAAATTACAGTTTTATATCTTTATGTTTGAAGCCTGAAATGTGGCAAAAGGGGGCCGAATACTTTCACAAGGCACTGTGTGTATATATATATATATCTATCTATCTATATATATATATATATATATATATATATATATATATATAAAAATATGTGTGTATATGTAAATGTATGAGGTCGAGATCTTCAGAGTAGAGTTGTTCTAGGATGTCGATGGCCACCTGGTCCGCCTCCTTAGAGTCTTCCAGTGTATCAACAGAAGAAGTCTCCAAATATGTAGTAGAGTGGTGGGAGTGTGTGTGGCTGGTTTGGTTTTTGGTGGCCTGGATTTGGAAAAATCTCAAGTGTAAGCTGTCTGATGAATCTATTGAGATCTTAAAACAGCAAAAACAGATTGGGTAAGACAGTGGAGGCGCTTCCTGACGAAGGAGTGTGCATGCCCAGGATCGGCATCGTGCAGACTTAGAAACTCTCTGCGACCCTCCCCACTTCCGGTGACATCTGCACGCGCTGCAGTCTAGCTTCATCCCCTCTGTTTGGCTTTCCACCTGAGGACTTCTTCCTGGCCTCCTCTATGCAGCACCGGACCCTGGCGGTTCATATCGCCGACATCCGGAGCTGACATTCCCTTACCGATGTGTTTATGTGAGTTGCCCCTTGTATTTTATTGCACCTAATAAACCTGTAAGAGAACAGAGGAAATTTGGTATTTTTAATGTTTTTTATATCTTTACACGTTTTGCCTTTCACTTCTATTTTAAACTAATTGGGTTGATTTATAAGTGATCGTTTACGATCACTTTAATCTCTTAACTTTCAATACCCAGTCATGTACCCCTTGTTACTAATTTTTCTCTTTTTAAGATGTGAGGAATAAAAAGTAGGTTTGTATAATTTATCTCTTGTAGCAAGTAATTATACATACACGTGCACTCACATTTTTTGCATGTGTACTAGGCAGCATAGGGCTGCAATCCATCACTGGAGTTGTGGTACATATGTAGCTTGATTCAACCTCAGCCCTTCCTGCATAAATCCTAAAGGGGCTGTATAGGCTAAATATAAAACACTCTTAGGATATTGCTTTGGTTATGGTTGGCGATGGGAAACAGAGTGCAGCCCAAATGGACATTCATGACCCGAGGGCATCAGATCGCAGGGACTATTCCTCGCTCTTCTAAACTTTAACATTTGGGTTGCATGAGTTGAATTGGTTGAATAAGGAAGGGTGTGTAACTAAAGTGACAGAGAACACAGATGTCTGCATTGTTCGTAGCGGAAATGACTTGGCTTGTAGAGACAGTGAGGGCAGGGGCATGCGTTGGTGTTGTGGTGGGTTTGTGTGGGCATGTAGGACTAGGTGGTGACAAGTGGCAGGAGGGGTGCAATTGGGATGAGGGTCAGGAGCAGGGGTGAGTGGGGTTCTTGTGTAGGTGGGGGATCATGAGGGGCATCTGCAGTGGTCGAGGGTGCAGGAGGGTTAGCATAAAGGAGTAGTGTTGGGTAAGGGGTTGGGGGGAAGGGTGCTGGCTTGGTGATGGTGAGTTGTGCCTCCTGGAGGAGCTGTCAGCTCTAACTCCAGATGCAGTCCTTCTGTCTAGCAGTGGAGTTCAGGGAGTGGTGGGGGTGATATGAGCTGCCAGGCTGGAGATTAAAATGCCTGTGTAAGCTGCAGCGGAAGCCAGGGGTTAGAGAGGTGGTGTGAGCTGACTGGAAGGTCTACATCTCATTGCAACACAGTCATCTGCTCCAGAGGCCACTCTATATGTGCTTCATGCTGGGTGTGGCTGTTGTCGATGGCGCTGGTCTAAATTTGAATGTTGATGCTACTATGCATTAGGCTTGTGACGGTATCAGATTTTCATGCTGCGATTAATTGATTAAGGTTTTATTATCACGGTATTCAATTATTAAGTTTAAATTATTAAATTTCTACCTCATTTGAATTTCATTGCTGATTTTAGGGACTTTGGTTCACTTTTGCACATTATTATATAGTCAGTCAGTCAGTACAGACTCTGTGAACCAGGCCTAAAATAAGCCATCAAGCAGTGTCTGGCCTACCTGGTGATGACTGGTCCTGGCACTTGGCTCCGATCCGATGGCCTGGTCATTAAGGGGGCAAATCCTTGTGGTCCAGAAGTGGTTAAACCTGAAGGAGGACCGGTGTTGTTATTTATGAATTACTTTACTATTGCTTTAGGCCTGGTTCACATGTATGCGGGTTGGCGGCCCACATTTTCACAGGCATAGCAGCCCATTGATTTGAACGGGCTGCTATGCCCTCATTTTCCGCAGAAAAAAGGTGCATGCAGCATTTTTTAAAATTCAGTGGCCTTGAAATCCATCCTGCTTTTGCACCATGCGACTAACCTGCAGTTCCTGCTCTGGCAAGCTTTCTGCATTTTTTTATATACGTG
Organism: Pelophylax lessonae; assembly: GCF_965119305.1. Taxonomy (NCBI): domain Eukaryota; kingdom Metazoa; phylum Chordata; class Amphibia; order Anura; family Ranidae; genus Pelophylax; species Pelophylax lessonae. Next base: position 117,174,323 of record NC_138778.1, read on the forward strand.
GGCCCAGCATTTAAAAACACAGTTTGCGTGTGCAGCAACTGCAGGTAAGTCACATGGTGCAAAAGAAGGATGGTTTCATGGCCACTGCATTTTTTAAAATTCTGCATGCACCTTTTTTCAGCCGAAAACGCAGGCATAACAGCTCAAGCCCATTCAAATCATTATGCCTGTGCAAATGTGGGCCACCAACCCGCATACATGTGAACCGCCAACCCTCATACATGTGAACCACCAACCTGCATACATGTGAACCACCAACCCGCATACATGTGAACCACCAACCCGCATTCATGTGAACCGCCAACCCGCATACATGTGAACCGCCAACCCGCATACATGTGAACCGCCAACCCGCATACATGTGAACCGCCAACCCGCATACATGTGAACCACCAACCCGCATACATGTGAACCGCCAAACCCGCATACATGTGAACCGCCAAACCCGCATACATGTGAACCACCAACCTGCATACATGTGAACCACCAACCCGCATACATGTGAACCACCAACCCGCATACATGTGAACCAGGCCTAAAGCAATAGTAAAGTAATTTATAGATAAAAACACCGGTCCTCCTGCAGGTTTAACCACTTCTGGACCGCAAGGATTTGCCCCCTTAATGACCAGGCCATCAGATCAGAGCTGAGCGCCAGGACCAGTCATCACCAGGTAGGCCAGACACTGCTTGATGGCTATATAATAATGTAATGTGGGCTGCTATGCCTGTGTGTGTATGTGTGTGTGTGTATATATATATATATATATATGCTGCTATGCCCATGTGTGTATGTATATGTGTATATCTCTATCTCTCTCTCTATATATATATATATATATATATATATATATATATATATTTATCCAATCTATCTATCTATCTAATTCTATCTATCTAATTTTATCTATCTATCTATCTATCTATCTATCTATCTATCTATCTATCTATCTATCTATCTATCTATCTATCTATCTAATTCTATCCATCTATCTATCTTATTCTATCTATCTAATTATATCTTATTCTATCTATCTTATTCTATCTATCTTATTCTATCTATCTTATTCTATCTATCTTATTCTATCTATCTTATTCTATCTATCTTATTCTATCTATCTAATTATATCTATCTAATTATATCCATCTATCTATCTTATTCTATCTACAGAGACTTGCCTTGTATTAGGCAGTGTTTCTGTCTGTGTCTGAGCCCTGGAAGAAGCATGTTGGTGTGTGCTGGGAGCCGTCTGATTGGTTACAGGGAGGAGCTAAGCTCTCTCACTCTAGGATCATATTACCAGAGCTGTTTCTATTGAGTGAGTGAACTGTTGAGTGAGTGAATGAGTCATCCAGCTCACTGAAATGTATCAATTCTAAAGTCAGACTTGGAGAGCAGAGAAGAATACACAGTATTTTAAAAATGCCACAATAACAATACCGTGGGTATGCAATACCGCGATATATCGAATTACCGAAAACCGGCACATCTCTACTGTGCATGTGCAGTAGCGACACAATGTTATTAGCTAACTTTTGCATTTAGACCTATGAAGAACCCCGTATCCATGGCACACTGCACCCTGACAATTCATCTCCCTGCCTCTCAACACATTTCTGCCTGCTAACAATTCTGCCACTCCACCACTACTCCCCAATGTCACCTCTGCCTCCTCTTTGTCACCTTTTCAGGGATATGCAAAAAAGGAGAGGCTGAGCTTAGAGTTTTTTTTTTTTTTTCTCTGCCTACTTCTTCCTCCCTCTGGTGACATGACCTCCTCCCCAGTGCAAACTGTAGAGACCAGTCAGACATCTGGCCCCTGGGAGTATTGTGCATGTTTTGTGTGTTTCTGGGGGAAGGTAGAAGAGGTTAACACTTCTGGGCTACAGGGCAGAGGCAATCCAAGCACTGAACCTGCTACTACCTCCGTTACTAGGGAACCCATCCAATGTAGCAGCCATTTTATAACCACTATCCAGAATTTTTTCTCTTACTTTCAAGGTGAATGTTTCATTTGAAATGCAATCCTCTATCACTCCACTCTCCAAAACTTTTGGAACTTCTATGTTATAACATGCAATCTCCATATCCAGTTGAACTAATGGGAAAAGCAAAACACCATTTTATTTACTGCATTCCTCTTTCACACCATGGATTGGATTACAATTTACAAGGGAGTGGGAGCTGGCATTGGTTTGCCAACTCCTAGTCTAGAGATTAGAAGACCATCAGCTCTTTGACATTTTGCTTAGAATTGTAAATAGTGCCTGGTTTTACTCTATTTACTATTATGTCCATAGTGCTCTCCATACCGGCAAATTATTTGATCTGAGTACTCGCCAGCAACTGTTTTTTACTAGATTCACACTGGGAACAGAAGATTATAGAGGACGCAGCAATAGGCAGTTTTCTGATCAGATTCAGTGAAGCTTGTTCATTCTGTGTTTAGATCTATATCAGAAATCTTTATCAAATTGCATTACATACTGGGGATAATAGCCACCAGAACCATGATGTTCCTGTTTTGCTAAAGATTATTTATATTGTACTCTTTGTTCACTACTGGCATTAAGCATATTCAAACCCCACAACAAAAATTTATATATTGCGGCTTTCTGTACTTGCTGGAAATATCCTGTACTAGCCTAAAAAAAGAAATGTATGCAGCCACAACATCTAAGGGCTGATATACTGCAATATTTACAGCCTTATTCCAAAATTGATTAAATTCATTATTTTCCTCAAAATTCTACAAGCAGTACAACATAATGACACCATGAAAGATGTTTGTTTGAAATCTTTGCGTATTTATTAAAACCAAAAAAACTAAAAAATCCCATGTACGTAAGTATTCACAGCCTTTGTTGAAGCACCTTTGGCACCAATTACAGCCTCAAGCCTTTTTAATTATGATTCTACAAGCTTGGCACACCTATTTTTGGGCTGTTTCTCCTGTTCATCTTTGCAGGACCTCTCAAGCTCCATCAGGTTGAATGGGGAGCATCGACACACACCCATTTTCCGATTTTTCCAGAGGTATTCAATTGGGATTCAGTCTTGGCTTTGGCTGGGTCACTCAAGGACATTCACAGAGTTGTCCTGTAACCACTCCTTTGTTATCTTGGCTATGTGCTTAAGGTCGTTGTCCTGTTGGAAGATGAACCCTTAACCCAGTCTGAGGTCTAGAGCGCTCTGGAGCAGGTTTCATCATGGATGTCTCTGTACATTGCTGCATTCATCTTTACCTCGATCCTGACTAGTCATCCAGTTCCTGCTGCTGAAAAACATCTCCACAGCATGATGCTGCCACCACCATGCTTCACTGTAGGGATGGTATTGGCCAGGTGATGAGTGGTGCCTGGTTTCCTCCAGACATGACGCTTGCCATTCAGGCCAAAGAGTTCAATTTCTGTTTTCATCAGACCAGAGAATTCTGTTTCTCATGGTCTGAGAGTCGATCAGATGCCTTTCGGGAAATTCTAGGCAGGCTGTCATGTGCCTTTTACTAAGGGAGTGACTTCCGTTTGGCCACTCTACCATACAGACCTGATTGGTGGAGTGCTGCAGAGATGGTTGTTCTTCTGGAAAATTCTCCTCTCTCCACAGAGAAACGCTGGAGCTCTGTCACAATGACCACGGGGTTCTTGGTCACCTCCCTGACTTAGGCCCTTCTCTCCTGATTGCTCAGTTTGGCTGGGTGGCCTGCACTAGGAGGAGTTTTGGTGGTTCCAAGTTTCTTCCATTAACAGATGATGGAGGCCACGTTGCTCATTGAGACCTTCAATGCTGCAGAAATTTTTCTGTACCCTCACCCAGATCTGTGTCTTGATACAATCCTGTCTTGGAGGTCTACAGACAATTCGGACTTAATGGCTTGGTATGTGCTCTTACATGCACTGTTAACTGTGGTACCTTCTATAGACAGGTGTGTGCCTTTCCAAATCATGTCCAAGCAACTGAATTTACCACAGTTGGACTCCAAGTTGTAGAAACATCTCAGGGATGATAAGTGGAAACACGATGCACCTGAGCTCAATTCTGAGTGTTATGGCAAAGGCTGTGAATACTTATGTACATGTGATTTTTTTTTTTTAATAAATATGCAAGGACATTAAGCAAAATTATTTTACTTGTCGTCATGGGATATTGTTTGTAGCATTTTTAGGAAAAGAAATTATGATTTAATCTATTTTGAAATAAGACTAATATAACAAAATGTGGAAAAAGGGAAGCGCTGTGAATACTTTCCGGATGCACTGTATATGTTAGGCTGGCCATACATTCAAGTTCATACAATTTTCCTTTTAGATTTACCAAAACCTTATAATACAAGTTTAAACTTAAGCACATTCAATTTGTGTGCAATCAGGCAGGCCCTTACACTACATAGTTGAAGGTAAATCTAAAGTGAATTGAATAAAAAATGGTATAATGTATGACCAGCCTTACTGTTGTTTTGTTTTCCCTTAAAATGATATGTGCAGCCTTTGGAATTTCCTTTAATGCCCTTTTAAGGTCAGTCATTACCTGCGATCTACATTAATTTACATTTTTAAAATAATTTCTCTTGTTCCAGAATGCTTTAGTATCTTTCAAGGAACTATGTGGCTTGACTTCAACTGCCAACATGAAGCAGTGTATCCTGACTGTGTCTGCATGGCTACTAAACAGCGAAAGCCCTCTCAATGTGACCCTCAACCTCCGATCGCAGTACCCACTTCTAGAGGCTCATGGACCAGTTCCTGATCTCTTAAAGAAAGTCCTAACATCCTATGAAGTGGTAAGTGTGCCTAATTTTAATAGACTCACCTTTTGTAAATTATATATGTTTTTAACTATTCATTTTCATTCCAGAAAATCTGTAGAATACCAGTCACTATGAAAATGTAGTGCGCTGTTTTACCAATGGCAAATAATAGTATATTTTGAAAATATGATGATGTTCCCTTCATAGAGATCATCTCACCTCTTTTACGTTATATTAATATTAGAAAAGAATATAGAGCGCCTAAACCCACATTTATTTCACAATATCATTTTGGCATCCATAAAAATTCTAATTTTCTAGAAAATCCCTTTAAATAAGGGTAAAGTCTTTCAATCATTCAAGGAAAGCTTGTGTATTGCAGGCCTAGACAGCTCTAATCCAGCGTCCCTTTCATGGATTTACTGTAATAAAGTATGTATTTAATTTACTTATGACATTTTGTTACAGTACTGTGTTCAAGTTTAGGATCTTTGGGACTTCAGGTAAGGTTAAGCTTGAACTGCCCAGGATGTAGTGCTTTGAACATGCTGTACACTATTGGGGTACTATCCTTGTGTAGACCTGTGGGGACTACAAATGGTCTACACACATTGTAACACCTAATGTATTCTATAATTATTCTATAATAAATCTTCGATAACAAGTTTAATGGCAGCACTATTTATTCGTTTCTAATTTATCAAAATTTTCCTGGAATCTGTAAAAACACAGTTCATTTACTAAAACTGGAGCATGCCAAATCCTGGTGCATTTGTGCATAGTAGCCAATTAGCCTATAACTTCAGCTTGTTCAACTAAAGCCTCGTCACACGCAACGAATTTCCACCGACCGGTCGTCCGTCTTTTGTCCAGAGTGGTGTCTGTTGGTTGGAATGTGCTCTACACTGCACACGAATTTTCCCGCACGACAGAATTCTACTTTAGAAGTGATGTCATGTGTTGGATTGCTTTCTTTGTGTTCTTTCATCTCTGAGCATGCCTAGTCTTGCTCATAAGATTTTTCCCCATCGAAATCTGTACTAATGAGACGAAAATTGGACTTGTTTTAACGTTCGACAAAAATTTTATTGCCTGCACACCAGGATTTTTTAGGCCAAAAAGTCGGAGTCGGTTGTCGGAAGCATCATACTAACAAGCCGAAAATCGGCAGATCGGTCGTCGGACGAAAATTCCCGGCCGAATTTCTACTCGTGTGTACGGGCCTTAAGCTTTGACAAAAAAAAAACAAAAAACTGGAAGGTGATTTGCTACCATGCCCAGCTTCACCAGATTTTGTATTCTCCAGTTTTAGTAATTCAACCCCAATATGTATTTATTCAAATATTTCATGGCAGGTTTGTGCCATAGTAGTTCAGGTATGTCATCGGACAATAGTCTTTTTGTTTGGCTTGTCTATGTTCTACTGTTTTATATCCCTGGATATACCAGGATTATAGTATTTTCATTCCTGTTCTCGATTTGGTAGCTGAAATGCTGTCTGAATCTGCCAAAGTTCAAGCCATGTACGGCCATCTTAAATCACATTCAAAATTACCTCCAATTCATATTGCCTTAGCTGTCCAAGGCCAGTGTGCCTGCACTTTAAGGCTCCCAAGCTTTATCAAGCTTTTGGACACAATTGTACAGCACCCTTGAGGGCCTTTGAATGCTGGGCAGTATAAAATAGACTTTTTGCACATTTCTTGTGTGGGATTTATTTTATACTCTTGGAAGTGTTGGGTCCTTCAGAAAATGGTATTGTTCAGAACCGGAAAAAAAAATGTTTTAAAGATTGACAGAGTAAATCCGCAAAGGGATTATTAATACCTACTGCTGAAAGTGTTGGAAATTAAATTGGAGGTTTGGTGCCAGGGTTTATTTAAAGCTAAACTTCAAGCGCCGTAAAATCAACTGTCATTGCTTAATATTGTCTTTGAGGATTAAAATATAAAAAGACACGCACAATCCAGCTTCCAATGCTGTAATACTTGCTTATATAAAAAATGTCATGACATGGAAGAGAAACGATGGTGCCAAACATAGGTTTTTTGTTTGGGCTTACACATACCAGCATACCTTTTGGGCTGATCTGGTACTGGGGAAGGTCAAAAACTGTTATGTGATAGGGTAGTTGCTGCAGAAAAAACCTCTCTCCCACTACAGTCTGTGCAGGAGGAAACTTATGTCAATGGTTGGACAACTGGATGGAAAGGCTGTGCAGTTCCACTTGTTACATGCTGGCTGGAATATGATGGCTTACTGACATGCTTCATTTTAGCCCTACATTATAAGGAGGGTAACCAGAAAACATCTTGCAGCCTGACAGAGACTATTCAAACTAACTGTAGGGAAGAAAATTAACCATTATGGCATCACAAAGTAGATTGATATTCAGAAGTTAGAGCCTTATAAATTAAATCAGGGATGCTTAAACTTTTGAAGAGCAATGGAAACCTTGCTTCTTATTTAGCCTCAGAAGAAGAAGCAGGGCTGCGTTGAAACTCTTTCCTGTCCACGCTCCAGTGATGTCAGATGGCTTCCTGTCCCGGGTTCTGGTCTTCTTCATCGACTTGCACACCAGTGACAGTGGCATCCAGTCTTTCGCACTCCTCATCTCCATACTTGTGGCCAAGATAGGGGTTCCTGGCTGCCATCCTAGATGTTCCTGGTCACGAGACCCCCTAGTCTGTCTCTCTTAGCACAAGTTCACAAATTGTGAGTGTATATTTTACCTTTTATTAAATCTATTTTCAATACATGCTACACTATAGAGTTTTCACTATTCTCCCTTCCCTCTTGTTATCGCTTCAGAAGTGTAATGTTAAAGAGAGACCATTTCTGATTGGGTGATAAAGTTACATAGTCAGGTTGAAAAAAATTCCATCTAGTTCAAACAATAGAACAACATAAATAGAAACCCCACATAGAACCCTATACTCACAGGTAATCATGAGGAAGACAAAAAAACAATATAAAGCATGGTCCAATTTGCTCCAGTGGGTGAAAAGATTCATTTGTTCCTGATACCTTAGAAGGCAAGCTGATATGCTTTAGATCAACAGTCTGATGTTGTTACCCCTGTATGTTAATATTCAGTTATATTTTGTGCATTTTGAATTACATTCAGCTCTTTTTTAAAACAATCTACTGAGCTGGCGAGAACTAGTTCTTGAGGGAGTCCATTCCACAATTTTTACAGCTCTTACTGTAAAGAATCCTTTCTATATGTGGAGGTTTAACCTATCTACCTTCAGATGTAAAGAGTGCCCCTTGTCCTCTGGGATTATCTTAAAGTGAATAACCCTACACCAAGTCCACCACTGTATATGGACCCCTTACGTATTTATACATGCTGATCATACCCCCCTTCTTATTCTCCTCTTCTCAAAAGAGATTAAATTCAGTTCCTCTAAACTATCCTCATACTTGAGCTCCTCCATTCCTCTTATCCGTTTGGTAGCCCTTCTCTGCACTTTCTCCAGTTCCCTGATATCCTTTTTGTGAACTGGAGCCCAAAACTGAACTGCATATTCCAGATGAGGTCTTACTAATGATTTGTACAGGGAAAAAATAATATCTCTCTCTCTGGAGTCTATACACCTCTTAATACAAGAGAGGATTTTGCGTGCTTTGGAAACCGCAGGTTGGCATTGCACGTTATTAGGCTTATGATCTACCAGAACACTCAGATCCTTCTCTACTATTGATTCCCCCAGTTGTACTGGGTTACCCAACTTATTTTTCCCAATAAATAAGGACCAGGGTATAAGGTGTCCAGCCTCAGCATGGATGGTGTTTACATACATTTGGATGCCTCGCACACTCAGTATGTACTTTGCGGATACCTGGGATACCGATCACCCTTTGACATGCTACATATTGATTTTGTGAAATCGGCCTTTTGTCTTCTGGTACACAGTTTGTACTTTGCTCTTTACTTCACAAAAGAATGCTTCGTATTTATTAATTTGAAAGCATGGCAGACATCTCTTTTGATTTGTTTCCCAATTGTGCATTGAAGGTCGCTCTTTATATGAATGGGGGTGGAGTGGATGCTATAGCTGAAGGGCTGTGAAGTCAGTAGGCGATAAATAAAACACTTCACTGCCCTCCTAACACACAGTACTTACATTATATGATGCTGAGGGAGTCATACATTCATGTGAATGAACAGACTACCCTGAACACAGCATACCAGTTTAAAAATAGCAGACTGTGGGTGGGAGTCCTGTCTATTCCTGTTATAAACACGTCCTTTGCTTCTTCTAACAGAGGTAATTGGGGTGCTCATGACATTACAATGCCTGTCCTGAAGCTACTTGGAAGCACTGATCTTTTTGACAATTGCTACCTAGCAGGAATAGAACATGGCCCAAAGGGGACGAGCATGAGAAGCCCCATGTCATCCTTGACCTAACACTAGCTCCCCCCACTAGGAAAATGTACTGATTCACATCATGTTAGAGACTCAACTTACTCATCTTATAAGTACAGCTTGGAAAGGGGCTGAGGAGGAGACCAAACGCTCATACTCCTCCTCTCCTCTCCTTACCTTCCCCCCTCGCCTCCATCCCCTACTCTACTCCCTTCCCCTATTCCCCCCTCTCTCTTTTCTTATTTCTCTCTCAATCAGGCTTTACATAAAATGTAAATCATTTAGTAGTTGGGGACATCTAACGGATGCTCTTCTGGAGCAATTGTCCTGCGTCTCTACTTTTCCACTCCGTACAACCATGGTTCCCAAACCTACTTGTCCCCAATCAAAGTACACTGATTTCATGAACTCCTTCCCTAATCCAAAGTATAAGAGACCTCTGGTTCAATCATGTGGAGTAAGAGAAAGAAAGTTTAATACTGTTCATTGTTGATTGGATCTAAATGACATACTGTTAATCCTCTTTTGATAGATGTCACATCATTCACATAATATTACTAGCTTTGATAGAGCTTTAGATTATCATACCTGCCAGTACCATTGATACACAATTGTTATGTTATGTATTAACCGAGTCAAACTCTGATTGTTATGTTATCTGTTATTTAAAACTGCTGTATGCAACACATTTATACCCAATAAAACTATTTTGGAGCAAAAAAAAAAAAAAAAAAAAAAAGAACATGGCCTCCAACGGTGGCACACACTAAAAGACTGAGTATGGAAAACAGGGCTGATGTGCAGAAAGTGACTAATCAGATTTCACTTTGCTGAAGTCTGATCACTGAGAAATAATTATGACTTAAGCCAGTCATAGATGGAGCGATTTTTCCTGCAACCACTGGATGTTAATGGTGGAATCCCTCCTGCTGAGCCATTGCGTTCTCGCCATAATAGCTGATAGCAATAATAGCATGTAAAATCAGATGGGCTGGTTGTATCCAAGTTGATCGGTCGATCAAATGAAGTACATTTAACCTTCCCACACAGGTTTCGAATCCCGGACAGCCCCTGCTTAACCGGTTGAGATTCTAATTGTCTATGTCCAGAGTTAGCAAAGCGTTCCAAGGAAAAATAGAATAAAGCTAAAAATAAAATGTTACTAAGCATATTTTTTCAACCCCTTCACAGTGACGAAAGACATATATTCGGCCTCATTGAAGTGGGCCTTTTTCCGTGGGGCTGCATATGTGTTTCTTCCTTTGTGCTAGGAACACGCCACATGGCGTGCTCCCAGCACAGAGACCAGGGTTTCACTGAGAGTCCAAGGCACTGTAAGATTCTGGGTCACCTGATCCCTGTGGTATCCTCTTATTGGCTACCGCAGTGTTCAGTTGTGAAGCCCGCCCCTGTGTTTTTCTTCTTTCTGTGAATGGAGGAGAAAGATACAATGTATCTTTCTCTTTCCTTGCAAAAAGGAAAACAAAAAAAGTGTTTGTAAAAAGACTAAGGGCTCTTTCACACGGGCGTTCCGTATGTCCGTTTTTCATCCCATCCGTTTGCGGATGGAAAACGGACATAATGCATCTCTATGTAAATACGGATGTCAGCGGATGACATCCGTTTTTCGTCCTTTCCGTTCAGTTCAGTTTTTTGGAACGGAAGAGAAACCTATTTTTCTCTTACGTCCTCCGACAGTCGCCGCCTCTTCATATTCGTCACAATGGGTATTAGACTTTGCTCCGAAGGAGTAGCTAGGCAACAGAATATGTTAACATTAAAGCTTTTAACATATCCCACCCTCAAGGGGTGGTCCCCTCAGTCAATACCCTCCTACTTCCTGCAACCATACCTCAGTTTCAATGTCTAGCTTGTCAGGAGTAGCTGGTTCTCTCTGTGCTGGGGCTTTGTGCCCCAGCCTCTTTCTTCTTTTTTGATTTTTTGTTTGAGTTTTTTCTCTCTCTTTACTTAGCTGTTCTTTTTGTCAGCATTAGTTAGTTCTTCTGACGAAGAGGATCATGCAGGCTGGGTCTCGGGCTGATCCCCCTGGTCGCAGGTCGTGGATCGGTGGCTTCCCAGCCTGCCATCGAGCGTTCAGCCAGGTAATGCTCCTGGCACAGTGAACGACCCATCCCTGTTCGGTGCAGGGATGATTGGTGAGGTGGCTACCTCACTGGACGCTGTGCGGTTTCTTAACCCCCATTTTGTGCGTCTTGTATGCGACTCTCCCTGCCTCGCCGCGCTTGTTAAAGGGGCAGTTAACCCTTTATTCTCCGGCATATCATATTGGGGCAATGGATTCTCAGGAGGGCAAATTTCCTGCCGCCTTGGTGGAAACCAGGGGACCACTGTTTCCCCCCCAGGGGGGGATTTGGCCACTATTGTGGCCGGCCTTGCTGCTCAGGTGCAGATGCTGGTGGCTGCTCAATCTACTAAAAGACCCAGAGTTTCTATTTCCTCTGATTCTGAGGGTGAAGGTGATGGGGCTGTTATGGCGGGGGTCTCCTTATCGGGGTCCCGCTCCTCCCTGGATCTAGTGGGGTCCGAGGTGGAAGCTGAGGGGGTTGATAATTTTCCCCCTGGCTCGCCTGAAGAGCTTGCAATCATGGATGACTTGATTGCTTCCATAAAACAAACGCTGCGTTTGCAGGATGAAGTGTGTCCCCCCGCTGCCTTGGCGGCTTATGGGACGCAGAGAAAACGCAGGACGCCGCAGGTTTTTCCCTGCAATGATGATTTTCAGCGCGCTGTTAAGGAACAATGGCGCAATTTACGCAAACCTTTTGCTGTGCCAAGTAGGTTCAAGCTGCGTTATCCTTTTTCGCCTTCCACTGATGAACGGTGATGTGTTCCACCCCCGGTGGATCACGCAATTGCGGTTTTGAACAAATCCACTGCGATTCCTGCAGAGGATTCCCCGGTGTTCCGTGATGCCACGGATAGAAGAATGGAGTCTCTTGCCCGTCATACTTATTCTGTTACAGGTTCTATGCTTAAAGCTCTGTTTGCCTCTCTCATGGCGGCCCAGGCTGTCGCAAGTTGGACGCAGATGCTTAGGCGCGTCCTAGTGGCCGATTCGGCCTCGCCGGCGACCCTGGATATGGTGGATCAAATCCACCAGGGTGTCATGTATCTGTGTGATGCGGACTTGGACTTAGTCCCGTTGGCTGCACGTGTACACAGCGTGGCGGTGTTGTCTCGCCGCCTGGTTTGGTTGAAGTGTTGGTCGGTGGACCAATCTTCACGTAAGACCTTAGCCAATCTGCCTTATGATGGGTCTCGCCTTTTTGGGGAGTCCTTGGATGTGTTGATTAAGGGGATCACCGGAGGTAAGAGCACTCTCTTGCCCCATTTCCCCAAGGCTAAGGGGGCTTCTGGGAAGAAGCATGCTAATTTTCGGCCCCCTCAGGGGTCCTTTCGTGCCTTTCGGTCGCACTACAAGGGCAAACCGTTCAAGGGACAAGGCTCTCAAAAGAAGCCCTGGTCTGGTAAACAGAAGTCCGGTCAGTCCGGACCCGCTGCCCATAACAGTGCGGCCTGAAGGGGCGCCCTCACCCAGTTTTGGGGTGGGGGGACGCTTGCTCGGTTTTCTTCAACCCTGGTTGGCCCGCGTGCGGGACAGGTGGGTTCAGGAGATCGTTCGATCTGGTTACAAGATCGAGTTTCTCTCTCGGCCGGAGAGCAGATTTTTTCCCTCAAATCTTCAACTGTCTCCAGAGCGTTTACGGGACCTTCACCTGGCGGTGCGAGACCTGAGGGCTCAGGGAGTGGTGGTTCCGGTGCCTCATCGGGACAGATTTCGGGGGTTTTATTCCAATCTGTTCACCGTGCCCAGGAAGGAGGGCAAGGTTCGTCCAATTCTGGACTTGAAGGCTCTAAACCGCTCTGTGCGGGTTCGCAAGTTCCGCATGGAATCCCTGCGGTCGGTGGTGGCTGCCCTGGTTCCAGGGGAATTCATGGCCTCCATCGATTTGAAGGATGCGTATCTTCCCATCCCCATTTTCGAGGGTCACCAGAGGTACCTTCGATTCGCCATTGCGGAGGATCACTACCAGTTCGTGGCGTTACCTTTTGGTCTCGCCTCGGCTCCGCGGGTTTTCACCAAGGTGCTTGCACCGGTTCTGGCATTATTGAGAGCCCAGGGCATCTCTGTCCTGGGGTATCTGGACGACATTCTAGTTCGGTCTGCGACCAGCCAGGGTCTGGAGAAGGACCTGTCTGTCACGCTGCAAACTCTGCAGGAGTTTGGTTGGACGATAAATTTTCCAAAGTCGACACTGAGTCCGTCGGTTCGTCTTCCCTACCTGGGAATGATCCTGGACTCGGTTCAGGCGAAGGTCTTCCTGCCGGAAGACAAACTCGGAACTCTTCAGGAGGAAGTCAGGTCCCTCAGGGACTTTCCGCACTCGTCTCTGCGGACGTGCATGAGATGTCTGGGATTGATGGTCTCGGCCTTCGAGGCGATTCCCTTCGCCCAGTTTCACACGCGGGGTCTCCAAGCGGAGATCCTGTCCAGGTGGGACAGGCGACCTCAATCTCTGGATCTTCAAATCTCGTTGGGCCATCGCACCAGAAGGGACCTTCTGTGGTGGCTCCAGTCCCCGATGGTGTCGGGGGGCAAGTCTTTTCGTCCTATCTCGTGGACGGTGATCACCACGGATGCCAGCCTGTCGGGCTGGGGTGGTGTTCTGGGCGTTCTGTCCGCCCAGGGAACTTGGTCGGAGGGGGAGTCCTCCCTTCCGATCAACATTCTGGAATTGCGTGCGATAAATCTCTGTCTTCATCGTTGGACGGACCGGCTGCAGGGCTGCCCGGTTCGGGTGCAGACGGACAATGCCACGGCGGTGGCCTACATCAACCACCAAGGGGGCACCAGGAGTGCCCGAGCGCCTCGAGAAGTGGCCGACATTCTGTCCTGGGCCGAGACTCATGTCCCGGCGATAACAGCGGTTCACATTCCGGGGGTGGAGAACTGGCAGGCGGACTATCTGAGTCGCCAGACCCAGGATCAGGGGGAATGGTCTCTCCACCCGGCTGTCTTCCAGATGTTGTGCGCGAAGTGGGGTCTTCCAGATGTGGACCTGTTCGCGTCTCGTCTCAACAACAAGGTGAGAAGGTTCGTAGCAAGGACGCGCGACCCTCGGGCAGACACGTCGGACGCGTTGGTGGCCCCGTACAAGCTGATGTACGCGTTTCCACCGATTCAGTTGCTGTCCAGGTTCCTTCGCAGGTTACACTCGGAACGCAGCACGGTGATTCTTGTGGCGCCGGATTGGTCACGCCGGTCCTGGTACGCAGACCTCGTGAATCTGGCGGTCGAAGCCCCGTGGCGTCTGCCTCTTCGAGACGATCTCCTGTCTCAAGGGCCGATATACCATCCTGCTTTACAGTCGCTGGCTTTGACGGCCTGGCTGTTGAGACCGAGGTCCTGAAGGAGAGGGGTCTCTCCCCTGAGGTCGTTCATACCTTGATCAACGCGAGGAAGTCTTCCTCGGGGAAGGTTTACTACCGTACTTGGAAGGCCTATTTTGCCTGGTGTGAGTCCAAGGGGTTTTCACCCCGCACGTACTCGGTTTCCCGAGTGTTGTCCTTCCTTCAAACAGGTGTCGATCAGCGTTTGGCGCTGGCTACGATAAAGGGTCAGGTGTCTGCGCTGGCCGTTCTTTTTCAACGTCCCGTGGCTTCCAACTCCTTGGTTGGCACTTTTGTTCAGGGAGTGCGGCATCTGGTTCCTCCTAGGAGGGATCCTCTGCCCCCTTGGGACTTGAATCTCGTTCTATCTGTGTTACAACGTGCTCCTTTTGAACAGATCAGGGAGATCTCGTTGTCTATGTTGTCCAAAAAGGTCGCCTTTTTGGTTGCGATCACTTCGGCTCGCAGAGTGTCGGAGCTGGCGGCTTTGTCCTGCAAGTCTCCGTATCTGGTTATTCACTTGGATAAGGTGGTCTTGCGACCTAATCCTTCTTTTCTTCCGAAGCGAGTTTCGGAATTCCATCTCAATGAGGATATTGTCTTGCCTTCGCTGTGCGCGAAGCCTAAGCATCCGAAAGAGGTGAGACTACATTCTTTGGATGTTGTTCGGGCGATAAGGGTTTACCTTAAATCGACTGAGTCTTTTCGAAAGACGGATTCCTTGTTTGTTCTTCCGGAGGGTCCTCGGAAGGGCATGGCGGCGTCGGCCTCTACCATCGCCAAATGGATCAGGCAGACCATTGAACAGGCCTATGCTTTGCAGGGGAAGGTTCCCCCTGTGCCTGTGAAGGCGCACTCTACTAGATCTCTGAGTACCTCTTGGGCCTGTCGTCATGGGGCTTCTGTAGCCCAGGTGTGTAAGGTGGCGACCTGGTCGACCGTACACACTTTCACAAAATTCTACAAGGTAGATGTTCAGGCATCGGCGGATGCTTCCTTTGGCCGCAAGGTTCTTAGTGCGGCTGTTCCCTAGGATCACCTGTTGGGAATCCCTGGCTGTTGGGATATGTCTTTTTATTCCCTGGTTATTTGTTTTTCCTGGGTTGTTGCTCCTGTTGAGCAAGTTTTTTCCTTTTGCCCAGCTGGTTTCCTTCCTTTGGTAAGGTTCCTTTCTTTGATGCGGAGACTGCGTTGCCTTACGGCGCGGATGCGTTTCCCACCCCTCATGTTTGCACTGCTTTGGGACGTCCCCATTGTGACGAATACGAAGAGGCGGCGACTGTCGGAGGACGTAAGAGAAAACTGAATTTTTGTAAAATCTTACCTGTAAAATTCCTTTCTCTGAGTCCTCCGACAGTCGCCGCCCCCGCCCCTCTTTTGGGGTTTTGGTTATATACTCTACTGCTATTCCACTGAAACTGAGGTATGGTTGCAGGAAGTAGGAGGGTATTGACTGAGGGGACCACCCCTTGAGGGTGGGATATGTTAAAAGCTTTAATGTTAACATATTCTGTTGCCTAGCTACTCCTTCGGAGCAAAGTCTAATACCCATTGTGACGAATATGAAGAGGCGGCGACTGTCGGAGGACTCAGAGAAAGGAATTTTACAGGTAAGATTTTACAAAAATTCAGTTTTTCTTCCGTTCAAAAACGGAACGGACGCAAAAACGGATGGTCACTGTGGGTCTTTCAACCCCCCCCCCCCTCCCTCCCTGGGTGAGGTTTTGAGCTGGCTGTTGCCACATGCTCTTAAGGGGAGCTGGTTGGAGTTGCTGCTGGCCGGGTTTTCCTGGTGCACAACGGGGGATTGAGCAGGGTTCCCTGCCACCCTGGGGGTTGGTGACTGGGGCAGGGGTGTCCTCTGGGCTCCCTGCGGCGGTTGTTGGGCTTAGGAAGCAGATAGTTTAGCACCCGCGGGTACGCGCCTCATGTGGCCAGATCCGGACAAAAATGTAGGCCGCGGCTTTGCAGCCTACTAGTCGGTACCTACGTGAGGCAGCCCCTGTGAGGGTGGCTGAAGCTACTGCCTCCCATTTTAGCATCTGCCCTCCCCTCCGCTGTCCCTGGGTGGTCGGCTCCGCTGGGGCTTGCATCCAAGCTGCTGGGTGCCCACAAAAATTTGCGGCCGAGTTGGGCGCCTCTGTTGGGGGGCAGCCACAGTGCCTGTAGATGAAGCCCCCATTCTTCCTCTGGGCATCTACCGGTTTGGGATCCGTGCATGTGCAGCCGCATCACAGTGGGCAGCCCCCCTTTAAGGGGGGCTTTTTTTTTTTTTGCGGGGTCCAGTAGGTTGTCTATTCGTGGGCCTTTGGTAGGCATCCCCTTTCCGGGATCTCAGTTGGCAGCCTTACCTGATTGTTATGTTTTCCGGGTGAGCGTAGTATATATAGTGACCCGAGTGATGCTGATTCCTCTGCTCCTATAGCCACGCATGAAAAGGCTCCAGTGGATGCACTGTTTGTTTCAGTTTGTGACACTTTAAAAATGGAGGTTGCGGCTGATGCTGCATCGGAGGCACCGACCCCTTTTGGCATCCACAGGTCCTCCAAAGCAACAAGGGTGTTCCCTTTTCCACTCACTTTGACAACATTGTCACAAAACAGTGGGGTTGTCCAAAACGCAGTGGTTCCTAAGCGCTTTTTGCTTGCTGTGTCCTTATGAGTATTAACTGCGTTAAAGGTGGACGGTCCCACCTGTAGTGGACTCGTCGGTTTCCAGGTTAAAGCTACCTCCATTCTGGTTGAGGAGTCCCTGGCCTTTAAATATCCAGCTGATAGGAGGGGGGAGGCTCTGGCCCACCATATGTGCCCTGTGGCTGGTTCGGCACTTAGGCCAGTATTTACTATTGCCCTGGTATCGCAAGCTCTGACCAAGTGGGCTAAACTTTTACACCGGGACCTGGAAGGGAAACTGCTTCCCCCTGTCTTGCTGAGCTGGCAGATCAGTTGGTCCAGGGGCTACAGTTTATCTGTGATGCCTCTTTGGATGCGGCTCCTTTGATTTTAGGCTTTCTGTATCAGCAGTGGTCCTTTGGCGTATTATCTCGCTGAAATACTGGTCTGCGGACCTGACTTTTAAGAAGGCCTTATCTGATAGCCCCTTGTAGGGGATTGCTTGTTTGGAGCTTCCTTGAATGACATTGTTAAGGGTCTCACAGGGGGGAAGAGTACTTTTCTTCTGCAGGTTACCAAGGGCAAGGAGCTTTGTCGTAGACTTGGGCCATTCTCCTCGGCTCATAAAAGGTTGTCTGATAGCTGATGTCCTCCATATCCCCTAATTATTTTTGTTGCCCTTCTCTGGACTCTTTCCAGTTCCAGCACATCCTTCCTGAGGACCGGTGCCCAGAACTTGACAGCATACTCCAGATGTGGCGGGACCAGAGTCTTGTAGAGAGGGAGAATAATCTCTTTATTTCTGGAGTGAATCCCCTTTTTTATACATCCCAGTATTCTGTTGGCTTTGCTTGCAGCGGCTTGGCATTGCATGCCACTGCCATGCCTGTTGTCTACCAGGACCCCCAGGTCCTTTTCCATCCTAGACTCACCCAGAGGTCCCCCCCCCCCCTAGTGAGTAGCTTGCTTTCTGGTTTCTGGCACCCAAGTGCATTACTTTACATTTTTCAACATTAAACCTCATCTGCCATGTAGTTGCCCACCCCATTATTTTGTTCAGGTCCGCTTGTAAGGTTTCCACATCCTGCATAGAAGATATTGGCATGCTTAGTTTAGTATTATCCGCAAATACTGAGATTGTACTAGATATCCCCTCCTCTAGATCATTTATGAATAAATTAAACAGGATTGGTCCCAGGACAGAACCCTGGGGGACCCCACTTTCCACACCCGCCCAATCCGAGTACTCCCCATTAATCACCACCCTTTGAACTCTTCCCCTGGAGCCAGTTCTCTATCCGGGTACTCACCTTATGGTCCATACCTACCTTCCTTAGTTTGAACAGTAAGCGTTTATGGGGAACTGTGTCAAAGGCCTTTGCAAAGTCCAGATACACCACATCCACAGGCTTACCTTTATCTAGGTGGCAGCTCACTTCATCATAGAAGGTTAATAGATTGGTTTGGCAAGAACGATTTTTCATGAATCCATGCTGATTACTACTAATAATACCATTTTCATTACTAAAGTCTTGTATGTGGTCCATTAACATCCCCTCCAAAATCTTGCAGACTACAGATGTTAGGCTGACCGGCCTATAGTTACCCGGGATATATCTCGGCCCTTTTTTAAATATTGATACCACGTTGGCTTTTTTCCAATCAGCTGGCACCATACCGTCTGTAGACTATCCTTAAAAATCATGAATAATGGTCTAGCAATCACCTAGCTGAGCTCTTTAAGAACCCTCGGGTGCAAGCCATCCGGTCCCGGTGATTTATTTATGTTAAGTTTCTCTAGTTTAGTTCTAAGTCTATCTTCTGTTAGCCATGGCGGTACTTCCTGAGGTGTGTTGTTTAGTTTGGCCCTACAAGCTGGGTTAGTGTAGCCCCCCAATTCTTTTGTGAAGACTGAAGAGAAGAAATTATTTAACACTACCGCCTTTTCCCTGTCCTCTGTGGCCAAATCTCCCTTGTCTTTTATGGGGCCAATGTGTTCTGGCCTCGCTTTCTTACTATTTATATACTTAAAGAATTCCTTGGGGTTCTTTTTACTCTCTTCCGCTATATGTCTCTCGTGTTCTATTTTAGCCGCCCTGATTTCACATGTCAAAATTGCAAAATTGTGCTTAGGCATTTAGATTTGTTTTACCCTTAGGCGTGAAGGGGTTTAAAGCGATTTCCTGGTATCCTCCTTACTGTTAAAGCTGAACTCTGAAAACAAGAAGAGGAGACACTGAGGGCAGCAAACCATAGGCTCCTGCTGCTGTTACTCAAACTTCTGTGATGAGGGAGTAGGGGAGTAATTTACTGACGCTGTGTGTGTGTGTGTGTCTATGGACGCATACAGCCGGCTTGCTGCTGGAGGCTCCTGGAGGAGGGAGAAGCTGGCAGCTGCAGCAGGAACTGCTAGAAGAGGAGGAAAGCTTTTAGTAGTATTTTCATTTCAAAATATTTCTCAATAATGACATAGTATGATATTCAACTTTGTGTGCGCGAAATGCCTTTGCAAATCAAGATATTACCATATAAAAGTCGCAACGTCATGATCGCTGTGCAGCAGTACCAGGACGAGGTCATACTGCACCCCCTTTCCTGCTGCTAACACATGAGGTGGGATGGGCATACCGTCATGCACCTTTTCTTCGTTCCCCTTTGTTTCAGTTGCCCAGTTTTGGAATGGAGTGTGAACTGTTTGTCAATCGCTTTCTTTTTAACAGCTGGAACAGCTGGTTGCTAATTTGCAGTGCATTGTTCTTGTTGATCTGGGTGGCTAGGGTGGAGAATGGGCATATTGGAGCATGGTGTGACAGCAGTAGCTGTTAAATCGGACATGAAGCTGCAGGTTGCCGGGCACCCCACCCCCTTCCATTGCACAGGAAGCTGCGCCCAAAGCGTTCCCCATGTCCTAGCCCTGGTGTGCTGTACACAGCCTTTGCATAGGGCAGTGCTGTGGGAGGAGCCCAGCAGCTCCTCCCACTACAGGTTGCCTTCATACAACTACAGGAAGGGGCGGATACAAGACCAGTCACTCTGCACAAAGGAGACAGAGAGAGAAGCAATAACTGGAAGATTCACACTAGATTACTGCACACCAAGATTCAAGGAACACACCTGCCTGTTATCTTTAGACAATATTTGCTTATCTTGGAGTTCAGCCTTAATAATTGAGAAAATGTCAGGTTACATGTATTTTTGTGCAACCTAGAGCATAAAGGGCCTGTACACCCTATGTGCGATAACTGGCATTTACCTGCACCTAATCAAATTTGATCAGATAATTATTTTCTACTTGCTTTTTTTTACACCACAGCACAGGTGTGATGACCGGGGCAGAAAAATGCAGACATGTTGCACTGCAGGAGATTTGAATGGAATATAATTTTACACTTCTCAATTTATTTATTTTGGGTACTCTTATAGCGCCGTCAGTTTACTCAGCTCTTTACATATATATTGTACATTCACATCGTTTTCTGCCCTCAAGGAGCTTACGATCTAAGGTCCATAACTCACATTATTATTGGTTATAACTAGATGGACTAATCATGTAACATTCATAGATATTGTATACATACCAGGGCCAATTACCCTACCAGCATGTCTTTGGAGAGTGGGAGGAAACTGGAGTACCCAGAGCAAACCCACATAAGCACAGGGAGAATATGCAAACTCCAAGCAGGTAGTGCCGTGGTTGGGGATTCAAAAAAATGAAATGTAATCAGTGTACCAATGCAAAAAAATGCATACCTAAATTTCCAACTTTACCCCTTTCATCTACCTCAGATCCATGTCTCTGTAGTGACCTGTACATTAACCCCTTCTCCCTTATTCTACACATCTGAACATTAAACCCTTTACCTCCTCCTCCATCTGTATACGACCTGTGCATATAATGTATCTAGTGCGCCATTATCAAGCTTAGTGTTTTAGCATCCTCAATACCAGCAAGTTTCTTTATTTCCAAACAATTGCGGCACAAATTAGATCACCTTGGGGTCTACTTTACAAAAATGGATTGTTATGGGGGTTTTGTACTGTGCAGCCATTATTATTTGACATATTTTATAGCAGAAAGTGAGGGAAATTTTTTTTTTCTATACTATAGCTTAGAACTTTAACCCCCCCTCCCATTTTATTTCCCCTCTTGCCTGTCCAGCAAATCTAGTCTTCTACTGCCATTGACTTCCACAGGGCAGATGGATTAGGAGCCAACTGTCTCTTGCACCTAGCCCCCGATGATGCACTGCCAGATCCACCCTCTGTTCACTGTGTCTCCCTTTTCCCCAAGCCTCCTGGTATACTGTATGTGAAGAAGATCTCTCAGGAGGCTGCTAAAGTAGCAAGTCATTTTTGCTTAGGTGAGAAAAATTTAATAAATGTGTAAGCAACCCAAAAAGGCTTTTATTATCCTCTTGAAGACTAGGCCCCTCTCTCCACCCATAAAAGCAATCCAACGGCTAAACAGCTGCTAGGATTTCTTTTAGATGAAAGAGCATCCCCTGCTGAAAAAAAAAAAAAAAAAAAAAATACCAGGATAATGGCAGATGCAGCCATAAACCTGGTATTCCTACTTGAAGCCAATCACAAACATGTAAGGGATTTGGCGTCAAGTGGTTAAATTGTATTAAATACCTTTAAAAGAAAGCTCCTCCTTCCTCAAAAATGATGTAAAATTAATTTGGCACAGTGAGCAAGTAATTGTCAGTCAAACTATTGCAGCACTGACACCTGAAAAATGCCCTGCTAATGAAGCAGAATATATAGGCTAATACTCATGTGATACTTCATACTCAACTCTTTTTTTGGCTCTGAGGAAGGGGGTTCGCCCCTGAAACGCGTCAGCCTAGACACAGCAGCCCCATGCGGCACACTGTATACCATTCAGCACAGTGCGGTTCCTTGGCTACCTTGGAGACTATATGTGTGTTATGTTGATGTGTGGTTATACACACCTGCTTTCTGAGTATAATATACAGGGAGTGCAGAATTATTAGGCAAATGAGTATTTTGACCACATCATCCTCTTTATGCAAGCTGTATAGGCTCGAAAGCCTACTACCAATTAAGCATATTAGGTGATGTGCATCTCTGTAATGAGAAGGGGTGTGGTCTAATGACATCAACACCATATATCAGGTGTGCATAATTATTAGGCAACTTCCTTTCCTTGGGCAAAATGGGTCAAAAGAAGGACTTGACAGGCTCAGAAAAGTCAAAAATAGTGAGATATCTTGCAGAGGGATGCAGCACTCTTAAAATTGCAAAGCTTCTGAAGCGTGATCATCGAACAATCAAGCATTTCATTCAAAATAGTCAACAGGGTCGCAAGAAGCGTGTGGAAAAACCAAGGCGCAAAATAACAGCCCATGAACTGAGAAAAGTTAAGCGTGCAGCTGCCAAGATGCCACTTGCCACCAGTTTGGCCATATTTCAGAGCTGCAACATCACTGGAGTGCCCAAAAGCACAAGGTGTGCAATACTCAGAGACATGGCCAAGGTAAGAAAGGCTGAAAGACGACCACCACTGAACAAGACACACAAGCTGAAACGTCAAGACTGGGCCAAGAAATATCTCAAGACTTTTCAAAGGTTTTATGGACTGATGAAATGAGAGTGAGTCTTGATGGGCCAGATGGATGGGCCCGTGGCTGGATTGGTAAAGGGCAGAGAGCTCCAGTCCGACTCAGATACCAGCAAGGTGGAGGTGGAGTACTGGTTTGGGCTGGTATCATCAAAGATGAGCTTGTGGGGCCTTTTCGGGTTGAGGATGGAGTCAAGCTCAACTCCCATTCCTACTGCCAGTTTCTGGAAGACACCTTCTTCAAGCAGTGGTACAGGAAGAAGTCTGCATCCTTCAAGAAAAACATGATTTTCATGCAGGACAATGCTCCATCACACGCGTCCAAGTACTCCACAGCGTGGCTGGCAAGAAAGGGTATAAAAGAAGAAAAGCTAATGACATGGCCTCCTTGTTCACCTGATCTGAACCCCATTGAGAACCTGTGGTCCATCATCAAATGTGAGATTTACAAGGAGGGAAAACAGTACACCTCTCTGAACAGTGTCTGGGAGGCTGTGGTTGCTGCTGCACGCAATGTTGATGGTGAACAGATCAAAACACTGACAGAATCCATGGATGGCAGGCTTTTGAGTGTCCTTGCAAAGAAAGGTGGCTATATTGGTCACTGATTTGTTTTTGTTTTTGAATGTCAGAAATGTATATTTGTGAATGTTGAGATGTTATATTGGTTTCACTGGTAAAAAAAAATAATTGAAATGGGTATATTGTATATTTGATTTTTGTTAAGTTGCCTAATAATTATGCACAGTAATAGTCACCTGCACACACAGATATCCCCCTAAAATAGCTAAAAATAAAAACTACTTCCAAAAATAGTCAGCTTTGATATTAATGAGTTTTTTGGGTTCATTGAGAACATGGTTGTTGTTCAATAATAAAATTAATCCTCAAAAATACTCATTTGCCTAATAATTCTGCACTCCCTGTATACTTTTTAATACATTTTTAGTGGTAATGCACTATGTTGGTGCGCCCTTTTCTTTTTTGTTGTCTATTTATACTCATGTGGCTAAGCATTGCATGAAGCTGTGTGAGACTGTTTAGCTGGTAGTTTAGCATTGAGGCACATGTATAGGATAGAGCAGTGGGGGTTAGTTTGCTAGAAAAAGGACTATGTCCCCTGACCTTCCAAGGGAGTCATACAATATGCTCAGTATATGCAATATAGGACTTTACATGGTTACATAGCCTGGTTGAGAAAGGACACAAGTCCATCTAGTTCAACCAATTAAAGGGAAAATACTAATCCTACAATCCTATATACACAATCTTATACCCACAGTTGATCCAGGAAAGTAAAAAAAAACAAAAAACCCTCCTTTGTAAGAATTGGTCCAAACCTTGGCTGTAGATTAAAGATATGCAGCAGAGGACAGTTAAAGACTGGGGGCATGTTGCATGGGACCACTGTGATTGTAGCCCCTCTACAACTCCCACTGCTGGCTACTAGTGTCCCAGAACTGCACAATAACTACCGAGGGCTACATCTGACCCTTGGCCTGCAGGTTGGGCCCGAGGGGGATAGTGACCCACAGAGAAGTCATTCTAGACTTGGAATATGTGGACTGAGCCTTTAGACTAAATCAAACAAATATTAGAAATACTAAAAATAAACCAATATGCAATCCAATAAAAATAGACTTTTATTGTCAGGCAGCTGACAATATATTGCTTAAAAACCCTTTTTTCTGTGAATTCAGTTTGGATAGTAAATGTTGCTGTCCCCATGATGCTTTTGAATGGTTAGATTGATGTGTGGGTTAGTTTGGCTGTTGGTCGTCCTGGCTCTACAGGTAAGTACAGTGAAGGTATTTTCTCAACCTCCATATGGATCCTTACACATTGCTGCTCTTTTTCTAAAGCTTCCCACATACAGATTAAAGAAAAACGCAAAGAAGAAAGTCAGTTTCATGACTCATTCCTAATATACATAAGAGTGCAGGCATGTTCAGCTGTATCTTTATTCGGAATTACATAACTGGTAGACTGCAGTGATTTAGTAGAAGCTTGGTGAGAGAAATAAGGGGGCTGCCATTGCTGACTTCTTTCTGAGAATACTGGTTGCCTGGCTCTGTCTTCAATATTTTATTTTATACTTGGTTACCTTAGTTACCTATACTGATTATTCCAGAGCATTGAAGCTATTTGAACAGTATGCAACGAGCATTACCGAAAAGGATGAGTAATGGCTGCATTATATAAGCCTTTCTCAAACTTTTTACGTTAAAGAAACTCTTTAAATAATTCTCAGGTCTTAGGAAACACCTGCTAAAACCAATATATTGATGGTCAGTGTGGAAAATGCTCACCTACCATGGTGGTCAGAATGCTACACTTAACAATAGCTAAAAAGATTTTTGGTGTCATGCCATTGACTTTTTATAAGTGCCATTCGCCCTGCATCTTTGCAGACACCATCAAATGGCAGATCAATTAGCCACAGCTCAAGGAACCCCTAGCAACCTCCAGGGGAACCCTGGTTGAAAATGGCTTCCCTATACTCTCTCAGTAATAGTTTCAATTAAAACACTGGTTAACCTACCACATATTGTACCATTTTTTTTTTTTTACAAAATGCTATTTTTTGGCATGGTAAAGCAGCTCTTTTGCTTAAAGGAAAACCTGCAGCATCCTCCAATATCCTGTCATTATGACCCAATCCCTGGATGGTCTGACAAGCAAAGCTTTAGCATTGTTTTTTGGTTTTGTGGAAGCTTGTGTGCCTCTTCCAGTCTCCTGAACTTTCCTATAAGTCAGTAAATCAGCCCTTTTATTGGTGGACCAATAAGAATGTGTTAGGGGTAGATAGGCAGGCTTTAACACTATATATATATATAGTAGCGCAAACTTGTCAATAAGCAAGTGCCAAAAAAAATACTGTGCCCACTGCACAAAAGTCCGAAATGCAATAGATGTCACATAGGCAGCAGGAAAAAGTTCAGAAATGACTCAAACAGTCCATAATCCTTCACTCTATCTCCTGGGATGATAATGTACAAAGACGTGTTTCTCAAAAGGATCACCACCACCACCGTGCTCCAAGGGGGGAGGAGAATTGCCCACTCACCAGATGCTGTGGCCCAACCCACTTTCGTGTTTGAGCATTCAGGCTTATAATGATGGTCACTGGTCCAGAGTATCCACAACAGGAATCGCACCAGCGCAGTCAAAAAAAGCTCAGCAGCATATGGGGAGGAGAGAACATAATCCCAATAGCGTGATACCGTTTAAAAGGGTTTTATTAAATAAAAATAAAACATAAGGTAACACAATCACATGTCTTGTATGTCATCAAACGCAAAAAAACAGTCACGAATAGGGGAGGGATGCCCTTCGGGAGATGATGTCCAGGCTCCACGCCGTGGACGCTGCGCCTTCTGGGTAATCCGAACTCCTCTTACACAGCCTGGTTACACCGCCTGGTCACGCCCCGACGCGTTTCGTGATTTCCACTTCTTCCCCGGGAGCGTGACCACGGCGGCTTGGCGGTAACCTTAAATACCCATGCCCATCAACCCACAGGGCGGGGCCAGGGTTGACATCATCGGCCATTGGTGGTTGCTCAGGTGTGTCGACCAATCACAGACTAGATTTACAGGATCACTTCCTCTCAATTCACTAATCTCTATGGTACATTACCCTATAACCCGGAAGTAGGGTGGTGCCGAGGTTCACACCATCGGTTATTGGTGGATGCCTGTAGAATACTGGCCAATAGCAGGCTAAGACAGCACAGTAACCCTCCATCTCGCCACTATTCACTACAATGGGCCGTCCTACGACCCGGAAGTATAGCACACAGGAAGTTAATTGCACCCTTATGCTGAAAGCAAAAAGACACCAACCACTCAACCACCAATAGACCGATAGTATCCATACAAAATCGCTAGTGTATATACATACTTAAAACGCTGTAAATTACATCACTTTCCATTGGTAGTGACGATCGTGTTCTGACCAATCATAGTGATTCAGCTTTACGCCCAATCAGCTAAAACTTCCTCCTTAATTAACATATGACCCGGAACAATAATAGCACGGATTCCCGGCCGGATGTAAGGTCTCCATGACCCGGAAGAATAATAACATAGAGTCCCGGCCGGATGTATGGGCTCCACCCACCAGGAAGACCAAGAAGTTATTTATGTGTACTCAGTACACTATGCACAACAGCGCCATCTACCAATGGAAGTGTAACAATGTAAGGAAAATTTGTATGGAAGTATAATCCATATACCAAAAATATCATAATAATAAACAAAAACATGTCACACCAGAAAAAAGAACACGAATCTATTGGAAACTAATAGGCAAAACTAAATATATAAATAAGTAAAATCATTAAAATATTTAAAATAACCCTAAGCCCATAACCAACGCTAGACAGCATGAGTCACAAGCCTAGGGACATTTGTGTGTGCGGACACTTTGGGGGATCACGGTCCTCCCAACGCACATCATCCAAAGATGAAAGATCAAATAACAAAAAAGATCAAGTATAAAATAATATAATATAGAGTTGGAAACTAAAATCAATGATCACTAATAAAACAATTTAAATCCAACTCTATATTTAATCCTACAGGGCTCAAAGATTGGGTCTGGAATATCCATTTTGTTTCGCACTTTGATAATTCCCTAACCCAATTGGCACCCCTCCACGGGGGTGTCACCCGCTCGACACCCCAGAATTGTAAACAACTGGGGTCCCGTTGGTGATGTGAACGGAAATGGGCTGGGACACTGTGCTCTGTTTTGCCCTTAATAATATTGCTGATGTGCTCCCCAACTCTAATTGTCAAAGTGCGTTTAGTTCGTCCTATATAAATGATTTTGCAGGGACACATTAAAGCATACACCACATGCGTGGTATCACATGTGATGAAATGCCTAATGTCGAAACTCTTGTCAATTGCTGCAACATAAAAGGACTCACGTCTCCTCTGATTTTGGGGGGTATACGAACATGACTTACATCTCCCACATTTGTGAAACCCTCGTCTACCCGGAAAGAAGGAAGTATCCGGGGGATTAAGGATCTTCTTCACCACCCTGTCCCCAAAGCTCGGGGCCCTACGGTAAATGAAGGATGGAACATCGGGCAACACAGGTCCCAATACTGCATCCATCTGCAAGATGTTCCAATGGGTTTTGAAGATGGCTTCTACTTTTTTGTGGCCCTCACAGTAATCAGACAAAAAACTCCATTGTTTATCGTCAGATCCATTTGTGGGTCTCGTCACGTTCTGCAAGCATGCAGCTCGAGGGATATCCAGAATATTTTCAATCTCTTTCTCAAGACATTGTTCGTCATATCCCTTTTGGATAAACCTCTCCTTAAGAACATTGGTTTGGGCGATATAGTCTTCTTCAAATGTACAGTTCCGTCGTACTCGCATGAACTGGCCACGCGGTATATTACGCAGCCAGTTCGGGTGATGTCCACTTTGAATAGACAGGTAACTGTTTCTATCTGTAGACTTGAAGAAGACAGACGTAGTTAGTCTGCCCGAACCCGTCTTTATATTTACGTCCAAGAAGTGGATATCCGTTAAACTCCAATTGAACTCGAGTTTGATGTTATTTGTATTAGTATTCAAATAGCTCATGAAGTTCAATAATGAGGACTCTGTGTCGTTCCATACAAAAATAATATCGTCTATGAATCGACGATAGAAAAGGAGTTCTGGTCTCTCCCTACAAAATACATGTTTGTCCTCCCACTCTGCCATAAAAAGGTTGGCGAGACTGGGAGCGAATTTCGCTCCCATTGCCACACCTTTCTTCTGGCTGTAGAAGGACTGATTATACCAGAAATAGTTATGCCCTAGACAAAAGTCCAGGGCATTCCGGATAAACAACTTCTGGTTATGTGGTAAATCATCCCTCTTACTCAGGGCCCAATTAAGGGCCAATAGAGCATCATCATGTTGGATGATGGTGTAGAGGGATGACACGTCCGCCGTCACTAAGAAAGCGGACGAGTCATCCCCCAAGACCACATCATCCAACGATATAAGCAGGTCCTTAGTGTCTTTAAGGTAAGCCCTTGTAGTTACGACACTGGGTTGGAGGAAGGTGTCCAAATATTGGCCCAACCTAGCACACACCGACCCTATCCCGTTAACTATCGGGCGGGGCGGTGGGCAATTCGGATCCTTGTGGACCTTAGGTAGCGTGTACACTATCGGTATTCTGCACGCACTCGGGACCAGGTATTGTTTCTCTTTTTTTGTTAGCACATGGTTTTTGTACCCCTGGTCTACCAAAACTCTGAGGTCACTTTCAAAATCACTAGTTGGATCCTTTGACAACAGTACATACGTGGTTTCATCTACCAACATACCCTGTATTTGTTGGTGATAAAACTCTGGATCCATTATCACCACTCCCCCACCCTTGTCGGCGGGTCGGATGATAATGTCTATCCTTTGTTCAAGGGATTCCAGCCCCTCCTGTATGTGTCTACTTTTGTTCTTAACAGAATGATCAATCGGTAGGTGCTGGAGGTCTTTCAAAACTAAACTTTTGAATATTTCAACTGCCTGGTTGTTTCTAACCGGGGGATTCCATATGGACTTGTTTCTCAAACCACTATTCACCGCCATACCAGAATAAGTATTACTCACGGAATTAATGGGGTTACTAATAAGGTATTTCTTGATGTTAAGTTTGCGTATGTACTTATGTGTGTCAATATAAGTACTAAATTTGTTAAGGGTCCGTTTAGGGGCACACTTCAGGCCCTGGTCCAGTATATGGAGTTCTTTGTCTGTTAGAGTGACAGAGCTAATATTATAAATGCCCTGTCCTCTCATTCCCTCCTTCTTTTTCTGGCGTTGTATTCGCCGTCCCGCTCTGACTCCTCGTTGTTGCTTGGATACTGATTTGGGTTGGGGTTTGGGTTTCCCCAATGTTCCCCTTGACGTCCCTGGGGTTGGGGTCGACTCTTCCCCCTCCCCCTGCCCCTGCCTCTCCCTAAAAAAGGTTGTCGGCGTGGGGTCCCATCTCCGGTTGCATCCTGTCCCACTAATGGTTGATAGTAATTGTGTGTATTCACATAATTAGGCTGGGGATAGCCTCTAGTGCCTCCCCTTTGGTTTCCACGGGACCTACCACGTTGTTTATGGTGTCCCTTCCTTGGGGGTCCCGTCCACTGGGGTATTTCAAACGGGGTTTGGGGTCTAGTTGGAAACCTATTCACCACATTCGGTGTCCTGGGTTCATCTCCCTGTTCCATTGTTCCCGATGGTGCTCCGGATGCTCCCACTTCGGGGACTACGGGAACTGGCGGAACTGTTCCATATAAAGAGGGTTCAGCCTGCCAACAATAAACCTGAAACTGGACAAGATTGATAAGGAGACACAATTAAAGAAAGTTAAAAAATTCAACAGGGATCTTAAAGATTTCAAAACAAATCAGGTTTATTGTTGGCAGGCTGAACCCTCTTTATATGGAACAGTTCCGCCAGTTCCCGTAGTCCCCGAAGTGGGAGCATCCGGAGCTCCATCGGGAACAATGGAACAGGGAGATGAACCCAGGACACCGAATGTGGTGAATAGGTTTCCAACTAGACCCCAAACCCCGTTTGAAATACCCCAGTGGACGGGACCCCCAAGGAAGGGACACCATAAACAACGTGGTAGGTCCCGTGGAAACCAAAGGGGAGGCACTAGAGGCTATCCCCAGCCTAATTATGTGAATACACACAATTACTATCAACCATTAGTGGGACAGGATGCAACCGGAGATGGGACCCCACGCCGACAACCTTTTTTAGGGAGAGGCAGGGGCAGGGGGAGGGGGAAGAGTCGACCCCAACCCCAGGGACGTCAAGGGGAACATTGGGGAAACCCAAACCCCAACCCAAATCAGTATCCAAGCAACAACGAGGAGTCAGAGCGGGACGGCGAATACAACGCCAGAAAAAGAAGGAGGGAATGAGAGGACAGGGCATTTATAATATTAGCTCTGTCACTCTAACAGACAAAGAACTCCATATACTGGACCAGGGCCTGAAGTGTGCCCCTAAAAGGACCCTTAACAAATTTAGTACTTATATTGACACACATAAGTACATACGCAAACTTAACATCAAGAAATACCTTATTAGTAACCGCATTAATTCCGTGAGTAATACTTATTCTGGTATGGCGGTGAATAGTGGTTTGAGAAACAAGTCCATATGGAATCCCCCGGTTAGAAACAACCAGGCAGTTGAAATATTCAAAAGTTTAGTTTTGAAAGACCTCCAGCACCTACCGATTGATCATTCTGTTAAGAACAAAAGTAGACACATACAGGAGGGGCTGGAATCCCTTGAACAAAGGATAGACATTATCATCCGACCCGCCGACAAGGGTGGGGGAGTGGTGACAATGGATCCAGAGTTTTATCACCAACAAATACAGGGTATGTTGGCAGATGAAACCACGTATGTACTGTTGTCAAAGGATCCAACTAGTGATTTTGAAAGTGACCTCAGAGTTTTGGTAGACCAGGGGTACAAAAACCATGTGCTAACAAAAAAAGAGAAACAATACCTGGTCCCGAGTGCGTGCAGAATACCGATAGTTTACACGCTACCTAAGGTCCACAAGGATCCGAATTGCCCACCGCCCCGCCCGATAGTTAACGGGATAGGGTCGGTGTGTGCTAGGTTGGGCCAATATTTGGACACCTTCCTCCAACCCAGTGTCGTAACTACAAGGGCTTACCTTAAAGACACTAAGGACCTGCTTATATCGTTGGATGATGTGGTCTTGGGGGATGACTCGTCCGCTTTCTTAGTGACGGCGGACGTGTCATCCCTCTACACCATCATCCAACATGATGATGCTCTATTGGCCCTTAATTGGGCCCTGAGTAAGAGGGATGATTTACCACATAACCAGAAGTTGTTTATCCGGAATGCCCTGGACTTTTGTCTAGGGCATAACTATTTCTGGTATAATCAGTCCTTCTACAGCCAGAAGAAAGGTGTGGCAATGGGAGCGAAATTCGCTCCCAGTCTCGCCAACCTTTTTATGGCAGAGTGGGAGGACAAACATGTATTTTGTAGGGAGAGACCAGAACTCCTTTTCTATCGTCGATTCATAGACGATATTATTTTTGTATGGAACGACACAGAGTCCTCATTATTGAACTTCATGAGCTATTTGAATACTAATACAAATAACATCAAACTCGAGTTCAATTGGAGTTTAACGGATATCCACTTCTTGGACGTAAATATAAAGACGGGTTCGGGCAGACTAACTACGTCTGTCTTCTTCAAGTCTACAGATAGAAACAGTTACCTGTCTATTCAAAGTGGACATCACCCGAACTGGCTGCGTAATATACCGCGTGGCCAGTTCATGCGAGTACGACGGAACTGTACATTTGAAGAAGACTATATCGCCCAAACCAATGTTCTTAAGGAGAGGTTTATCCAAAAGGGATATGACGAACAATGTCTTGAGAAAGAGATTGAAAATATTCTGGATATCCCTCGAGCTGCATGCTTGCAGAACGTGACGAGACCCACAAATGGATCTGACGATAAACAATGGAGTTTTTTGTCTGATTACTGTGAGGACCACAAAAAAGTAGAAGCCATCTTCAAAACCCATTGGAACATCTTGCAGATGGATGCAGTATTGGGACCTGTGTTGCCCGATGTTCCATCCTTCATTTACCGTAGGGCCCCGAGCTTTGGGGACAGGGTGGTGAAGAAGATCCTTAATCCCCCGGATACTTCCTTCTTTCCGGGTAGACGAGGGTTTCACAAATGTGGGAGATGTCATGTTCGTATACCCCCCAAAATCAGAGGAGACGTGAGTCCTTTTATGTTGCAGCAATTGACAAGAGTTTCGACATTAGGCATTTCATCACATGTGATACCACGCATGTGGTGTATGCTTTAATGTGTCCCTGCAAAATCATTTATATAGGACGAACTAAACGCACTTTGACAATTAGAGTTGGGGAGCACATCAGCAATATTATTAAGGGCAAAACAGAGCACAGTGTCCCAGCCCATTTCCGTTCACATCACCAACGGGACCCCAGTTGTTTACAATTCTGGGGTGTCGAGCGGGTGACACCCCCGTGGAGGGGTGCCAATTGGGTTAGGGAATTATCAAAGTGCGAAACAAAATGGATATTCCAGACCCAATCTTTGAGCCCTGTAGGATTAAATATAGAGTTGGATTTAAATTGTTTTATTAGTGATCATTGATTTTAGTTTCCAACTCTATATTATATTATTTTATACTTGATCTTTTTTGTTATTTGATCTTTCATCTTTGGATGATGTGCGTTGGGAGGACCGTGATCCCCCAAAGTGTCCGCACACACAAATGTCCCTAGGCTTGTGACTCATGCTGTCTAGCGTTGGTTATGGGCTTAGGGTTATTTTAAATATTTTAATGATTTATATATTTATTATTTATATATTTATATTTTTTTATATATATATATATTTATATATTTAGTTTTGCCTATTAGTTTCCAATAGATTCGTGTTCTTTTTTCTGGTGTGACATGTTTTTGTTTATTATTATGATATTTTTGGTATATGGATTATACTTCCATACAAATTTTCCTTACATTGTTACACTTCCATTGGTAGATGGCGCTGTTGTGCATAGTGTACTGAGTACACATAAATAACTTCTTGGTCTTCCTGGTGGGTGGAGCCCATACATCCGGTCGGGACTCTATGTTATTATTCTTCCGGGTCATGGAGACCTTACATCCGGCCGGGAATCCGTGCTATTATTGTTCCGGGTCATATGTTAATTAAGGAGGAAGTTTTAGCTGATTGGGCGTAAAGCTGAATCACTATGATTGGTCAGAACACGATCGTCACTACCAATGGAAAGTGATGTAATTTACAGCGTTTTAAGTATGTATATACACTAGCGATTTTGTATGGATACTATCGGTCTATTGGTGGTTGAGTGGTTGGTGTCTTTTTGCTTTCAGCATAAGGGTGCAATTAACTTCCTGTGTGCTATACTTCCGGGTCGTAGGACGGCCCATTGTAGTGAATAGTGGCGAGATGGAGGGTTACTGTGCTGTCTTAGCCTGCTATTGGCCAGTATTCTACAGGCATCCACCAATAACCGATGGTGTGAACCTCGGCACCACCCTACTTCCGGGTTATAGGGTAATGTACCATAGAGATTAGTGAATTGAGAGGAAGTGATCCTGTAAATCTAGTCTGTGATTGGTCGACACACCTGAGCAACCACCAATGGCCGATGATGTCAACCCTGGCCCCGCCCTGTGGGTTGATGGGCATGGGTATTTAAGGTTACTGCCAAGCCGCCGTGGTCACGCTCCCGGGGAAGAAGTGGAAATCACGAAACACGTCGGGGCGTGACCAGGCGGTGTAACCAGGCTGTGTAAGAGGAGTTCGGATTACCCAGAAGGCGTGGCGTCCACGGCGTGGAGCCTGGACATCATCTCCCGAAGGGCATCCCTCCCCTATTCATGACTGTTTTTTTGCGTTTGATGACATACAAGACATGTGAGTGTGTTACCTTATGTTTTATTTTTATTTAATAAAACCCTTTTAAACGGTATCACGCTATTGGGATTATGTTCTCTCCTCCCCATATGCTGCTGAGCTTTTTTTGACTGCGCTGGTGCGATTCCTGTTGTGGATACTCTGGACCAGTGACCATCATTATAAGCCTGAATGCTCAAACACGAAAGTGGGTTGGGCCACAGCATCTGGTGAGTGGGCAATTCTCCTCCCCCCTTGGAGCACGGTGGTGGTGGTGATCCTTTTGAGAAACACGTCTTTGTACATTATCATCCCAGGAGATAGAGTGAAGGATTATGGACTGTTTGAGTCATTTCTGAACTTTTTCCTGCTGCCTATGTGACATCTATTGCATTTCGGACTTTTGTGCAGTGGGCACAGTATTTTTCTTGGCACTTGCTTATTGACAAGTTTGCGCTACTATATATATATATATAGGGATATTGCTGAGTATCTATCTATTATATATCTTTCTCCATATGTTTTAGTTAAGTAGCTGCATAGCCAATTTATTTATTGGTGAGTGGTCCTCATTTGAAGCGCTTGGGATAGCTTATACCTTTATTTGGTTTTCGTTGGGCATTTAAGCTGTCATATTATAGGCTTTAACACTACCAGAAAATGTCAGAGTTTTGAAGATAAGAATGGCCTGGGATTGGCTTCAGCAGTGGTGACTTGAGGCTTCTGCAGGTAATCA
Source organism: Pelophylax lessonae (assembly GCF_965119305.1). Classification (NCBI taxonomy): domain Eukaryota; kingdom Metazoa; phylum Chordata; class Amphibia; order Anura; family Ranidae; genus Pelophylax; species Pelophylax lessonae. The sequence continues at coordinate 117,209,288 of NC_138778.1, forward strand.
TTTTACAACAGAAAACATAAATGTATTTTATTGAGATTTTATGTGATAGAGTAGACCAACAACATTAAGTGACACATAAGTGTGGCATGCATTTGTATTTAGCCCCATTTACTCTGATACCTCTAAAATCTAGTGGAACCAATTACCTTCAGAAGTCACCCTAATAGTAAATATAGTCCACCTGTGGGAAATTTATTCTCAGTATAAATACAGCTGTGCTGTGAAGCCCTCAGGTTTGTCAGAGAACCCTAGTGAACAAAAATCATCATGAAGTCCAAGGAACACACCAGACGGGTCAGAGGTACAGTTGTGGAGAAGTTTAAAGCAGAGTTAAATAAGATAAAATTGCTGCGCTAAAGTCATATATAAATACTAATATAATGTTACTAGTATAAAACACTTAATATAAAGGGTTTGAGCCCCATACACGAAAAGCAGCTGACACGAAAAGACAAGAAAACAATATCTTCCAGTAGCAATGTAGGAAATGGTGTCGCGCTAATCAGAATAAAACAAATACAGCTGACAACATGAGTCCCATGTGCAAATAGAGAGTCCAAATAAATCCAGAAGAGGTGCAAATAGGAAGATCCACCACCAAGCAGAGTCACTAAATACTCTTACCAGCTCCTTAGACCCCACAAGGTCACACAGCGCCCAAAGTGCTGATATATCTCATAACAGACAGGATCCAGTAACCTCAGAACACCTCCTCTTGCTGTGGGCCAAAATGTATTCCCATAGACTCTTGCATTACACCATGAATATACCTGTGTTACTTGTCATCTGCGGTTCTTTCTTCTGGAGTATGAAAGACTTGCTCTGTGTCTGCGGCATTTAAATGTCATTATATATTTTCTGAAAGCAGAGGCCCTGATTGTGGTCAGCTTTGGCAGGGTTGTATTCAGCCGGCAGTCCAGTCTCTTTTTCCCACTCCACCTTCTTTAAGACTGTCCTTTCTCTTCCTCACCAGCAGAGTTAGGTTATAAAAAAATATCCCAAACTTTGAACATCTCACGGAGCACTGTTCAATCCATCATCCGAAAATGGGAAGAGTATAGCACAACTGCAAACCTACCAAGACATGGCCGTCCACCTAAACTGACAGGCTTGGCAAGGAGAGCATTAATCATAATGTCCATGTCAAGACCTAAATCCAATTGAGAATTGTGTGGCAAGACTTAAAAATTGCTTTTCACAGATGCTCTCCATCCAATCTGACAGAGCTTGAGCTATTTTTCAAAGAAGAATGGGCAAAAATGTCACTCTCTAAATGTGCAAAGCTAGTAGAGGCATACCCAAAAAGACTTGCAGCGATTGCAGTGAAAGGTGGTTTTACAAAGTATTGACTCAGGGGGGCTAAATACAAATGCAGGCCACACTTTTCACATATTTATCTGTGAAACATTTTGAAAACCATTTATCATTTTTCATCCACTTCACAATTCTGTGCCACTTTGTGTTGGTCTATCACATGAAATCCCAATAAAATACATTTACGTTTTTGATTGTAACAAGACAAAATGTTTAAATTTTCAAGGGGTATGAATACTATTTAAAGGCACTGTATTGCAAACTACCTTTTAACTTTAAATGGCTGGCAAAATGCTCTTTAGAGGTGTACAAAAACAGGTACTTGGATGACATTCCATTGGGGGGTAATCTATCCTAATTAACGTTTGGGGTGAAGGATTCCTGTAGTGAGGGCTGGCTGCTGGGATTTATCCTAAGTTTGCTAGAACATGGGTGGGTGTCTAGAACTGTAACTGTGTTTGGAACCTATTAAAAAAACGAAAGGATGTGGATCCCCAGAAATGCATGAGTTGCTGGACTGTGATGTCAGGCTTCATACACCTAAGAAATTCACATTATACCAGTATATATTAACAAACAGACCAAATAATGTATAACATATATAAATATTGAACAGTACACTTGGGTTTTGTTCTCACCTGCGGGTACTGTAATCATGGACGCAATCGCACAATTCCAGAATTGTGCCAACCAGGGAGGCCTTTGCGATGCCATTGTTTCTTAATGACAGCCCAAACACGGAGTGATTTTGCTGCGATTGTCGAGTGACAAAACAAATTGCGGCAGTGTTAAACGCTCCTGGCTCTCTGGCAAAATTTGGTACATGAGCTTTGTAGTGCTTTTGGAGCAGTAGGGAGTCCAATTCAAAAAAATGGTGCAGCTCCATAAATGTGCACAAAAAAGCTAAAAAGAAAACATGGTGCAGCAGCTGTCGATGCAGTACGCTTAGGTGTGACTGGATCCTTACAATATGGAAAGGTGATAGACAAATTTGTTTTGTAATCAACTTTCTTTTGACTGGAGTACCTCTTTAAATACCACATCTGGCTGCAGTCTTTGTTTTTTAATGCTAATTATGGCTGTTGGACATTGTATAGATTGCCTTATTAAATAAACACGTATTATGCTATAGGTCATTGTTGTCCATCTGGGTCCTTGGGGACATGAGCATGCCACAGTTTTAGGACAATCTAATTAGCAGGCAGTAGTGTACCAAAGGGGAATCTTTAGTGTTTAATGGTCTCCATGTGTGTTTATATGTGTGTGATCAGCTTGACGTAAGTACTCTTCTTATCCCTGATTATAACATGTATTTAGGATTAGGGTAACATTTCCGATTAGGGAAACATGAAACGGCAGTAATTAAAACCAGAAAGTCATATCAAAATAGGTTTAGGTAAATGTTACATGGAAATGTGGAATAAAGACCTGCTACGTAATATGACAAAACAGTGAATCCAAATTCTTAGCCTTTCTCAACGTTTTTTTTACCCAAGAGGAACCCTTGAAATTATTTTCAGGTCTTGCGTTAGCGTGAAAAAAAGCTCTTTACTTTGGTGGCAAGTGGGGAAAAAAAGCTCCTCTTACAGTGGTGGTCAGAATGCCACCCTTAGTCATACCTAAAAAGATCATTGGTGTCCGGTAGCTGGCTCAAACAGGTTCCCCTGGCCCTGAACTATGGAAGTACCTTCAAATAGCCATAGTTTGAGGAACCCTGGTTGAGAATAGCTGACTTAGGAGTACATTATATTATAAAGTCAGGGTCCTGTGACAGCCTCCCGTACAACAGCCCCAGGTCACCGTAGCAAAAGCCTTCCGTCAGGCTGTCTTTCGCTGTCCAAGGGCACACTTGGGCTGAATGCCATCGGAGGGCTCAGTAGCTCTCACCCAGCCGCATCTCTGCCCGGACTAGCCTGCCTAACTCAGCTGTCCACTTCTTGTGCAGTTCCTCTAATAACAGAACTTGCACTTCATACTGCAACCACTACCTTTCCTGTGAGAAGAGGAGAATTTTTCCCTGGCAGAGCTGCTCTCGGTTCAGTGCTTCCTTCCAGAGTTGCTGGCAGACCGAGTCCTACCATCCCAGCAGGACCTGCGTTGGCACTGGTTCTCTGTGCTGCAGGTGCTTCTCTTGCAGTCTCCTTACGAATTCCTCTGCCATGACAAACCTCTAACCGGACCTCAAACCGGGTGGTGGTTTGGAAGTTTCAGACTGCAGGAAGCACCCCACCGCTTATCACTAAATGTGAGGGAACCATCTTGGGTGCTTCTGTCAAGATATAGCTTCCAAACTGGACCTAGGAACCAGATATTTTAGCTGAGCCAAGACTAGACACTAGTTTTGATGCAAACTGGAACTCTATTGAAATTTCACACAGAATATATAGCACAGAAGATCAGGTAGAACCTGATCACATTACCCTAACAATGCAAACTTGTAAACAGGAGTAGAATTAAAATAGCTAAGGAACAGCCAACATAAACATTAAGCTAATTAACCACTTAAGCCCCAGAGGATTTGGCTGCTCAAAGACAAGAGCATATTTTGCGATTCGGCACTGTGTGAGTTTAGCGGACAATTGCGCGGTCGTGCGACGATGTACCCAAATTAAATTGACGTCCTTTTTTTCCCACAAACAGAGCTTTCTTTTGGTGCTATTTGATCACCTGTGCGATTTTTACTTTTTGTACTATAAACAAAAATAGAGCAAAAATTTTGAAAAACAAACTATTTTTCACATTTATTTTTATATGAAATTCCCCCCCCAAAAAATGTAAAAATCAGAAATTTTTTAACATTTTAGGCCAATTTGTTTTCTGCTACATATTTTTGGTAAAAAAGATCACAATATGCGTATTTTGATTGGTTTGTGCAAAAGTTATTGCGTTTACTAACTAAGGGAAAGATTTTTTTTAACGAGTAATGGCGGCGATCTGCGTTTCTTTTTTTTTTTTGCGGGACTGCGACATTGCGGCGGACAGATCGGACCCTTGACTGACATTTTTGACACTTTTGGGGGTACCAGTGACATTACTACAGTAATCAGTGCTATACATATGCACTGTTACTGTAAAAATGACACTGGTAGGGAAGGGGTTAACTTTTAGAGATGCAGGGGTTAAATGTGTCCCTAGGGGCGTGTTTCTAACTGTAAAGGGGTGTGGCTTTTCATGTAACCGCAAAGACCTACGATCCTACATAGCAGGATCGTATGATCTCTGCAGTTACACCAGGGAGAATGACAGGCGACTTTGTTTACATTAGCCACCTGCCTTTCTCCCTCTCCACCGGGAGATCGCGAGTGACCGGCAGATATCGGACCCGCCGGTCACAGGCGTGGGGATGCAGGGGAACAAGCGGGGGCGGTAGCGCGCCTCCGGCGGCACGCGCTCGCCCCTACAGACTCCTGGGCTAGTGACGTAATACTACGTCACTTTGCCCAGGAGGGGCTAACCGCCGCAGTAAATGTACTTGCGGCGGTCGGCAAGTGGTTAAACAACTAGCCATCTAAGTGACTCAGTGCCCATCTCTCCTATGCACAGCTACGCATATCGATTCCTTTTCTCTGTCTGACCATTCTCCTGTCCACCTCACCATTAACTGGGACTCTAGACCACCGAGACCCCCAACTTAGGGACTGAACGAATCGCTCCTCCAGTACCCAGAGGTTCGGGCGGAGATTGACGCGGCCTTGTCTGCGTATTTTGCGGATAATGCAGACCCCTCCCTATCGCCCTCGGTCATTTGGGAGGCCCACAAGTGTGTCATCCGGGGGGTCCTCATTCGTGTGGGTTCGCGCCGGAAACGTGAACGGGAGAGCGCGGTGGCTGCTTAGCACGCATTGAGACTCTGAGTTCATCCCATAAACATTCTCTGGCGGCGGAACATTTATTGCCCCTCACATGAGCTAGGGAGGAAGTGAATACCCTGTTGTTCTACAAAGCAGTGCGGAGCCTGGCCTGGTCCAGGCGTCACTTTTATGAGTATTCGAACAAGAATGGGGCGATGTTGGCTCGGGCCCTGCGTGGACCTAGGTGGCGCACCATCATCTCCCAGGTGCAGTCGGCCACGGGGCAGAGGGTTCATACCTCAGCAGTGGTTGTCGACAAGTTTTGCAATTTCTACCGCTCTTTGTACAACCTTCACTCCTCTGGACCTCCCCCACCTGCATCGCCTGGATTGGCTGTGGCCGCGGCCTACGTCCGGGAATCTGGCATGCCTTCTCTGTCGGCGGAACAAGCGTCCAACCTGGAGGGGGAGATCACAGAGGATGAACTAACCCTGGCTCTTTCCAACTCCAAGCCACACAAGGCGCCGGGCCCCGATGGTTTTACTCTGCCCTATTATCAGCAGTTTGCAGCAAGTCTCAACGCACCCCTCCTGGCTCATTACAACGCTGTCAGGGAGGGCGGCTCTTTGCCCGCGGACTCCCTCCGGGCATATATTACCCTCATACACAAAGATGGTAAGGATCACACGTCTTGTGGTAGTTACCGCCCCATCTCCCTACTCAATACGGATCTTAAGCTATTCGCTAAGATTCTCGCCAACAGACTCCTGCCCCACATATCGCACCTGATCCATTATGACCAGGTGGGTTTTATACCGCTCCGGGAGGCCAGGGACAACACGGCCCCGGGTAATTTACCTTATCCATTTCGCTCGCTCCTCTCGTAGCCCGATGGTATTCCTTTCCACCGATGCTGAAAAGGTGTTTGACAGGGTGGCCTGGGATTTCATCGAGGCCACCCTGTCCCACGTCGGCCTGGGACCCTGGCTGCTGCAGTGTATCCTGGCTCTTTACTCCTCGCCCTCGGCTGTGGTACGGGTCAATGATTGGCGGTCGGATTTCTTCCCAATAACGAATGGTACTCGCCAGGGCTGCCCATTGTCCCCCCTGATCTTCGTCCTGACCCTTGAACCGTTCCCCTGCATGATCCGGGGAATCTGGTTATCACAACCCTACGATTGGCAGGCGGTCACCATAAAGTGGCTGCTTATGCAGACAATTTGATTTTCTTTGTCACAAATCCTGTCACGTCACTCCCGAACATCCTGCATGCTCTCGATGTATATGGTAAACTTTCAAATTATAAGATTAATCTCACTAAATCTGCGGCACTTAATGTCTCTTCCCCCACATCGGTCGAGCGCGCCCTCTGGTCCTCCTTCCCATTTCATTGGGCCGACAATTCTCTGGTGTACCTGGGGATCCGCATTACGGCGGATCCACTTGATCTCCTTTTCAGGAGAATTTTCCTCCTCTCCTGGGAACCCTCAAGGCAGATATCCAAACGTGGCAGTTGCTAATGCTGACCTGGTTCGGGCGTTGCAGTGCCCTCAAAATGAACGTGCTCCCCAGACTTCTTTATGTTCTCCAGGCTCTGCCGATTGCGGTCCCTATACCTTTCTTTACCCAGGTGCGGGCGCTGTTCCGATCCTTCATCTGGGCCTCTAGATCCCCTAGGATCTGGATGCAGACCCTCTCCCTCCCCAATGTGAGGGGGGGCGTGGGTCTGCCGGACCTCCTCCGCTATTACAGAGCTTCCCACCTTGTGCGAGTTCTCGACTGGCATGGTAATGCGACGGCTAAGCAGTGGGTGGGCCTGGAGAACGGGGTGGCGGGCCGACCCTTGCCCCTGGCCCCTTGGTCGCCTCTAACACCTGCTGACCCCCTTCTCTCTCACCCGACGATCGGGGCCACGCTCCGAGAGTCTCAATGAATACTACAGCACCCGTCGGTCACCCCCTCGCCCTCCCCACTGATACCTGTCCTGGGCAACCCTGACTTTCCTCCAGGCTGCACAAGTGTCAGAGTGCGGCCTTGGCCCAGACTGGGAGGACCCGCCTCATGGATGTGTGGCTGCGGGGCGGCGTTCCCTCACACGTGGAGATCGCAGCCTGGCCGGGGACTTCCTTAGACCCCCTCAGTGTTCTACAGATGCGACACTTCCTCCTCCATATACAGAAAATGGGCTACACTCCTCGAACCTTGACCAAGGCCTTGTTCGAGGCCTTGTGCCGAGATGGCGATCCCCCTAGACATGCTCTGTCCTTCCTTTACTCTCTCCTCCTGGATCTGGATGGGGGATCGGAAAAGATTCTGACCTTGGCCCACAAGGCTTCGCTGGCTTGCAAATCTCAAGAAATCAGTTAGAAAATTCTCACTAGGTGGTACAGGGTCCCTGCGGTCCTGCACAGAATGAGCGTGTATTGCCCAGAGAGGTGTTGGAGATTTGGCTCTGAGGGAGGGACAATGCTTCACATTTTTTGGGCATGTCCTTTACTGCGGGCATTCTGGAGCGAGGTAGCATCGGTAATCAAACCGCTTACCGCGGTCTAGGTGGGATACGACCCTGTGCTGTGCCTACTACACCTTACAGGTAGACCAATTCAGAAATACCAGACTTCTTTGGCAATCCATCTCCTCAATGCAGTTAAGGCCTGCATCCCGGCCATGTGGAGACAGACGCAACCCCCCACTTGGAAATTATGGTTCTCCAAGATGGTGGAAACCCACCGTATGGAGGAACTGACTGCAACGTTGAAAAACACTGAAGAACTCACAAGGGACCGCTGGCGGCCTTGGGTGCATTTTACATGTACGGATGCGTACTTGCAGGCCATTGACTGAGCTGTGGTGGACTGTTCGGCCTTCGTTGGGTATGTGCCTTGGTGTCCACGTCTCGGCCTTCTCTTTCAGTTCCCCTCTTTTTCCCCCTTCTCCTCCTTTCTTGTAACTTCCATCCCTTCCTCCATTCCTCCCCTCTATTTCCCCCTGTGTCTTCCCACCTCCCCCCTTTGTTCTCGCAATGCTTTATATTCGTTGCCAGCTATGTTGCCTGTAAATCATTGCTGTATGAGGACCCGCCTCTCCTAGGCGCTGTGTAAGGTGCCCACGGATTGGGGTTGGCGGCACATCTTCGCGCCTCCCTTTGCATGCATATGCACCGTGTGCATTTTCCTTTGCTATATTTTTGAAAATTGTTCTTATATAGCACCTGAATATGTCTGTCTGTAGGCTGTCACTACGTGCCTGTCACCACCATGTGCACTTTCGTGCCTGACTGCTGCTGTATTTAACTGTTGACTTTTTCTGTTGGTTGGAGTGACTTTGTTCTCATCCTCCTATTGCCTTTTTGTACGGTGCTTTGTTCTCCATAAAGAAATTTAAAAAAAAAGTGACTCAGTGCCCACCCGGACCGTTTGGCACCAAGCCCAGAACCCTGGATACAAAGTACATTACACATTATAAGCATAAACATCCCACATTGGTTCGTTAAGGTAAAGTGGCCACAATAGTAATCACACCTCCAAAAGATGATCGGACAGACAGAAACAATAGATGACTCAATTGCCAATAGCAATGCACACATAGGAGGCACACAATGGGAGAGACATACGTGACAATAAACAGACTATAGCAGGAGACCCAAGTATCAGGTTGGTTTGGGCTGAACATATTAACATCCTGCATTGAGTCTTTTTGGATGCAAGATCCACTTTAAGCTCACCTGAAGAAATGAGGATACTGCTTTTGTGACAGAAATCATCAACGGATATTTCCTTTTAATTGCTGAAAATGTGTTTATCTTGAAAAGCCACCATACATTAGGATTGGTATACTGTGATACTCTGTGTCAGATGTGAGTATGCAACCCCTGAATATTCAGTGCTCAGAATTGTCTGGATGGTGTGTGTAGTGATTACAGTAGCAGCAATCACACATGAACCACATATTATATACATGATGATGGAGTATGACCATGGATTTCATCTTGTCTGTTTGATTCCGGAGTAACAATCTGTCCGCTTCAAGGACAGTCCAGGGATAGCCCATACATGGGCAAAGTATTAGTAGATCAAGTCTAAAACTCCTTATGATGACCAAGTCTTTAAAAACCTCACTCCCAACTCGCCTTTATTTGCCTCTGTCATTTTCTCGGTTGCTCTGTTGGAACTCTCAGAATATGCTTGGTGCTTCCAGGTTTGGGGGAGCATTATGACCTCTTCACATGATGCAGTACTTAAACCTAGCAGCCAGTTGCCAGGCTCATGCATTGTCATGTGAGGATGAAGATGAGTTTACCAACCTTGTGTGAGGGCTTGACGCTATCCAACAGAAGATTTGGACTCCTGTCACTGAGAGAGCAAAGGAGTGTTAGGGGACTTTGGCCAAGATACAAATAGGTGGTTTGGGGATGAGGGGTTTTAAGAGGCTTTTACTTTACTCATTCAGGCCTATTTAACCTCCATAAGAAAAGGTGTGTTTATCAGCATCCTAAAGGATACCTTTTGACAAAAAATAATAAATGTGCACTTTTTTGCATGTAAAAAAATGTGCATTTACTGTATTATTTTCTGTTTTGGAAGCCTGTTAAGCATTGCACCAGCGATTATCAGATCGCTATCGCCATGCAGGTCTCCTGCAGATCTGTCAATGTATTGGCTTGCTTGTACTTCGTACGAGGAAGCCGATACATTTTGACAGGAAGACTCCATGAACTACCACAGAATTGACAGCACCGTGGTAGTTCATTAAAAACGACAAGCCAACAGACGCAAAGGCTGCTGGACCTTGAATGATTGACACGGCCAGGTGGCAGCAGACACGGGGAGAAGATCCCCGGTCTGCTGTCACAGCGGGGATTGGAAAGGGGTTGGGGGGGAGGGGTTGCATTCAGAACATGTTACATGTTAGAACCTGAATATGGGTGTAATATGTTATGAAGGTGAACTTATCCTTTAAGTTAGTGTATGTTTTGTATATTTAAGTCTATGAACACAGGTCTATCATAAAGCTGCATGGATATAAGGATCACTAAAGCACAATCCCTGTGTTGAAAAAGCAGAGCATTGCCATATACACATATAAATGATAAATGATAACAAGCCTACTGCCTTAGTCAGCTCCCTAAAGCCTGTATGCCAAACACAGCATTGCCTGACCTAACTCTGGCTTCTTTGTCTTTTAGTTCATACAAGCAAGTCGGACATTAATAGAGACTTCAGATGCCGTTTACAACAAAATAATTCAAGTGCAAAAAACAGGTAAGATGTGTTTTGCACACTGTTTTCACTCTTCAGTCTGGTCTGAAAATCCTGGTATTGTCGAGCAAGCTATAGTAATTTTAAAAGTTACCTTTCCAAGGGCCACCACTTTTCCTCAAAATTGGGGATAAACAGATGTGCCGGAATTTAGTTCATGGAGGGTTCACAAGATCCTGAATAAAGTCAGAAAATTAGGAACTCAAAATGTAATCTCATTGACGTGCTAGGTAGGTGTTTTTCTTAGTGATTTCTCAACAAAATAAAGCATGAAGAAATGGATGGACGGGTGAGTTTGCTTTGATCATTAAAAATTAATGAAATGGCTTTTTCAGTTCGTGGTGCTCAGATACAAATAAGTTCCACATTCAGTTTAATAGACAAGGGATTGGCACGATAAGGCATAGACAGTTGGACTGTGCCATTGCAAGTTATAAGGTGGGTCTTTAGTTCCACTTTAAGGATTGTGAACAAATCTCTGTGCTAAAATCTGGTGCAGTAATGGACCTGTAACCATAATATAATCTAGGGACTGCTTTCTTCTTCCTATCTGTAGAATCTTTAGGAGTAACCTACACTAGACTGTACCCTTCTTTAATCAGGACCTACCAGGCAGAGAAGCCCACTTTTTAGCAAATTCTTCCTTAATAGGGTAATGCACCGAAAAGCACTGTGACAAAACAAACAACCAAATCGACTACTCTTCACAGAAAAACATGTCAAAAGATTGATAGTGAAAATCTTTAATAGAGCTCTTCAGCTCTCTTATGCGTTCCAAAATATATTGGCGCATTGGACTTCACAGTGGGGGAATATACAATCTAAAGTGCCTTGAGTGCCAACACCAACTACTTCCCCTGTTGCAAAATTGACACGGATGCGTCTTCGTCATTCCTCAAGGAGGTTGACCCCCAAATCTGACTCATTACATGCTGAGACAGTGACCCCTACCTTTTAAAGACAACTCCTCAGAGTCCTCTCTGGGCACAGAGGACAGAGGTGGCTGTTTCTTACCTGGCTGCAGCTGAAAAAAGTGAGTTTTACTTGAAACACAAAACCTTACAAAATAGATGCCAGAAAGTCCAAATATATGGATGACCTTAGAATTCCTGAGACTGGAAATAGGGAACCAAAGCATGGGGGGGTACTGCTTGTGATGGTTTGCAGGAATTATAAAATGTCTACCCCACAGGCCACTGTATCGCCAAACAATATTTGGGGCAAAAAAAAAAGTTTTCTGTTCTGCAAGCCTCCACAGAGGCCTGACCCCCCCCCCCCCTTGGACATGCTGCTCCCCACAGTGCCTACTGATCAGTGTCAGTGAAAATTTAGAAGCCCAAGGGTAAACACAGCCCTGGTCATAGCTGACAAGCAAATAGGAGAGGCAGCTTGCTGAAGAGCCTTGAGCTGGCAGCATCCCTGGTCTGCCTAATCCAGAGAGGCTGCACATGTGGTTCCTCAAGCAAGTAGCTTGTACACTGCAGGGCCACTCCTTCTGCTGCCTTTCTTCATTTCCTGCTCTACTGAGGGTGAAAGCCTTAAACAAAGGTTGGCTTGGGGCTGCCTAGAGAAAATTGCTCTGGATACTGTAAGCTGTGGCTCCCTTCGTGCAGGAGATCTATGGCAAGATCTGCAGAAGTTCCTTTAAGAGCCAGTGCACCTTCAATAGATCTTTGAAGGGCCAACACCCCACACAGCCAAACCAGCCACCTCTCAAGGTGCAGCAGTAACCCCTCTTGGGGGACCACTGAAGCAGAGGCGGCTCTAGGCTTTGTGAGGCCTAAGGCAAAACCTGGACATGAGGCCCCACTCACGCCCATAATGGGAAAAATAATTAAAGCGATAAAAATTAACTGTATAAATCGCATATATTAAGAGCCTCAACCTTTGTACTATGAATTTACAGTTTCTAGAATTTTCTCTAACCAATTCTTCTTTAATCGAAGATCATTAAACATCCAGTATGTATGTACAGTATATATATATATATATATATATATCTGCTCTTACATCACAGTCCCCAGCATTTCCCTATAGGTCATGATTCCCTGAGTCCCTCCTTACATCAGAGTTCAGTGTCCCCCCCCCCCCCCCTACATAAGAGTTCACCTTTAAATCCGATTCCCCCCAGCATCTCCTCCTTACATCAGAGTCCACAGAATTCCTCTTAACATTAGAGTCCCCCTCTTAAATCAAATTTCACAGAGCCCCCTTTACATTAGAGACTCCAGAGTTTCCCCTTACACTGTAAGAGGGAACTCTGAAGACTCTGATGTAAGAGGAGTTCTGGGAACCCTAATTTAGGGGGAATGTTGGGGACTCTGATGTAAGGAGAGTTCTGGGAACCCTGATTTGATGGGGAAAGCTGGGTACTCTGGTGTAAAAGGGAACTCTGTGGTCACCAAAGCTCCCCCTTGCATCAGAGTTTTCAGAGACCCCCTTACACTTCCCTTCCTCAGTCTGCCACAGTCCAGGGCACAACAAGTCTCACTGCAAATGGCTGCCATACCTGAGTCCCCACAGAGGGCACTGTAAATTCCAGTATAGTGCACTGCCATTCCTCCCTGAGGAATGGAAGCCTGCTATGCTTGGACTTGTACTGCTCTCTGTAGGGGACTGAGGAACTACTGCCTGCTATGCTAAGACTTGTAGTGCCCTCTGTGGGGACCAAGGAATGGCAGCCTGCTATTCTGGAACTTGTAATGCCCTCTGTGAGGGACTGAGGATTCCTCAGTCCTCCACATTCTAGGGCACTATAAGTCCCAGCATAGTGGGCTGTCATTCCTCAGTCCCTCACAGCTGGGGGGAAAAACAACAGAGTTAAACATCTAAAGGACAACTCCAACCAAAACTACCAATAATGTACAGAGTCCATATGCTATATAATGTCACAGCCCTGCTACCCCTCACCTTCCACCTCGGGTGCTGTCATTGTGTAGGGAAAGGGCTCCAGCTCCACCATATTTGGCTTTGATGTCAGATATGCAGGACTGGCTCAGCTCCACTCTCTTCCCTGGCAACTGACTCTGGCGTCACGGGGGGCCTCTCCTCCTCCCCCAGCCACCCAGGGGCCCTCTCCTTCTCCCCCAGTCACCCAGGGGCCCTCTCCTCTTCCCCTAGCCACCCAGGGACCCTCTCCTCTTCCCCTAGCCACCAAGGGGCCCTCTCCTCTTCCCCTAGCCACCAAGGGGCCCTCTCCTCTTCCCCTAGCCACCAAGGGGCCCTCTCCTTTTCCCCTAGCCACCCAGGGGCCCTCTCCTTCTCTTCCAGCCACCCTCTCTTCCCCCAGCCACCCAGGACCTTCTTCTTCTCCTCCTCCTCCACCAACCCTTCTAAGACTCTTCCAACTTCCCTGGGGCTACTCAGCCCCTTTGCGTAGTAGACACCACAAATCTATGACCAGCCTGCAGAGTGACAAGTCGGGGCCTGGTTACCTGTATTTTCCTGGGCCAGGGCAGAGCTCTCCTCTCAGAGCAACAACCGATGATAGCGGAGTGAGCTGACCGGGCAGTCACTTCCTAATAATGCAGGTACACGGCCACCGATTCCTCCACATTTTAGGATTACATGATCAGATGGCCAATCCCCAGGCAGAGAAGGCGGGGTAAGTGTCAGCGGACAACAGACACCTGGCAGCCGCAGTGAAGGGACTGCAGCACACTGCTGCAACTTTTATATCCGAGGATTTAAAACAATCTTTTTCTTGGGAGATTTCCCTGACTGCGCCCTTCTAAATGTTGTCGCTCCGCCACTGGACGCGAGGCCCCTGTAGGTGCGAGGCCTTAGGCGACCGCCTAATTTGCCTAATTAGAGAGCCGCCTATGCACTGAAGTCTCCCTATACCCCAATAAAAATACAAAAAGACCAGGGCAGGGAAGTGGTATGGGGGCATACTGGAAAGGGAAACCACCAACGTGACTCGTTGCAGCGAAGCCCTGTCCACACTCCCTGTCCTCCATCCAAGACATTGGCAGGATGCCCCCAGCCAAAGCTGAGATTCTGCTGACCTGTAAGGGAATACTGTGACTGACTGGCACATATGTGCATTCGACAGGCTTGGGTAAGAACGCTGCAGGCTTCCCACAAAGAAACCAGGCCACTGCAGCCAAACCTGAATGCTGCTTCCTTTTGTAAAGAATCATGTAAGCTCAGTGGTTGAAACTGGGGAGACTGCAAGGATCCATATTATCTGGCCTGTCATCCAGTCAGTGATTTGCTTGATTTGAAATCCACAGTTAGGATTTTTTAAGAGATAAATTATATGTCCAAACTCCTAGCCACTAGGCTAATAAGCTTTTCCACAGTGAGTGGGTGCTCTGGCTACCAGCAAGGGCCGCTACCTGGGTTGGTTTTTTTTATGTGTTTTTATTATGTTTTTGGACAATTTTATATTTTACATCGATTTGAAAGCTTTCAATCTTCTAAACTTTTTTTATTTAATTTTTAATAATTTTTATATAATATGTTTTTTAAAGTAACAAAGATAGTCCGGCAGTATGCTTTTAGGCAGACTTTACCAAGTCATTAGCTAAGGCCTAAGCTAAATTGCAGAATTTTTGCAGTTACTGTATATCATGGTATTAAAATTCCCTTTGAATAGTTCCTAAGAACAACAGTCGCCAGCTGATGAAACAATTGGCTACATTTGGTGTAAACTGCACTAGAAGATTGTAATGGAGACTGAGCTTGTACAGTTGCAGCATTCTAGAATCTTCCATAATTATTTGCTAATATTTGTATAGCTCACATCATACAAAGACATTTTTCCTGGTGTTAGCGAATAATTACCATTTTTAAGCACTTAATAGCAGCAACATTTGTAGCACAACCAATCTACTAAAGCGCTGTCTTAAGACATTGTCATCTCTGCAGGAAGGATAGTCTCTCCTCTGAGTCATTCAAGTCTTTTTACTTTAGTAGTGAATATAAAAAAAAAAAATATGTGTATAGAAATCCACTTTTACAATAATAGACCGAACAGACCTCTTTTGCTGATTGAAGTTGATGAGGAGCTCAATAAACCCTACAGATTCAGGTCTTCAGTTTTCAGTACATGCACTGTGTAGTATTTTTAGTGTTACTGCTGAAGGTATTTCATTGAGAACTGCAAATACACAGTTTGTTGGGTTCAAGGAAATGGCAGGGAGAATGATGCAATCCTATTTCTCTCTCTCTAAATATATAATTATGCAAAAAGCTTTGGAGAACATTAAATTGGATATGTAACCCTGTCTTATGGATGTTGGGTAAGCTTTGCAATTAAAAGATGTATGTATCTGCTTTTAAACAAATTACGTCAGTTAACACTTTTTAAAAGCATTTTTAAAGCTGGACTTCAGACATATAGTTAAAATAAAAAGCTTTGAATTTGTTACATATTCTAATGTAGATCTATAGCCTAACTTGGTGACATTTATTTTGCTAAAGCATTGTATGCTGGAAACAATTGTCATGTTAAAAAAAAAAAAAAAAATTCAATTTCTCTATTGTTCATTGACAGACGCAGTTCTCTCTGATTCATATCAGTAGGGTTATACCGCCCCCCTACAGGAGTAGGACACTAGGCCGAAAGAATTTCTGGCTACGCCTATGGGCTGTCCCTGGGGGTATACCCTCTCTCTTCCTGCATAGGATGTCAGTTTTTAATCTGCCTAGTCAGGAGTAAGGACCTAGTTCCTTGCTGGGATCTTTGGTCCTGGCATAGAAGTCATTTTTTTAAGTAGATTTTTTTTTAAGCTAGTCTTTTTTTCTCCGGAATGTTTTTCCTGTGGGATCTTCAAGCAATTATGCCAGGCTGGATCCCTATATCCAATGGTCACCCCAGTCTGGCCAGTGAGCGCGTGCAGGCCTTAGCTCCGCGCTGGGTCGGCCCCGACATAGTCCCACTGGACAGGGACTGGCCCCGCGAGTTAAGCGTCTCGCCAGGACACACGCAACAAGGCCTAGGCTGACGTCGCAGCGTTCCTATTGGCTGACAGCCTCTCTACTCTGGTGGCGTGGGGTCCTGTCATGAGATGGCGTCCGCCTGTGTTCCCGGTATGGTGAGTAAACATCCCCCCCCCTTCCCTGGCAGATTTTGGGGTGGCTGAGGGCCCTCTCCCTGGGATGGTCGGACCCTCACACTCCAGGGTTTCCCTCTGTCCTGATCTGTACTCCCTGGCGGGTCTGCACTGGGAACAGTGTTCATGATTGCCCTTGCTGCGCTGACTCTGCCTAATGGGCAGAGTTCCAATGCCATGACCTGGTGAAGGGCAAGTTCCTCCTGCTCTGGGGGAGTTGTTGGACCAGTGGGAGCAGTGGCTGCAATTTGTTTGCGCTGGACTCGGCTCCTTTTTCTTGGGTCACCTGACGGTTTCGGCGGTGGTTATCCAGCGTATGCTTGGCTGAAGTGTTGGTCTGCGGATCACACTTCTAAGAAGGCCTTAAAAGATCTCCCCTTTCAGGGGTATTGCCTGTTTGGCGCTGCCCTGGATGACATTATACAAGGGTCTCACTGGGGGAAGAGTGCTTTCTTCCACAGGCTAACAATGGTAAGGGCCTTCGTCGCAGACGAGGTCCCTCCCTTTCTGCTCACAACAGTTTCTTCGTCCCTCGGTGACAGTTGATGTGGCGAAGTTCTTTAAGACTTCCCCTGGTGGTTCCGAACGACCCTGGTCTGGCGGTTGTCCTTGCCGGTTCTCGGACCTACGGCTGGCCCGGATCCCAGGCAGCTGGGCTCAGGAGGTCATGCGGTCCAGTTGCAAGATCGGTTTTCGATCAGGCTCTGGTTCAACAAACTGGACCTTCTGGTCCTTTGATGGTTCTGTGCGGATCAAAAATTCAAGGCGGTATTGGTTCACACAATGGTGGCTTCCCTACCTCAGGGAGATTCCTGACCTCCATAGACATCCAGATGCCTACCTTCACGTCCCGTTGTGTTCAGGACACCAACGGGTAAACCGTTTTTTGCCGTGGAGAATGATCTCTATCGGTTTGTGGTGTTACCCCTTGGTCTCGCTTCTATTATTCAGGTCTTCACAGAGGTGTTGGCTCTGGTCCTGGCGCTGTTGCGGCAGCAGGGCGTATCTGTCCAAGGTTCCTGGCCGATCTGCTTCTCCGTGTGGAGTCCCCTACGGTTCTGACAAATGAAATTTGAAGTCTTCATGAGAACTCTGAAGAAGTCATCCCTGGTCCCTTCCATGAGACTGGACTATCTGGGCCTGACTTTGGACTCGCCCTCAGTCAGGGTTTTTTCTCCCTCCGGGGAAATAATTCTTAGAACTTCAGACTGCGGTTCAACTGTTGCTGTCCCGCACATGGTTGTCCCTTCGGACCCGCATGCGAGTTCTGGGAGTGATGGTGCCGTCTTTCGCTCAACCCCTCTCGGGGATCCCCCAGCCGGTAATCCTTCTCGAATGTAGCTAGAATCCAAACTCTCTGGACTTTCGGATCTGGCTGAGCCGGCTGGCCAGGAAGTCTTGATCTGGAATCCTTCCTCCCCTTTTTCCTGGACAATTGTCACCGCGGATGCAAGCCTGTCCAGGTGGGGAGGAGTCCTCGGCAGGTTCTCTGCTTCGGGAATATGGTCCCTGGAGTATCCAGGTTACCTATTAATGTCCTGGGGCTGGGAGCGATTTGGCTTGCCTAGTTCACTGGATCGGGCACCTGCAGCTGTCTGGCGCACGTTCAATCGACTACGCCACGCCCGTGGCTTCTGTCATTCACTAAGGGGGCACCAAGGGTGTCCTTGCGGCTTTGGAAGTGACAATTCGTTGGCCAGAGCGTCTTGTTCCAGCTCTTTCCACTGTTACCTTTCCAGGTGTGGAATCTTTGGCAGGCAAATTGCCTCAGTCGACCGCCCTTAGATGCAGGGGCATGGGGTCCCTTCATCCGGAGGTGTTTCAGCAGTTGTGCCTTCGTTGGGGGAACTCCAGACGTGGACCTGTTGGCGTCGCATCTACAGTATAGTGCTTAGGTTTGTGGCCCACTCCCGGGACCCTCTGTCAGGTGCGATGGAGGCTTCATGGGTTCGGTCATGGGCAAGAACTTTTGCTGAGTTCAACTTGAACGATGCCGAGGAGTTTGGCATGGTCACCTGCACACCGCTGACGCCGGCATGGTCATTTGAGAGTGCTCACGGATGGGCCGTGGTCAGTATCGGCTGCGGTCTGCCTTTCCTCCTCTCAAGTTGCTGCCAAAAATTCTTTGCAGGATCAAGGCGGAAGGGATCCCAGGCTTTCTCATGGCTCTGGACTGGCCTCGCCGAGCTTGGATGCCGACATGGTCAGGCTAGCCACGGACACGCCATGGAGAATTCATCTCAGGGAGGAGTTATTGTCTCCAGGGCCAATCTCCCCACTGACTTACAGTCGCTGGCTTGGCTTTTGAAAGCCAGGTGCTGAAGGACAGGGGATTGTCTGCTTCAGTGATTCCCACCCTGCTTAAAGCGTAGGAAGTGACTTCTAGGGTTCTTTTTTTCATCATACGAGAAAGTCGTCTGTTGCGTGGGCTCTCCCTCGCTCTTACTCGGTGGCCCGGATCTTGGCTCCCTTCAATGGTGAGTTGATCAAAGGTTGGCCTTGAGTACTGTCGAGGGTCAGGTTTCGGCTTTGGCTGTTTTCTTCCAAAGGGCGTTGGCCGCCTGCTCCCTGGTGAGTAACTTCTTCCTGGGGGTGCGACACTTGGTTCTTCTGGTGCGACCTCCGTCACCAACTGGGACTCTTGATTTGGTGCGTTCGGTTTTTCAAGACCTTCCTCTTGCGATTATCGAGGGTATCCCCTGCCTACCTTATTACAGAAGGTGGCTGTTGGTGATTTCCTTTATGCCCAACCTAGATACCTTAAGTGTATATATAATAAGTCCCTGACTTATGGTCTGTTCTATGTAAAAGAAAAGCAAAGCTCTGGAGAATGCTTTATCCTGTTCAAAAAGACACATGCAACCAGTGTTCAGTCAAAAACATTCTAAAGTTTATTGAGGAGCGAGGTAATTCTTATACAGAAAATACACAGGAAATACAATTGGGAGGGGGGAGAGTGCTCTCAGAAGCTAAACAATGGGTTAATAAAGTAACAGTTTGTTGGACATTGCAAAATATGCCTTGTCTAGACCCTATAGTTTAGTATAGCTAAAGAGGAAGTTAATGTGCGATAAAGAATGTATCTTTAGCTAAGGTGTGAAAACATGGGGTGATTTATGAGTTTCCTTGGTCTTGTAACTAAAGCCTTAAAGCAATCTTAAATGAAATAACTCATTTTAAGTCAGAGCTGCATTTAAAATGGCATGACACAGGTCAAGCTAGAAAATGGTTGCAAGCAACTAGTTAGAGGTCCTGTCATTCCCCTTCAATCCCCTCTAGAAAATCATAATTTCATATGCATGATTTTCCTTCCTATCATTTATACAGTGTCATCAGAGGACACAAGGTCTCTCTGGAAAGGGACAGCAGGTTAGGTGACAATGTCCTTGGCTTCCTTAGTATAATCAAATAAGGACCTAATCCTGCCCACCTAAATGGTAGACTTAGCTTTCTTGGCTTTATAAAACTTTACATATTCCTGATAATGAAAAGGGGTTTGGGTTTGTTGGATCAGCACACCTTGTCCAGCTGTTAGAAATGTGTCAACATTTTCAGCATCTCTGTTAAAGTACAAACTTACATAAGATCCCCCTCTGCTAGCTGAGTCTGGGTTCTTTGTGGTTTTAATGATTAGGCACATAATAAGCTTAAAAATGCATATAAAAATAATAGAAAAAGTAAAATCATCACAATCATCATAGCAATGTCTTTTAACCAGGAAAACACTCCTCCAAAACCAAAACCCCCTATACCTACAAAAGGATCCCAGCTTTTAGCAATGTTACGGGCCTCTTCTTGCAACTTATTGACCTCCTTTCTGTGTTGGGCAATTATGTCATAATAATTTGGCACTTCCAAAGTGGTATTGTATATCCAAGTGCAACACTCATAGTCCTCAGTATGCTCACAGAGGCCAGTCAGTGCAGCACTCATACTCTCTATAGCTAGATCATGTAATTCTAACTTCTTCCTAATGGCCCTTTGTTCAAGATTTAGCAACTTAATATCATCTGAATTTTTTTTCCATGTTCTCATCAATGATTCCAGAATAATTATTTAATTTTTTCACCATATCAAGCCAGGCCCAAGCCAGATCTCCCTTGCTGAACAGATCTCGCTTGATTCTATGTCTTAAGGGATATCTTGAATGTGCACTTCAAGCATGTGCCCATTGTTGTCATTATCCACAACTCCCATAATTGGGACCACTGAAGCTAAATAGCACCATTCTGAGACATGGAGGGGGACCCAGGGGTAACATTCCTTCCCACAACATACATATATACTCTTTCCCAGTGAAAAGGGTCTTTGGGAAATATATTCTTGTAGGCGTCTATTTTGTACTGCGGTTATAAGGTGGTCAAATATTCTTTGAATGTCTCCAGTAAAATTCTGGTAATTACTCATTATGGTCTTATTTAAACTAGGACTTGATATATCAAACAGAGAACATGATTTTTTCAATGGGGCCTGGCAGGAAGTAATATTAAAAATTGACTTTTGGCAAATGGAAGGGTTAACACGTGTGTTATTTCCTAGGCTGAAACATCAGTCTGGGAAATGGCTTCTACCATCTACTGGGCAGGTGATATTACTATTACTTGGCACATTGGTTAAAGTAGCAGAGGTCTCATTAAGGAACTGGGTAATATTCAAAGGGACAGCCATAAGAGGGATGCGGACTGTTTCTGGATGGAGTTTGCTACATATCCAACATTTCTCAAAACCTGACTTCCTTGCATAAGCATATTTAAATTTTGTTAATAACATTTCACTATGAAAAGTGGGTGGATTCTCATCTACATCATGCTCAATACTCAATTCTCTCTTTGTTCTGTTATGTGTCTCATGTGCAGGGTATGGTCCGCATATACTTCTCATGACACCCAGGTCTTCAGGGTGATAGATGCAGTTAGTAACAGTCCATACAAGGGAAAACACTGAAAATGGAATCAGGATTATCAGCAGCCATAGCTTGCCCGAATCCGGTGAAACTGGAAAAGTCATTTTCTACAGGGTCAGGGCGGTCTGCCCCCGTTAGTACCCCCCTTTTCTTGACTCTCCTGTTCAAGGTCAGGGCAGTCTGCCCCCGTTAGTACCTCCTTTCTTGCTTCTGGATCCTCCGGCTCAGGTCCTGTCCGTACCAACTTCACTCTAGTGACGTGGGTCCAAGTAGGGCTGTGTTCGGTCAAAACAGCGGTCCTGGTAACTGCTACCACTGTGGTCTCTGGGCCGTAGGCGAAATCCTTTTGTTTCCTTCCTTTGGGCAGCAGCTTCATCACCACTACGTCTCCTTCTCTGAAGGGATGGGTATTTTCCTGTAAAAAGAAAAGAAAGGTGCGAGCAACTTTTCGTTCCATTTTACTTGATTCTAAGTTTCAATTACTCTTTTCTCAATTCGTCTTTATTTGTGCTATTCATTCTTTCCATTATACCTGAACTCTGCGGATAATAATCTATTTTCAAGATTTTAACTAGTTCCTGGCATATTTTTGATATGAAAGCGGCATTATTAGAACTAATTCAAAGCAGGCACCCCCATCCAGGAATAATCTCCTGATTGTGAATGCACGCCACCGTGTGGGCATCTCCCTTTTTGTGGTCCTAAAAGCTTCCACTTATCTGCTGAACATGTTCACTATTTGACTAAAAAGAACTCTTATTTCTTCCCTGCTTTGGGCCTATATGTGAAATCTATTTGTAGATGTGTGAATGGGTTTGATGGGTATTGGAGATGCTCATGTTTGGCCTTATATGTTTGGATTGTTTGTTCCTAATACAGGTGATGCATCTAGCAACATATGCTTGCACTAAACTGTCAGCAATACTTCATATGTTCTTTCCCACCCCCTGTGTCCTATTCCATAATACTTGGCAATAAACAGTGGGGTGCTAGCTGTGGGGATACACACAAGAGCTTCCCTCTTTTAGAAAAAGGCTATTCTCAATTTTTTCTAAAACTTCACCCAATTCCTTAAAACCTGTTCTGTAGTATGTGTTTGTAGCTTCAATAATGTGTGATCTTTTGGCTTGGAGCAGGAAATTAATTAACTAAAACATCCTCTGCTCCCTCTATGGCTGCCTATATATCATGTTGTGGTGTAACACACCCTTTAATACCAGTAGCCCATTTAAAACTGGGGCCTACCTAGGGCAAATGATGTGGCCATCTCTATTACCATCTCACAAGATGCTTTGTGCTATGTTCAGAGTCACTTCAGGCATGCCTTTAGGCCTGGACTGCCACCATCTTTGGACAAAAACTATAGGGCAAAGTCTACCACCATACTCCTGGGCCAAGTACACCTGTCATGGTCTTACAATTGTCCCTTGCATAAACACAAAACATTTTTCCATGATTTGGGAGGCCCAGTGCAGGCACTACAACCATAGCATTTTTCAGATATATAAACGCATTTAACATTTCTTGTGATATTTCTGGACCTGTGGTTTGTCTCAAAATGTTATTATAGACAGGAGTAGTCCGGATCCATAACAATCAATGATCCTGTGGGCGGGCAAGACCCACTGTGGGCTGGCAAGACCCACTAGAGCAGCAGCTCTTATGTGACTGACTCTACTATCACCCTCTGTGAGAACAAAACCAAGGTATACAACACTTTCCTGACACCACTGTCATAATTCCTGTGACACTTTTTGTCCACATACATGTACATTTCTTCAATAAACTCACTAGCTCTGACTGGCCTCCACAGAGTGACTACATATGCGATGTACATATTGTAGCGGGACTGACGCATGAGCAGGTGTCCATCCCCTCTTGCATGGTCTGGAGAACTATAGAGCGGACAATCAAATTGTCTACTTAGCCCTAAGGCATTTCTACACCAGGTAAGTTACCTTGACTGAAAAATAAGAAACAAAGATGGCTGTGTCTCCTCGTCCAATAGGACGCTTAAAAAAACACACTACTTAAACCAATCACTGTACAGTGGGTAGCATCGGATGGTATGGCTGTCAGTAGAGATGGCATATCAGATACCACTTGCATACTATGATCAGATAAAGAACTAAAAAACTTTTTGGCTTAGTGCCAATTTTCCAAAAAACTTTTTTTATTTTTATTTTTTTCCTTCGTGCCATTCTAACAAAAATCTGGCCAGAGGTTCCCCTCTTTTAATAGAGGATACCCATAAAATATAATTTAAAAACTATAATCAGATAAAAAGTTAATTTGATTTGAAACTTTTGGCTCTGTGCCAACAGGGTCCAATGGTCACACTAATTACGGTAACTCTTTCTGTCCAAAAATAAATTCCATAACTATAACAGGAATAAAAATATGACATTTGAACGCTTTCTTGGCAAGTAGCCAATTTTAAAAATTTAGCAGGAAGGCTCCCATTCATATAGGGGACCATTTGCCAAATATAATTTTTCATTATCTATAATTCTATAAAAAAATAACTTTAAAATATCCTGCCGACAACGGCAATTTATATTTTTTCCTAGTAAAATAGTGTTTTTATTCATTATTACTACGCTCATACAAGATGGGCACAAATGTATAAATGACAAAACTGCTAAAAAATTCTATAAAAATAATTGTATATGTGTAGGAATGCTGAGACCTTTTTTTCTACAACTCTTCTAAATTAGGGAACTAATGCAGAAGTGCATTTGCAGCAGTGACCCCCCCCCCCCCCTCTCTTCCCCTCGCGTAAGGGAATGTAGAAGCTTAAAGCGTATATGATAAGGTCTTTAAAGAAGTACACACAAAAATTTGTGCTTGTCTGACATTACGAAGAAAACTACACCTGTCTTGGAGAATGAAACCATGGGGTGCAGGTGTGGTCAGGGGTATTTGTAAGGTAATATTATTATTGTAGGGGTCCTATGTTGAAAATGTCCTACTCTTTTATTTGCCTCTTCTGATAAGGTCCTTGGAAATGCGCCCTGACAGGCTGCTTTTCTTTAGACAGATCAAAAGAGCCAGTTGCATCGCTCTCTGTTATGGCTTTTTTTTTTTTTTGAAAACCTTACAAAGTTTTAGTAGCCCAATCAGAAACGTGCTGTTTTACAATTAACATGTACTGTGACTTTAAATTAACGACAAACATTTGAATTATAAGACTGTGCTACTCAGCAATTAACTGCCCAAAACTCCCAAACAGTCTCACCTGTCTTCTGTCTATAGGCAATCGCTGTGGTCTATATCTACATATTTAAAGACTTTCACTTCTAATAGCTCTACGTAGTTTTTTTTTTCCTAGTCTATTGTACTAATACGGGGCATAAATAAACCAATTCTCCCCCGCTTTTTCCATGTATTTTACATTACAACTAAACATTTACTAAAATATTTACTTGTATCCTAATATCTCTAAGGCTGGCCACACATGTCCGGACAACTCTTTATCGTACATTTTTCTGTTAGATCCACCACAAACCACATAATAAGAGGCCAAAATTAAACACATTCATTTGTATTCAATTAGGCAAGCGTTTGTACTACTTAGCTGAAGGTAAACTTCAAGAAAACTGTACTGAAAATTGTATCATGTATGGCCAGCATCAGACCTAAACCTTCAGTATAATTTCACAAAACCATAAACAAAACATGTCTCTAAGATTTACACATTCACAAAAT
The DNA here is from genome assembly GCF_965119305.1 of Pelophylax lessonae. Lineage (NCBI taxonomy): Eukaryota > Metazoa > Chordata > Amphibia > Anura > Ranidae > Pelophylax > Pelophylax lessonae. The sequence continues at coordinate 117,234,321 of NC_138778.1, forward strand.
CACTTAATTGTATCTGGGTCCTTAGACCCTCTTTATGGTTAAAAAACCCTCCTGAAAAGCCACTTGGTATGTGTATATTAAACCTTATAGGTTTTAGACTCTGAATGACCCCTCTTGGAACAACCCAAAAAAAAAAAAACCCTTTCAGAGTCTTGACTGATACTCCCAGGTATAATAGCTATCAAGAAGGTTTTCCTACCAATATAGACAAACAAACAATACACATATGAAGAAAAGAAGAAAGATCCGCGCTTAGGATAAGCTATCTATAAAATAGTGCGTAAAATTTCTATAAATAAAACACTAATGGCTGCTGCCCACTCCAAAAGATGCACCCCCAATGGGGGAGCGTCAGGTGTAAATGTCAAAAAGGGAAGTGATTGGCGCTGCCAGGAAAGTAGGTTAATGGGAAATCTGGGTTAGGCTCCTATAAACATTTATCTTGATTTGTCTGATAACCTACGATCGGTCAGTCAATTTTTACAGTAATAATGTGACAGTCGCTATCAGGAACAGTGTGTTATATTAACAGTCAGCAGGCGCAATTTTTTTACAAGTCAAATATAATTATAGATACACAGTTTCCATATATGTCAAACCAGTAATCGTGACAAATAATTTCCTCTTATTACACATAAAGTAAATTAACTTAAATCTTTACACATAAGTGACAAACTAGTTCATTTAACTTACCAAACTGAACCTCCATGTTACACAAACAGATTATCTTATACTCTAAATCTTACAGTTCTATGCGATAGAAAGATATAAGCAAGAAAAGGGGTAGTTTTTTCCTTACACAGAACAGACTGACATCTATTTATTATTCACTAAAGGAACGGGGTTTTCCTAAAACCCCCTGGGCTTCCCTGAAACCCAAAGAAAAAAACTGTCTTTGTTGAAGACAGCTTCAACGCCTCCCAGAGACGTTTTATTTGTCCCTCCCAGAGGAACGGGATTCTTCCCGAGAAAAAATTACCTGCGCTTCCCAGAAGCCCCGGATATTGTCTTTCCTAAATGACAAATCCTGTGTCTCCCAGAGACACTGTCTTGATACGTTCCCAGAACGTATTCAGGTTCAACAACCTAACATATAATATCTTTCCCTGAAAAATATTATTCTGGCTTCCCTGAAGTCTATATATATATATATATATATATATATATATATATATATATATATATATATATATATATATATATAAATCTACAGCGTCTCCCCAGAGCCGCTCTATTATCCAACACGCTCCCTGAGCGTTTGGTGTATGGTTCAAAAATGGGAACCAGGGCCAAAAGGCCAAGTCCCACCGGACAGGCAAACAGAAAAAATAAAATCTCTCCTTACCCAGTACCGGTGATCTTTGGACCCGTGATGACCTCTCTCTCTCTCCGATCTCGTGACGAGCCCCCAATATTGTTGGTGATTTCCTTTATGCCCAACCTAGATACCTTAAGTGTATATATAATAAGTCCCTGACTTATGGTCTGTTCTATGTAAAAGAAAAGCAGAGCTCTGGAGAATGCTTTATCCTGTTCAAAAAGACACATGCAACCAGTGTTCAGTCAAAAGCATTCTAAAGTTTATTGAGGAGCGAGGTAATTCTTATACAGAAAATACAAAGGAAATACAATTGGGAGGGGGGAGAGTGCTCTCAGAAGCTAAACAATGGGTTAATAAAGTAACAGTTTGTTGGACATTGCAAAATATGCCTTGTCTAGACCCTATAGTTTAGTATAGCTAAAGAGGAGGTTAATGTGCGATAAAGAATGTATCTTTAGCTAAGGTGTGAAAACATGGGGGACATGGGGTGATTTATGAGTTTCCTTGGTCTTGTAACTAAAGCCGGGTCCGGCCCCAATCACTCTCTCACCCGGCCCGCAGCGGTCGCGCCATTTAGATGCCTGTTCTTCTCTCAGCTGTCACGCTTTCGCTTTCATCTTCACAGAGCCAACTGCGGGAGGCAGGGACAGTTCTGAAGGGAGGGCGGAAGCTAAACAAGCCAGTGATTGGTTGCTAAGATAAAGGGCAGTCCAAGCAACCAATCACCAGCTTGCAGCTTCCGTCCTCTATTCAGAGCTACTGTGCCTCCCGTCCTCCTGTCTGTGTAAGGCAGGGGAAATGTGTGAAGAGAGAGAGGTGATGTGTGGCGAGGACTGAGTAGGAGGAAGAATGGACTACAGCAGAACAAGGTGCAGTGTATTTTTACAGCATTAGAAAACTATGATCACTGAGTGGGGAGAGATGTTGCAGCAGTGATCACTGTGAAGGAGGTAGTAAGCAGTGATCACTGCTGCTGATTGATGGGAGATCAATGTCTGAACCTGTCTAAACCCTACATCTGGTGCCTGCTATGTCTGCTGTGTGTGATGGTTGCAGGAGACATTGAAAGGGATCAAAATGCTGACTAATTGTCAGAGTGCTATAGTGCTTTTTTCTCCTATCTCAATCTTAAGTGCAGTCATTGTTTGCTGCCCCCTATTTTATGTTAAGGGGCACACTGATGGGCACAGCAAAATGTGTCCATCAGCATACCCCTTAAAGTGGTTGTAAACCCCCAAGTAGTGTTTGTATCTAAAGGTAAGCCTATAATAAAGCTTACCTATAGGTACTGTAGATATCTACTAAACTTGCACCGTTTGACGTTATCAGCACATGCGCTCTGAAGGAACTCGTGTGCCCTGTGCCATGATTGGCGGCTCCCGCGCGCATGCACAGGAGTGACGTCATCACTGCTCTGGCCAATCAGGTGGCCAGATGACGCAAACTCGGGAATGTAAGGCGGCTGAACATGTCAGCCATGTTACCAGTGAGCGAGCGGCGCTGCGGGGGCTTCGTTCTAAGGTAAGTATTTCATAATGAGCTAGTATGCGATGCATACTAGCTCATTATGCCTTTGTCTTCCAGGTTTTTTTTTCTTAGGTTTACAACCTCTTTAACATAAAATGTACCCATCAGAGTGCCCCTTAACATAAAATAAGGGGCATGCTGATGGGCACATATTATGTTAGTGGGATTGCGCTGATGGGCACATGTTAAGGGGGCACTCTGATGAGGACACCTGAAGTAAGGGGGCACACTGATCTGAATACCTGATCTAAGGTGGCACTGTGATGGCCCCACCTGATGTAAGGGGGCACTCTGATGAGGACACCTGATGTAAAGGAGCACTCTAACCTTATTTGATGGGTACAAATGATGTAAGGGGAAACTCTGATGATGGCACTTAATGTAAGGGGGCCTTATGATGAAGAAGCCTGATGTAAGGGGGGCACTCTGATGGGGACATCTCATATAAGGGGGTACCCTGACAGTGGCAACTGTTTTATGGGGGGACCCAATGTAATGAATCACTCTGGTCGGGGCACCTGATGTAAGGGGGAACACTATTGGGGACAGTTACAGAGTATTACCAGAGCGTGTGGGGAAAACAGTAAGAAAAGCATCAACAGAGTGTGGCTGTGCCAAAAAAAGGAAAGTAGAAGCGTACAATCTTTCATGGCACAGACTTGAGATTCGGACCTCGGCCAGAAGAAAATTTTAGTGACCGGACCTCCTTGAATTTTAATTCACTACCCCTGCCTTAAAGCAATCTTAAATGAAATAACTCATTTTAAGTCAGAGCTGCATTTAAAATGGCGTGACACAGGTCAAGCTAGAAAATGGTTGCAAGCAACTAGTTAGAGGTCCTGTCATTCCCCTTCAGTGGCCTTGGTTGCTGTTACTCTGCATGCAGGGTGTCCGCACTGGCAACTTTGTCCTGTCATTCTCCCTATATGTTGGTTCTTGGGGCCAGGTGGTACTTCGTCCAGGATCCGTCCTTCCCTCCGAAGGTGGTTTCTAGTGTTCACTTGCACGAGGACATTGTATTGCCATCTTGTGTCCTAAGCCCCCTCATTCTACGGAATGTGCGCTGCATACTCTGGATAGAGTTCGGGCACTCGAGGTGTACTTGGCAACTACTGAGTCTTCCCGTAAGTCAGGTTTGCTCTCTGCTCACGGATGGCCCAAGAACAGGGCTGCCTGCATCTGCTGCGACTATTTCCAGGTGGATCGGACAGTTGGTGGTGCAGGCTTCTTTAATTAAGGGTCAGGTCCTACCTTTCCCTGTTTTAGCCCTTTCTACTCGGGTGCCTAGTGCTTCCTGGGCTTTTCGCCATACAGGCATCTGTGCTTCAGGTTGCAAGTCGACTACCGGGTCGTTTGTTCACACCTTTACCACTTTTTTTAAGGTGAATGTGCTGGCATCTGCAGATGCCTCTTTTTGGCCACAAGGTTTTTTGCTGGTTGCTGTTTAGAGGGCTTTTGGCCTTCCTTGAGGGTGTTTACTGTTTTTTTCAGGTGGGCCTCATCTTCTGTTTTGTTGAGTCCTATGTTGCCTGGTCAGCTATGTTTAGGTTTGGGAACTTGTTATTTTTTGCTGTTCCCACCCCTCATTTTATGGCACTGCTTTGGGACGTCCCATCTGATATGAATCAGAAAGAACTGTGTCCATCAATGAACGATAGAGAAAACTGGATTTTTGACTTACCTTAAAATCCTTTTCTCTTAAGTTCATTGACGGACGCAGTACCTGCCCCCTCTATTTTGAGTTGGGCTGGTGTTACTTTCTGACACTGCTTTGATACAAAACTGACATCCTATGCAGGAAGAGAGAGGATGTACCTTCCGTGACTGCCCATAGGCGTAGCCAGAACTTTTTTCTGCCTAGTGTCCTACTCCTGTAGGGGGCAGTATAACCCTACTGATATGAATCCAAGAGAACTGCGTCCGTCAATGAACTTAAGAAAAAAGGATTTTACGGTAAGTCAAAAATCCAGTTTTTCAATTTTTTTTTTCCTCATTGAGCCTCTTTCAGCCACTTCCAGTATACATTCACCTGCTCCAGCGTCATATGCACATTATTGATCAGCATCGTCTTCTGATGGTTACAACAGTGTACCATGCCTGACAAAAGTGTGTCAGAATGGCTGCTTGTAGTCTTCACTACAGGCATATGTGAAAGGGTGACAACGCAGGATCACAGCTGAATGATAGTTGTCACCTGTAGCAGGAAGTGTCTGAACAAGGACCTTTGTGGTAGGTCACAAGGTATTATTTTAATGAAAGCTACAGATTAAAGGGTAACTCCACTTTTGTGGGGGGGGAAAAATAGCAAATAAAGAAAAACCACCATAGCATTTACAATTGCGACACAAATCATATTGTAATTGAATGTTAATAAAAATTACCTTTCCTTTTCAATCTGCAGCTATTGTAAATTTCTGAAAATGCAATGCAATATGGCTACCTGGAGCTGTTCTGTACACAGAATGTGTACTGACCACACCCCAGAAACATAATTTCCTGCTTGTTTGATTTACTCACAAATTTTCCCATACCGCTGTACGTCATATGACATCCTGGGCTTTGAGTGGGGATGGCTGAATGATGCCTGTAGCTGCAGGCATCATTCAGATATAATTTTTTTCAGCCGGCTATTCCCTTCACCATAAGAACAATCATGTCAGTGGCTTGACCATTCCTTACGCGGTGGGAGGGGACAATTCCTTCCCCCACTGCCCTCCAGTGCTTCTACCGGCTCGCCCGTGTGGAAGTGTCACCATAGAGACTGCGGGGACCAGATGACTCTCGGAGGCCTGGGCGCAACGTGATGACATCACACCCGGTCTGAAAGTTTTGAATACTGCACTGATCTCAGCTGAATAGCCAAGTTCATTTTTTTTTTCAGGCTTTTTAGCCTGTAGGAGAGATCTTATTGACCCCAGATCTCCCCATAAAGAGGACCCGTAATTCACTATTCCTATTACAAGGGATGTTTACATTCCTTGTAATAGGAATAAAAGTGATCCAAAAAAAATTAAAGGGAAAGTGTAAAAATAAAATAAACAATAAAAAAATAAAATTTAAAGTGCCCCCGTCCCAGCGTGCTTGCACGCGGTAGCAAACGCATGGGTTTGTTGTGGCCACATATGTAAACGGCGTTCAATCAGTACATGTGAGGTATCGCCGCGAACGTTCGAGCGAGAGCAAAAAATCTTGCCCAAGAGATCCACTGTAACTCTAAACCTGTAAAAAAAAAAAAAAATTAAAGCATTGCCTATAGAGATTTTTAAGTATCGAAGTTTGGCGTCATTCCACAAGTATGCACAATTTTAAAGCGTGACATGTTAGGTATCTATTTACTCGGCGTAACATCATATTTCACATTATCCAAACAAAATGTTTTTTTTTCTTCTTTTTTTTTTTTTTTTTTAAATACATTTTTATTTGATTTTCCAAAAAGATTATACAGGTCCCTCTCAAAAAATTAGCATATTGTGATAAAGTTCATTATTTTCTGTAATGTACTGATAAACATTAGACTTTCATATATTTTAGATTCATTACACACAACTGAAGTAGTGCAAGCCTTTTATTGTTTTAATATTGATGATTTTGGCATACAGCTCATGAAAAACCAAAATTCCTATCTCAAAAAATTAGCATATCATGAAAAGGTTCTCTAAACGAGCTATTAACCTAAGCATCTGAATCAACTAATTAACACCTGCAAAAGATTCCTGAGGCTTTTAAAAACTCCCAGCCTGGTTCATTACTCAAAACCGCAATCATGGGTAAGACTGCCGACCTGACTGCTGTCCAGAAGGCCATCATTGACACCCTCAAGCAAGAGGGTAAGACACAGAAAGAAATTTCTGAACGAACAGGCTGTTCCCAGAGTGCTGTATCAAGGCACCTCAGTGGGAAGTCTGTGGGAAGGAAAAAGTGTGGCAGAAAACGCTGCACAACGAGAAGAGGTGACCGGACCCTGAGGAAGATTGTGGAGAAGGACCGATTCCAGACCTTGGGGGACCTGCGGAAGCAGTGGACTGAGTCTGGAATAAAAACATCTAGAGCCACCGTGTACAGGCGTGTGCAGGAAATGGGCTACAGGTGCCGCATTCCCCAGGTCAAGCCACTTTTGAACCAGAAACAGCGGCAGAAGCGCCTGTCCTGGGCTACAGAGAAGCAGCACTGGACTGTTGCTCAGTGGTCCAAAGTACTTTTTTCGGATGAAAGCAAATTTTGCATGTCATTCGGAAATCAAGGTGCCAGAGTCTGGAGGAAGACTGGGGAGAGGGAAATGCCAAAATGCCTGAAGTCCAGTGTCAAGTACCCACAGTCAGTGATGGTCTGGGGTGCCATGTCAGCTGCTGGTGTTTGTCCACTGTGTTTTATCAAGGGCAGGGTCAATGCAGCTAGCTATCAGGAGATTTTGGAGCACTTCATGCTTCCATCTGCTGAAAAGCTTTATGGAGATGAAGATTTCATTTTTCAGCACGACCTGGCACTTGCTCACAGTGCCAAAACCACTGGTAAATGGTTTACTGACCATGGTATTACTGTGCTCAATTGGCCTGCCAACTCTCCTGACCTGAACCCCATAAAGAATCTGTGGGATGTTGTGAAGAGAAAGTTGAGAGACGCAAGACCCAACACTCTGGATGAGCTCAAGGCCGCTATCGAAGCATCCTGGGCCTCCATAACACCTCAGCAGTGCCACAGGCTGATTGCCTCCATGCCACGCCGCATTGAAGCAGTCATTTCTGCAAAAGGATTCCCGACGAAGTATTGAGTGCATAACTGAACATAATTATTTGAAGGTTGACTTTTTTTGTATTAAAAACACTTTTTTTTATTGGTCGGATGAAATATGCTAATTTTTTTAGATAGGAATTTTGTTTTTTCATGAGCTGTATGCCAAAATCATCAATATTAAAACAAAAAAAAGGCTTGCACTACTTTTTTTGTGTGTAATGTCGTCCAGGACATTACACAACAGTTGTGTGTAATGAATCTAAAATATATGAAAGTCTAATGTTTATCAGTACATTACAGAAAATAATGAACTTTATCACAATATGCTAATTTTTTGAGAGGGACCTGTATACAGACAAAAAAAAAAGAAAAGGAAAAAATTTCAATTACACTTCCATTATATTCCTTGACTCGAAAAAGGGGGACAAACCCAAATTGAGAGAGTATATATAGAAAAAGGCACCACGTCCCAAGTAATGCATAAAAGGAAAAGGAATTGGGAGGGGCGTGTATGGGGGACTTTTTTAGCAGGGTGCCATCATAAGACAATATATGTTAGAAACATATGGTATAAAAGGTATAATTTTATTGGAGAAACAGACAATTATAAAATGTAAACTGTGTTTCGGCAAGGAAATCAGTATTACAGCAAAGGTTTTTTTAAAGCAACATACAGATTACAAATGTAATTGCATAGATACAGTATATTGTGTTCTACACAGGGGTCTTTTGTAGAAGTTTACAGACCCATTACCAGCCAGAAGAGTATCCTGGTTAGCGTCTGTGTAAGGATGAGTGATGCCCAAAACTGTAGCCCGACATGTTTCGCGGCGGAGGCCGCTTCCTCAGGGGCAGTTGAAGGTTTGCACAAGCATCAATACAATAACTAGAAAGAGAACATAGTGTGAGTAACATGTGTATCACAATACATACAAAAATATACGCATTATTTTAACATTCATAATAAGAAGATGCACCTCAAAATGGTTGGTCATGAGGGAAGGTCTAGTTTTGTACCGCACCTGAGGAGTAGGCAATTAACTGAACAGCAAGCTTGGATTCAGGACCGCAAGGTAGGTGTATCCCCCCCGGGGCGAGCTCGGGAACCGACCACAACAAAAACGGTTAGAGAGCAAATATGGATCTAAAAAGGATATATGAAAATAGTGAATAAACGCTATTAGGTAATGTTATTCCCAGTAGGGATTGTTTAAGTCAGGAAATTGAATTATATGTGGATTTATGGTCAATCGGCCAACCACTATATAATGCAGACAATGTTCAAGAACCTTACCCAAGTTGCTTGGAGTACTCTCTTGGAGGCAGGGATCGGGGTAATAAAGACCAAGTCCCCAAACAAGGGAACCAGATGGTCCGGAGCACGGCCAGACAGGAAGGTGCCAATATGGCGTCTTCCGTGGCTACAAAGTAAATGGAAAAATAGCCAGCAATCAGTGCTTAGGTTGCACATAAATGGGTAAAAATGACTATGCAGTTGTATGGACAGTAGATAAGTAATTCGTACATTGGTGGTGAATAATCACCGTCAATCAAAAGAAGATATAATGCTAATAGTTATGATACAAAATATGAAGGCATAGAACATCGCCCATCATTAGTTAAAAAATAGCTGGCGAGCAAAAGTCACCAAAACCGGCAGTGTATCACATGCAAAGAAGGGGGTTCCTTGACTCAATATAATCAACCATTTCTATAATTTTCTAATAATTACTGAGAGTCATCAATGTTGTGCTTGCCTGATTTCCAAAGGAAAAAGGGAAAAAAAGGGGGGGGGGGAAAGGGTACTGGCTATAGGTGTATTCCGTACTGTCCATATTTCTGAACTCAGATATGGGCCTGTGTTTAATTCTTTTTTTTTTTTTTTTAAAGAGATATTTATTGAGTTTTAAAACATTAACAAAGTAATCGAATAAGCCACAAAAACCAATGTTACAGAACAATAACCATAGAATCATACAACTGTGGATCTGTGGGAAGGGGGGACCCAAGGCGCCGGACCCATAGTACCAGGGTGGCAGCACCTAGGGGCCATGATCAGGTTCAAGGTGCATAGGAGAGGGGGGGGGGTTGAGGGAGGAGAGAAAAAGGGGGGGGGGTGGGGTGGGAAAGGTAGAAGAAGGTAACTGGGATATGTGGGAAGGAGGGGCAAGGAGAGGGGGGGGGGGAAATAAAAGGAGGGGGGGCGTGGGGTAGGAAGGACCAGGTTAGCAGACCGACCAAGACAATTTACCTTCGAGGCACATCCTGTGGGGTTAGGGAGCACTTTTCAGCCAGATAGGGGGGGGAAATGGGGGGTAGGATGAAAAAGGTACTTGCAAGCGGAGTCGGCATAAGACTAGAAAGTCACGGGTGTATAACATAAGGGAGAGGGGGGAGAGAACGTCAAGGTGGGGAGTTACTGTACTATGTCATCCTTCAGGTGTCCATAGTGGGCCAGGAGAAGGCCGGGTGATACTGTGCAACGTATGGCTGCCACTTGCGCATGAACTTGGATGGATTGGACTTGAATACAGATACTTCCAAGCGCTCTTTGAGGAGTAGGTTGTCCAAGTCCGACCGAACTTCCCCCACTACAGGAGGGGAGGGGGAAATCCAATGTCTAAGGATGGTCCTGCGAGCAATCATGAGGCATGTGGAGATCCACGCTTTATGGGCTATCAAAAGCGAAGATTGAGGTTTAGACCGGGCGATGAGGACATTTGGTGGTCTATTATCCAATAGGCCAAAGATGAGCGGGAAAGAGCTTTTCGTTGGCAGGAGGCCCGTGACCCGAGTAATCATATGTTCCACTTCGTCCCAAAAAGATGAAATAGTTTGGCAGTTCCAGAGCCGGTGGAATAGCGTGGGGCGATGGGAAGAGCACCACGAACATCCTTGCAGAGGCACATGGAGAGGTGAGGAGGAGAAAGGAGAGTAGGCATGGTGTAAAATTTTCAGTTGTTGTTCTCTCCAAAATTCGTTGGTGATGAAAGCACACGTGGAGTTGAAGCCTGCCAATAGGAGCTGTTTGGAACCCGAAATTTTAAGGTCTTTGTCCCAGGAAGATTTGGAGAAGTCCGCTCGGGTACCTAAAAGCTTGGCTTGAAGAGGGCGGTAGATGTTGGCGAGTTTAGGGTTATTCACAGAGAGGAGGGTGTCCAAAATAGAGGGCAAAAATCTTTTCGACCCATCCCTGCAGAGTGCCATGGCATGGGAGGTGAGTTGATGCAGGTATAGAAAATGGTGTGCCGGTAGGTTGAACTGGCGTTGTACGGTAGTAAAAGGGAGAGGAGCTCCCGTCGAGGAATCAAACAGTTGAGCAAAAGTCTTCAATCCTATCCGAGCCCATGAAGAGTAAATTCGCTCCAAGCCCATGTCATATAAAGAAGGGTTGCCCGCAATGGGAAGGTGATTAGAGATGTGCTGGGGTAGGCCCAGTTTTTTCCTAATTTCCCTCCAAGCAACAAGAGTATCCCGAAAAAGGATGTTCTGCTTGAGACTCGGGGGGAGACTGCTAAGTTTGCTATGCAGGAGGTCCGGCAATGAGAAGGGACCCGGAATTTGAAACTCCAGTGAGTAGTTTGAGAACCTGGAAGATCCATTTAGCCAATCCATACCCACTCTCAACAAGCAAGATAAGTTGTAAAGTCTGATGTCTGGTAGGTTGGCGCCCCCAAGCGTCTTGGGGGGGCACAATTTGGGGATGGAGATCCTAGACCTTTTGCCCTTCCACAGGAAGTTCGTAAGGGATTTGTGTATAGTTTTAATATCAGTATGTTGAATGAGTAGGGGAAGCGTTTGCATCAAATACAGCAGTTTGGGGAAAGTGACCATTTTAAAGAGATGACACCTGCCTAGGAGGGATAGGGGGAGGGAGACCCAATTTTCCAGTTCTTTGGAGATTTTGGAGATCAGCGGCGTGTAGTTCAGGTGATACAGGGAGGAAGGAGATTTGCCTATCTGTATACCCAGATATTTTATACTAGTCTTGGCAATAGTGAAAGGAGACGTTAATGTCCAATCTAGTGAGCCCGGGCGGCCGAGAGGAAGTATTTCACTCTTCGCATAGTTGATGCGCAGACCTGAGCAGAGTCTGAACCTATCGAATATGTCCTTGACATGGTGCATGTCACGGGCTGGATCTGCGGTAAAGAGCAGAATATCGTCCGCAAACAGGGTGGACTTTAGTTCCTCTCGGCCTACCCGTATGCCCTTCAGGGGAGAGGTAAAGGAAAGATGTCTGGACAGGGGCTCTAAGGCTAAGTTGAAGAGGAGAGGGGAAAGGGGACAACCCTGTCTAGTACCCTTGTGCAGGGGAATGGGGTCCGATATAATATTGGAGGTGACTACGTTAGCAGTAGGGGAAGCATACATCGCCGAAATGAGGTGCAGGAAGGGACCTGAGAAGCCAAATTTAAGGAGGGCTAGACGGAGCCACTGGAAGCTGACATTATCAAATGCCTTCTCGGCATCCAATGTGATAATGGCAAAGTTGTTGGTGGGATCAGCTGTTGCTTGTGACAACACAGCCAGGACCTTGCGAATGTTGGCGGTAGCGGAACGCCCCTTGGTGAAGCCTGCCTGGGATGGGTGGAGGAGAGATAGCATGATCACGGCCAGTCTGGAGGCCACAATTTTTGAGAGGAGTTTAGCATCGAGATTTATCAAGGATATGGGCCTATAGGAGCCGGGCTCCGTGGTATCCTTACCCGGCTTCGGGATGAGCTTGATAAAAGCCTGGGAACCCGTGGGCATGTATCTCCCTCCATCCATAATGTGCTGAAAAACTGTGGTTAGCGTGGGGGTGAGTAGGTCCTTGGATAATTTATAAAATTCGGAAGTGTATCCGTCTGGCCCGGGGGCCTTACCAGGGGCAAGAGCCGCCACGGCCGAGGCTACGTCTGCATGTGTGATGGGGGCGTTCAAAAGGGCCAATTGATCCGCAGTGATCGTAGGGAGGTGAACCTCATCAAGAAATTTATTAGCTTCCGTTACATCAATCGGGTCAGGGCCGTAGAGTTTTGCATAAAACTGTTGCATGACAGAATTGACACCTTTCGGGGTGTCAATCAGGCTGCCTGACTGGTCCTTGAGGGAGGTAATGTGGGTCGGGGTGAAGGGTCCCCTGCACAAGCGGGCTAGAAGCTTACCCGACTTATTGCCATATTTGTGGTATTTTAAGTCCTGAAGGGATACATGGAATTGCTCGTGGGCCATTGCCCACTCGTCAAAGCGTTGCTTGGCCTCCTTCCACTGGGTCCTGTGGGCGGGAGAGTTTTGCTGGAGGAGATTGGATTGTGCCACTTGCAGAAGGGCGCTAGCGCTACGGTAATTTGCCTCCGCTTCCTTTTTGTACGCCGAGGCGAACGCTATGATCCTGCCCCTAAGGACAGCCTTGCCAGTCTCCCACAGCAAAATCGGGTCAGAGGAGTGAGGTTCGTTGTCACGCAAAAAGTCATTCCAGGTGCGGGTCAGGATCGACAGAAGATCTACATTGTTGGCTAGGTAGGATGGGAATCGCCAGGGTTTACGAGCAGATACGGAGTCCGTAAGAGACAGCTCTAGCGACAAAGGGGAGTGGTCCGAGATAACCATATCAGAGATCATGGGTCTGTGCAGTGTAGAGAGTAGGGGTGAGTTGCAGAAAAAGTAGTCTATGCGGGAGAATGTGCCGTGGGGGGGGGGAATAAAAGGTGTATTCCCTGTCTGTGGGATGGGCCAACCGCCAAACATCGGTAAGTTGCAGACTGCCAGCAAAAACCGACAGAGCAGATACTGTGGCGGGGGGGGTGGGTAACTGTAGAAGGGGATTTCAACAATCTGTCTACGGTGCAGTCCATGACATCATTGAAATCGCCCCCTACCAACAGGGGAAGGTGAAGATAAGGAGCCAGCATGCCCATGAGCGTGGTGAGGAAGGACTGCGTCGGAGGCGTGGGAGCATAGACATTGGACAGGATAACTTCCTTAGGGCCATGGGACAATTTTAAAATTTGGATCCTCCCCTGGTCATCGGTGGATAGGGAGGAACAGTCAAACGTGAGGCGTTTGTGTACTAAAATCATAACACCTGCTTTCCCTTTGGATGCGGCCGAACCAAAGACTCGGCCCACCCAAAGTTTGCGCATTCTTTCGAAGTCAGCTGAGGAGAGGTGGGTCTCCTGGAGCATAGCGATGTCAGTGTTTAGTCTTTTCAGCTGCCTGAGGATGGCCATACGTTTATTAGGTGAACGAAGTCCCTTGACATTCCAAGAGACTATCCGGAGATCAAGGAGGATCGAAGGGGAGGGATCCTGTAGTAAGGGCTAAAAGCGTATTAAGTGGAAGGTGGGAAGGTCGGTGGCTGAATCTATCTGTGCGAAGGAAGACAGGGGGGATGTGCCAGGAGCAAGTGGAGATGGGTATGGATATGGTGCTAACCCGATCAAGAAGGTCAATAGCCATAGCAAGTAAAAAACATCGAAGATCATGGTATAACAGCAAAACACATAGTGTAGGAAGTGTGGACTTCACTTTTTTCCACATAGAACTCACTTTACCAACAGCGTTACCGGCTTTCAAGCTGAGACCGCTCGCCATCGTAAGGGTGATACTGTCGCTCACAGGAGGGAAGAAGCTCGGAGGACATTCAATGTACTAGCCGATCACCTATAGCGAGAGGGTCAGTGCTCCGATAAGGCTGTGGGGAAGAGAAGGGTCATAAGCAGCATCATGACAGGAGCAGAAACAAAACAACATGTCACATGAAATAACCAAATGCAGCAGGCATCCAAGAAGTGAATAACATAAAAAAACAAGTTATTCGCCCCGGATGGCAAGCAATAAAATAACCTGAGTACGGTGTCACAGCGCCCCTGATAGCAAACTTAGCCTTAGAGAAACCGTTGTTGGGGTCCTTCAGCGAGGTCCATCATGTCGGCGGTTGTAGGAGACACGGGCTCTCTTGTGCGAATCCCTCCTGGGGTTCAAGAGATCCTTGGTTGAGGGGGAAAAGGAAGGTGCAGCAGGGGAATCAATACTGATATGCAGGCGAGATTTGATATATTCAGCTGCCTCATCAGGATGGGAGAACGACAGGGCTTCCCCATGCTGGTCTGTAAAACGCAGAACTGCAGGGTATGCCAGTGTAAATTTGATCCCTTTATGGAACGAGGCATTACAGGAAGGTTGAAAAGCTTTACGTCGGCGGGCAACTTCTTGCGAGTAGTCAGCAAACAATAAAAGCTTGTGGCTATCCAGGACAAGCGATTTTGCATTCTTGAAGGACTTGAGGATAGCCAGTCTGTCAGAATAGTTAAGGTAGCGTACAATGACAGGACGAGGTGTCTTGCGATCATTGGAGGGGGCTCCCAAACGGTGAGCCCGTTCAATCGTGCAGGGAGTGGGAATGCCAAGGATCTGCGGAATCTGCGTGGTACACACCTCCATGAGCATGCTGGCGTTGAAGGATTCAGGCAGCCCGATGATACGCAGGTTAATCCTTCGTGACCTGTTTTCAAGGTCATCCAGCTTTTCAAGGATATAGTGTTGTGTCTGAGCAAACTTGGCATCTTTAGTGAAAGATGATTGGAGTTCATCTTCTATATCAGAGATTCTGTGCTCCACCTCAGATAGGCGTTTGGCCTGTTCAGTAATGTCTTTCCTGAGCTGAGCCACCCCTGCCGCAACCGCCGTCTCCACAGCCTCCTTAATGGTGGGAGAGAGGATTGCAGCAACAGCCTGGGCCATTTTTTGATACTGAGCATCTTCCGGCGAAGCAGGCTGTACAGCCGACATGTGGGGAGAAGCCGTGCCATCCATGGGCTCAGCAACGGCCATGATGCCTGCGGGGGAGGGCGCTCCCTGCTGCTGCGAGTCCTGGCGGGGTAACGTGGTGGATCCGGTCCCGTTGTGGACCACAAAGCGGTCCATCAGATCGGCTATATGCAGCGGTACCTCGAGGGGTGAGTGTGGCCGGGATCCGAGGCTTCCGGATCGGTGTGCGGGAGGTTTTGTATACTGATTATGCCGGAGCCGCCGTCTCTCACTCCTGTCTCATGTGGCGCCGGAACCGGAAGTGTGTTTAATTCTTATACCAACATCTACAGCATAATGCTCAAAATTCCACTGTGGTCATAATTGCTCTATAAGTTGAAGGGGTTTTAAACAAATACCATTTGTTGCATATTACTTTATGTCTAACCACATTTCTTCTAGATATATACAAGAGTTCTTCCAACCAACATAAATCATCTATTCCTTTCCACCATTGTTTCAGTGTCGGAGCTTCTATTTCCCCCCACATAGCTGGAATTGGTGCTTTCGCTGCATTTAGGAGATGTGGAACAATTGAGCTCTTATATACATAAGGTGGATCGCTAGTACAGTGAAAGAGTATTGTCCAAGGGTCCAACTGTATTATGTAATTAGTTATTTTTTCTATGTAATCCACCACTTGTTGCCAAAATTGACGGATTTTCAAGCAATCCCACCAAATGTGAGCGTGGGAATCAGATTTCCCACATTCTCTCCAACACAGCCATGATTTAGAGGGAAAATTTTTTTGCAGTTTAACTGGTGTATAATACCATCTTGCTAATAATTTATAATTAGTTTCATTCATTTTTGATGAAACTGAAGTTGTGCACATTAAACACAAAATTTTATCTTTCTGTGTATCCCTCAATGGGTGTTGTAGATCTAGTTGCCATTTTTCAAGATATTTTGGATATGTAGATGAACGAATACTTATTAGGGCTTTATAGAATTTAGATATCCCATGGGGAGGGGAAAGTTTATTCTGAAATATTAGCTCAAATGGGTTTAATTCTTCTATACCTCTTAAGAGTTGTGGCAAAGCTCTTATAAACCCCGCGAGCTGATTATATCTCCATTTGTCCAACTACTTGATTGGTTGGTCCCTCAAAATCTCCATAAGAGGTTTAAGAGAGCCAGCACCAAGCACCTGGTGGAGCAATAAGGGTCCCTCCTGTGACCATCGGGCAAAACCCGATGTTTTTTTTTCCATAAAAAGGCGTTTCTAAAATACCGTGTGACATAAAAAGTTGCAATGACCGCCAATTTATTCCCTAGGGTCTCTGCTAAAAAAAAAAATAATGTTTGAGGGTTCAGAGTAATTTTCTAGAAAAAAAATTATGATTTTTACATGTAGGAGCGGAGTGCCAGAAATGGTGCGGTATATAAGTGGTTAAGACCGCCCAGTGCAGATTTACTGCGGCAGGCTGCCTCTCCTGCATGAGCCGACATAGCCCTACAGCGGGGTTGCCTTTGCACGGGGCTGGTGGCCGCGATTGCCGCCGGGCACCCATGATCCCTCCCCGCTGAGAGAGGAAGACGATCAGCCGTTGTAAACACAGCTGACCATTCTTCTCTCTGAAATGATCACAGAGCGCCTGTGATCCTTTTATATAGGATAATTTCACAAGTCCCTCCCCTACACAGTTAGAAAACACTCCCCTTGGCTCACATTTAACCCTTTGATCGCCCCTAATTTAACCCCTTCCCTGCCAATGTCATTACAGTAACTGTGCATATTTTTAGCACTGATTACTGTAGTAATGTCACTGGTCCCCCCAAAATTGTCAAAAATGTCAGTTAGGGGTCCGATCTGTCCGCCGCAAGGTCGCAGTCCCACTAAAAATCGCTGATTGCCGCCATTAAATAAATATGACTGCGGGTATAGGATTGTGTATATGGGATTGTATGGTTGGGATTTCATTACTGTTTTTTTTTTTTTATTGGTTGAGCCAGATGGACTTGTGTCTTTTTTTCAACCCCGACTAACTATGTAACTATGACATAAATCTTTCCCCTAGTTTGTAGATGCGATAACTTTTGCGCAAACCAATCAAAATACGCTTTTATGAAAAATATGTAGCAGAAAACAAATTGGCCTAAAAGGATGAAAAATTTTGATTTTTCATTTTTGTTTTTGGGGGGAATGTTATATAGCAGAATGTAAAAAATCTTTTTTTCTTTTCCAGAAATGTACTTATTTTTTGTTTATGGCACAAAAAATTTAAATTGCACAGGTGATAAAGCACCACCAAAAGAAAGCTCTATTTGTGGGGAAAAAAAGACATCAATTCTATTTCGGTACAGTATCGCACGACCGCGCAAGTAACAGTGCCGAATCGCAAAAAGGGGCCTGGTCATTAAGGGGGCAAATCCTTCTGGTCCAGAAGTGGTTAAGATACAAATCAGATTTCTGGCATCCCCTGCAATAAAAAATGTCTTTTTTGGTGAGATGCTCTCAATAGGAAGACGTCTAACGGGATGGTTGTATTACCATGTTAACCACTTTACCGCTGCTCACTAGAGCTCTACTGCGGCAAAGTGGCTCGATAACGTCTGGTGACGCAGACCTACGTCGCCAGACATTCCCCTATCTCGGCGGAGCGCGCGCGCCTCCGGAGGCTCGCTTCCGCTGTTTTCAGTCACAGCGGGAGTCGGGCCAGGGGAGGAGCGGCCGCTCTTCCCCCGATCGTCGGGGAATCGAGTCTGCAGATCCGCTCGCTTGTGTAAACAGAGCGGGTGGATCTCCTAAGTGACAGGCAGGGTCAGATTGCAGGGTTCAGCATAGCTGAACCTGCGATCTGTCCCTGTGTCACTCAGTCACCTCCCCCCACACACGTCAGTAAGCACCAGGCATATATTAACCCCTCCCTCTCCAATAAAAATTAACCCCTTCCCTGCTAGTGTCATTTTTACAGTAACAGTGCATATTTATAGCACTGATTACTGTAGTAATGTCACTGGTACCCCCAAAAGTGTCAAAAATGTCAGTCAAGGGTCCGATCTGTCCGCCGCAATGTCGCAGTCCCGCAAAAAAAATCGCAGATCGCCGCCAGTACTCGTTAAAAAAAAAAAACCCCAAAAACGACAGAAATATTTCCCTTAGTTAGTAAACGCAATAACTTTTGCGCAAACCAATCAAAATATGCTTATTGCAATTTTTTTTACCAAAAATATGTAGCAGAAAACAAATTGGCCTAAAATGATAAAGAATTTTGATTTTTACATTTTTTTTCGGGGGGAATTTCATATAAAAATATGTGAAAAATGTTATTTTTTCAAAATTGTCGCTATTTTTTTGTTTATAGCGCAAAAAGTAAAAATCGCACAAGTGATCAAATACCACCAAATGAAAGCTCTATTTGTGGGGGGGAAAAAAGGACGTAAATTTCGTTTGGGTACAGCGTTGCATGACCGCGCAATTGTCAGTTAAAATCGCACAGTGCCGAATCGCAAAAAGTGGCCCAGACGTAAGACAGCAAAATCCTCCGGTGGTAAAGTGGTTAAAGCTTATATGAGGTCCCGTATAAAGCATTACTGGTCGTCAATCTTTGCTTTCTTCACTGACACGTTGCACCTGCCGGTACCGCATACTCCAGAGGTTGGACTGCTGGGCATCTTAAATAATTTTGTACACCGTGTTCATGCTAGGGCCCTGATCCGCATATTACTGTTTTACGCTAGGAAAGTACTATTGCTGCACTGGATGAGTATTGAGCCGCCCGCGGTGCAGCAATTCTATGGTATGGTACGAAGGGATATGCCACTGTATATATTGATATACAAGAGTAGTGGGTGTCCCAGTAAGTTTACTAAACTTTGGCAGCCCTGGCTGAATGTTCATGATTCATTCTGGACGGAAGCCCCTCTGCCTCAGAGTTTGTAAACTGATTGGGACCGGGGTGCTCCCTCTGGTGTCACGGATTGTATGTGACGACTATACTGTGGTGTCAGTTGCCCCCTCGGGGCCGGGTTGGTGGAGGGTGGGGGAAGATGTGTGTGTGTTGTGCGTGATTTCGCACATGTAGGATGTGTGTGTGTGGCTGTTTGTCTTTTGTTCCTCCTGTTTTGTTTTTTTGGGATCTCCTTGATGCCCTACTTGAATTTGTCCTACAGGCTATCCTTTAAGTTCCAGGTGGGGCCCTGCTGTTAGGGCCCCTTCCCTCCCTCCCTCAGTTGGCTGCGGTTGGCCTGTCAATGCATCTGTTATTGTGTTGACATGTTTTACACTACTTTCAGAGTCCATTCACACTGCCGCGACTTGTGAGGCGAATTGTGTGCCCTCAAGTCGCTTGACATAACAAATACCATGTAAATGAATGAGAGCCGTCTTAATATGCACTACTGAAGTCGCTCCGACTTCAGAAAAGGGTCCTGTACTACTTTGAGGCGACTTGTATCCGACTTGTGCCCATAGACTTCAATGGGAGTCGCCTCCAAGTCGAATCCTTATCTTATTTGAAGCGACTTGTTATCAGACTTTCCAGGAAGAAGAAAGAGATTAGCCAGGCATTCCCCACATTGCAGCCATGCCTACAGTTCCTATATAGTTACACATCCCATGAGGCATTGTAAAACTCTGACATTCACAGACATGACTAGGCATGATGGGAATTGTAGTTCCTGAACAGCTGGCGGGCTGTAGTTTGAAGACCCCTGCTATATACTATTATCTCTGCCTGGTCTATGTGAGTGGCACTGGTGGACACAGATAAGTGGCACTGGTGGGCAGTGGCACTGATTCGTGGCACTGGTGGACACTGATACGTGGCACTGGTGGACACTGATTCATGGCACTGATACGTGGCACTGATACGTGACACTGGTGGACACTGATACGTGACACTGGTGGACACTGATATGTGGCACTGGTGGACACTGATTCGTGGCACTGATACGTGGCACTGATGTGTGGCACTGGTGGACACTGATGGACACTGATACGTGGCACTGGTGGGCAATGAGGAAATGAGTAAAAAAAACTGAAAAGGGGAATTAGGTCACAACACATCATATTCTGATTGACCAAATACAAAGTCGTCTGTCATATAAGTCGCGCAAAATAATTCACAAGTCGCGGTAAAAAGTTGCTCCGACATGGGGCGACTTATGGTCGCGGCAGTGTGAACCGGCTCTCACTGTGAACACTTTCTCATAGTTCCTTGCCTTGGTTGTAGTGTTTTTGTTGTGTATTGTATTGCAAAATGATAAATAAACACCTTTCAAAAAAAAAAAAAACTTGTATGAGGAGGAATTGGGGATGTAAGATCATCTACTATAACACAGCATGAAAAGGAGGGTAAGTAGAGCAATGAAAGCAATACTTTTGCTATTTGCTCGCTATAATGCAAAGGAAAATACCTAGAGGCTGGATTTGGGAGAGGCCGATAAAAATAAGTTATAGTGGCCTAACAATAGAGATTTTTTGTTTCTTGTTTAAACAATTTATTGAAGAATAGAATGAGTATACATAGATAAGAATCAATAAAGAAAATTTCCATCTGCAGGGAAAATAAGAAAGGATATAGTGTACTACAATGCGGTAAGAGGGCCGCAGCCCTTAGTGGAATAAGGTTTGCGAGGAGATGCATTCAAGAGGATATTGCATTGTATTTCTTCTACTTACAATTGTAGGGGAAACCCCAAAACTCATGGGTTTCAGTAACATTTTGACTGTTGAAGCCAGGTTGGAAATATATTTATTTTACAAAGATGTAGGTAGAAAGACATGTTTGGAAAGCAATACAATCACATTAGATAGTGTTGGTTTCAAAACAATTAATCTACCTGGCTAAGGACTTACAATACAATGTAATACAATTTATATGTTTTACAAAGGGTAGGACCTATCTAGCCAAAGTTTCTTTGAGGTCAAATCTTGATTGAAATGCGGAATAGTTGTTCACATAGGCTTGTTACTTCCAGTAGTTGTTTAACTGAACAGGTCTTCAAAGGCTGAGATAGCAATCTTGCAAATGAAGAGGTGGGAAACTGATGTTCTCATTTTGACCATCTGCTTTATTACTAATATATTTTTATATTAAAAATATATTTTATTGATAACTAAAATGGCTGTTCCCTCTTCCTTTTTACAATCAATAAATAAAATGTACAAAAAAAAGAGAGGATCATGCAACTTCTTATTTCTTATGCCCCGTACACACTATCAGATTATCTGAAGACTTTTGTCTTCAGATTTACCTTTTCTATGTAGTGCAAGGGCCTGCCGGATTGCATACAAATTGAAAGTGTTTAGGTTTGACCTCATATTATATGGTTTTGGTAAATCTGCAGACAAAAGTCTTCAGATAATCTGATAGTGTGTACAGGGCATTACTGTTACAGATGTAAAAGGCTATAGGTATCAGTATCGTAGTTACAGATAAGTATGGTAGCAGGATCACTGTATACCCTCTCAGAAATGAAAGCTCAAGAGAGAGCAAACCTAGTGAAGCAAAAATTAGGATACCAGGGTCTCCAGTGAACAATAGAGATTTTTTGTGCAGCTTCTGGTTGTCATTGTGGGGGTCATCAGGACAGGTCACTCCCCAGGAAGTGAGAGGATACCTTGTTAAAGTAGAAAATGCCCTCTTAGACAGTTGTCACTAAAAAAAAATGTCTCCAATAGAAGGTTTCCCCTCTTTCTTTTCTAGTGGCAACTCACATTTTTCGAATGTCAACTACTTTCTGTCTCAGTGACAATAGTTATCAGGATAAATAGAGTAAATCACCCACTGGGGATAAAACTACAACTGTAAAAATACAACTAGGACCTGCCAGAGCTTCGAAACCTGTCACTAATCAGTCCACAGCTAAAAAGGTTTTGGCTTTGGATGCACTTTAATTCAGTGGTGTCCCTTGTCCACCCCCGACCTGCTGAATGGACCATGAAAGAGCAGCAGCCAGCTCATAAGGTAATTTCTCTGCTCACTCTGTTCACTCATCCTGTCAGCATGTTCCACAGCACATAGCACACCAGACTGGCTTCCGGTCCATCCACACTGCCGTGGCAAACTTTATACAGGAGGTAGGTTGCATGTGGCAGGCAGTACTGCTACAAATGCAACCCATTCAAGTAGATAGGACTGCAACCTTACCTTATATGCCAACCCCCCACCTGCTGTATTATAACCTATAAATCTAAAAGGCAAAGTTGTGTGATACATTGCCATTTTATGTTAAAGGTTTCCTTTAACATCTGGAACCTAAACACAGCCATATGGGTCACATATTTGCATTCAAAGGATGGTGTCTCTTGAGGCATGGGCAATGATTGTCTGGCTGTACCCAAACCTTACACTTTGACAGTGGCCACGTGACTCACCACTGTGGTGCCACATGACCCAGCACTGTGGTACCACATGACCCAGCACTGTGGCAGCTGATGTGTAAAATTCACATATTTCTGGTATAAAGAATTTCGTTTTTTTTTTTTTATACTTTTAGCACATAGAGACCTATACCAGGGGCTTTCATCTTAATTTTCTTTAGTAATTTAAAAGCGCTTCCTCCTGTCTTAAAGACTACCTGAACCATGGAAGCCATGCCTAAAAAAGGCAACCAGAGGACTAATCATGAGTATTGCTTGTAGTCTTCCTGCAGCTGATCTTTCCCAATTGCTGACCTACAATGCCTTGTCTACTCTGTGGAGGCAGCCATCTTGGTAGAGGCAGAGCATTGCTGGTTCAGGTCAGAGTGTTCCGCTGATGACTGGTGGGGGATATTCAAAATGTAGCTGGTGTGTAAAGCACAGATACACAGAATGAATACAGGAGAGCAGAGCAGCAGTGTTTTCAGCCTACCAGATTGAAATTTACTGTCACAACACCCAAATTTTACTAGCACAGCCAAGCTTTTACTGGCATTTCCAAAAGTTACAAGAGAAATTAATTTTATGGTAAGTCAAAAATTCAATTTTATTAGTGTACTGCTTAGGGACAATAAGCAGATGTTCCCCATAATAGAGTAAATCTTAATTCTCTGAGTGCCTACCTCTGCGTGAAAGCAAATCAGATCAAAAAAAAACTATGTAAAAGCTCAACTTTTTTTTCTTTGTTCTCTATATATTAGATGGTCTGTGTTATCAGATTTCTTTCTGGGTCAGAATTCTTCCTGCTAATGTGATTTTTTTTTTTTTTTATGCACATTTTATGTTATGGGTGTCAATGCTGTTTTAATAAGTCAACCTTTAGGCATTAAAATACTTTCACGCCTTATCCTATCTTTTCAATTCAATCATATCATTTTCCTTTTTCTGTATTTAAAACATGCTTTTTTCAAAACCTCTCCATTTAACTTTAGTGTCTTTATTTAAAACAGAACTATTCCATGTTGAAAACGGCACCCATGTATTTATGAATAGTGGTTATGCCACTGCTCAGCCATTTGCTTTGTATTCAGCCTGATATTGCATTCCTAAAAATAACCTTTCAGCAACTTTTCCTGCCTACATAAATACAGTACATTTCTACTAGGTCACAATATACAGCAAAAATATAATTTTGCAAATAACTGTTAATAATATCTGTCATTGAGCTCCAGTCAGTGAAATTGCCTAGGCTGGGATGATGTCATCAGGTTGCTGCAGACAGAGGCAGTAAGTTACAAGGTAAGAGACTGTAGTAGGGGGATAATTTGTGTAAGCCAAGAACTGTACAGACACAAGAATTTACATGATTGTCATTTCTGAGCTGGCATCTGTTTAGGACGTAGCTGTTGACTCTGGTTAATGGCTGCACAATGATGGATAGTTCAAAAGGAAAATGACCGCACTCCGAAATAAATCAAACAGGAGTGTATTTATTCCACATCAAAAATAGGCATCAAACTACAAACTGTGAGACCTAGGACAAAGGTAGACGCGTTTCACGACTAGGAATGTCGCTTACTCATTACCAAGATCATTCTGAGTGTGCACCAACCAAAGATAAAGATACATATGCAGCTGAAGGTGATGAACTTGATTAGTAGTTGATGGAAGTGAACCGCTGCTAAATATCTATGGTCTGATTGCACAGACAGAATGATCCCCAGTCAAACCAAAACACATAAGTAAAAAGTGCACATAGTTACAACCATTTGCAAAAACACAATCCAAATAATACAAACATGATCAATACACTTCACATCAAAATAATTTTTGTACATATATATGCAAAAATGTAAATACATTTTTTTTTTTTTTTTTTTGCACAATGATGGAGCCATTCTTCTGTTGATAAAGAGTAGATTAACCACTTGAAGACCAGGTCTTTTTTTTTTTTTTTTGCTAGAAAATTACTAAGAACCCCCAAACATTACATTTTTTTTTTTAACTGCTTGCCGACCGCCGCAAGTAGATTTACTGCGGCGGTCAGCCCCTGCCAGGCAGAGTGACGTTAATTAACGTCACTAGCCTGGGAGGGTCTGGGGAGCGAGCGCGCGCCCGCGGAGGCGCGCTCCCGCACGGTCACGCACCCCCCCCGCGCGTGTGACCAGCGGACCCGATGTCCGCCGGCCACTCGGCGATTGTCGGGGGAAGAGGGAGAATGTCAGGCAGCTTGTGTAAACAAGCTGCCTGTCATTCTCATCGCTGTAAAGACACTGATTACACGGATCTAGTATGTAGATCCGTTGATCAGTGTCCTTACAGCTAGAGCCACAGCCAATCACAGTAAGAATCACGCCCCTAGGGACACACACAGCCCCTCCCTCCCAAATAAAGTTAACCCCTTCACTGCCAGTGTATTTTTACAGTAACAGTGCATATGTATAGCACTGATTACTGTAGAAATGTCACTGGTAACCCCAAAAGTGTCAAAAATGTCAGTCAAGGGTCCGATCTGTCCGCCGCAATGTCGCAGTACCGCAAAAAAAATCGCAGTTCGCCGCCATTACGCGTTAAAAAAAAAAAACAACAAAAATGACAAAAATCTTTCCCTTTGTTAGTAAACGCGATAACTTTTGCGCAAACCAATCAAAATACGCTTTTTGCGATTTTTTTTACCAAACATAGGTAGGATAAAACAAATTGGCCAAAAATGTTAAAAAATTTTGATTTTTACATTTTTTTTTGGGGAATTTCATATAAAAAAATGTGAAAAATATTGCTATTTTTGCAAAATTGTCGCTCTTTTTTTGTTTATAGCGCGTGATCAAAAAATCGCACAGGTGATCAAATACCACCAAAAGAAAGCTCTGTTTGTGGGAAAAAAAGGACGTCAAATTCGTTTAGGTACAGCGTCGCACAACCGCGCAATTGTCCGTTAAAGTCACGCAGTGCCGAATCGCAAAATACCCCCTGGTCTTTTAGCAGGAAAATCCTCCGGGGCTTAAGTGGTTAAGCAAAGGCCCTAGAGAATAAAATGGCAGTCATTGCAATTTTTATGTCAGCCTTTATTTGCACAGCGGTTTTTTAAACACTTTTTTTTTTGGGAAGAAATACTCTTCTATAAATATTACTGCAAAAAACTCAATATATAACCTAATTTTTTGTGAATCTATAAAAGATGATGTTGTGCTGAGTAATCAAATACCTAACATGTCATGCTTTAAATTAGCACATGATTGTGGAATAGCGACAAACTAGAACACTTACAAAATCTCCATAGGCATTGCTTTAAAAATTCTTACGGATTACCAGTTTAGAGTCACGAAGGAGGCCTAACACTAGAATTATTACTCACGCTATAACATTTGTGGCAATGCCTCACATATGCTGTGCAAAGAAATATCACATATACATATGTGACCTACGTATGCGTTCGCTTCTGAGCGCGCGCACAGGGGGGACAGGGATGCTTTACCTCTTGCCGACCGCCTGCCGCAGATTTACTACAGCAGGCTGGCTCGGCTGCGCAAACTGAAGTAGGGGTACTTCGGCTCGTGCGAGTGGGCCTGGGGGCCCGCCCCCACTAGGCAGCAGGGATGCTGATGCACTGGACCGGCGGCACTGATTACCGCCAGGCACCCGCGATCATTTCCCGCTGAGAGAGAACACTGGTCAGCTGTTGTAAACACAGCTGACCATTGTTCTCTCTAAAATGATCACAGAGAGCCTGTGATCCTTCTATATAGGAACACAGGTCTCTGTGATCATTTCACAAGTCCATCCCCATACAGTTAGAAAACACTCCCCCTAGGCTCACACCTAACCCTTTGATCACCCCTACGTTAACCCCTTTCCTGCCAGTGTCATTTTTACAGTAACAGTGCAAATTGTTAGCACTGATTACTGTAGTAATGTCACTGGTCCCCCAAAAAGTGTCAAAAAGTCAGTTAGGGGTCTGTTCTGTCTGCCGCCATGTCGCAGTCCCGCTAAAAATTGTAGATCGCTGCCATTACTAGTAAAAAAATAAAAATGACAAATCTTTCCCCTAGTTTATAGACGCAATAACTTTTGTGCAAACCAATCAAAATTCACTTATTGCGACTTTTTCTTTTTTACCCAAAATATGTAGCAGAATACAAATTGGCCTAAAAGGATGAAAACTTTTTTTTTTTTGGGAATGTTCTAAAGCAAATCCTTCCGGTCCAGAACTGGTTAAACATTTTTTTTTCTTTTTTCCCTGTCCCTTTTATTTGTATTTTTTTTATCAAATGTAAACATCCCTTGTGATAGAAATAAGGCATGACAGGTCCTCTGCATAGAGACATCTGGTCTATAATACCCCAGATCTCTCCTCTACCCTGAAAAAAGCATGAAATAAAAAAAAAAATACAAAAAACATTAATTTGATGCTTTAAAAAAAAAAAAAAAAAAGTCAGTGTTTATATCTGCCCTAACTGGGAGTGACATAATGCCGTCGCTTCCGGCCTCCTAGAACATAGAGATGGCTGGGGACCTTATAGTACTCGACCAGCTCTGTGATAACCTGGGCGGCACCGCCGGATCAAATACCGGGCTGCACGGTCACAGGGGAGAGCCCTAAGAGGCAGAGGGAAGGGGAAACAGTACCTCCCAACGCCTGGAAAAGCAATCCAGTGGCTGACTAGGATTGCTTTTAGATGAAAGGGCAGGCTGTAAAAAAAAAAATGGGTTTATGACATATGGCTGTAGCCATAACACCGGTACATGTACCTTGTTTGGCTGCAAGTGGTCAAGGAATTGCCAAGGGGAGTATTTTGGTCCATTTGAGAGGTAATAAATACCTATAAGGCCCCTTTCACACAGGCGGACCATTCAGATCCGCCTGTCCGTGTTTTTTTTTTTTGGCGGATCTGAACGGTCACCCCATGCATGTCTATGGGGCATCGGATGTCAGAGGAGACATGTCGGCTGAGATCCGATCCATCAAATCTGGACGTATGGAAACCCTATTTTCCATCCGTCCAGCGGATCGGATGGGATCGAATGAGCACGGACAGATGATTCATTCCCATCCGATTCCCCCATAGAGATGCATGGGGACCTGACAGCTGTGTCTCCGCACACAGCAAGAAGAACAGCTGTCATCCTCCTGCTCAGCGGGGGATTGGCGGATCGATCCCCCGCTGAGATATCCGGACTCCTATTGTGAAATTGCCCTAAGTTTTGTACTTTCACATTATGTAGCATGTCAGCACTTCACAGGGAATAAACAATCTGATGCAAGGCCAACTTTAAATTTCCATCGACCATGTTCTGTCATCTCTGCCTCCTGTATGTAGCACTGTGTACTACTCTTTGGCAGAGAGCCAAGTGTCCTGATTAGAAATTAGCTTCGGCATCATCCAAACTCAACTCTGGCCAAACTCCAAACTTTTCCCCTCTGGTGTGCTGCAGGCTGGGTCATTACTTTGTAAACCTAGAGGTGGACTGTGAGCCTGGAGGTTTCTCATGCTCATGTGCACATGGTGGTTTATCTCTAATGTGGAGAAAACCTTGTTTTCTCTGAGTAATTAAAAGTTTGGTTCTGAGTCCTGAAGCCTGGAGGCTTTCTAGAGCTTGGGATGGAATAAAGCATTCATTCCTACTCCCACATCTTACTTAGAAGACCTCATTATTAGTCTCAGCGGCTCATTGAAATTAAAAAAGAGCATAAGTTCAGAATTCAGCTAGAGATGAGTTTGGAGGATGCCCAAACATCTAGTCCCCATGTACACAGAAGAAGGGGGGGAGGCCATGACTCTTTAGGAAGCAGCTAGAACAGACTAAGGTCCAAGGTTCTGCTGCTGCACTTACACACCTCTGTGACGTGTATACATGCAGCCACTGGGAGGGCACTTTTGCAAGTGTAGCACTGCCCCCTTAAGGGCTCCTGGATTGTTCACCTTGGGATCCCCCTGGGTTACCATTAGCAACTGCAGCATGCACAATTATACTCTTTATCGTCTGACTCAGTCAATGAACAGTCTAGGGGATGTAGTTGTTTTGTGGTTTTATTTAAATTAGGGATGGGAGAAGGGAAGAGTGGGATACTCCAACTTGAACTATTCACAGTAGATGAGGAGTCCTGTCTGAAGATGCAGCTAGGCTGCTGATTCACCTTTCCAATTAGATGAATTTAGTATTAAGTCTCTATGTAGATGACTTGTTAGGATAAATTATCTTCAGGATACACACCTAGTACCCCCTTTCACTCCACCTGTTGACACCCGTCCTCTGACTATCCTATACCGGGGTGGTCCCCCTCAGGTCAGGCCTCTAGACACAATTCCCTGTACTCATGATACTGTTTTCGAGGATCTCCAGTGTCTCTACCCCCTCAGTCAGCTCTCATGGACCTCTGGGTTCACCCACTTCCTCCTGGTCCCCAGGCCGACTGCCTGTGACCGTGTGCTACTACTATAGAGGAGGAGGCAGCCGCCACCCTCCCTCCGGGACTCTTCTCACCAGCCAAAGACCCCTCAGCACATGTGCTCCTGGCTTTTATACCACATCTCAGAATGCACGAGACAATCAGTCTGTGCCAATCACTGGGGCTGTATCAAAACCTGTGTACTCATTGGTCAGATTTCCTCCACTGTCCAATATGCCTCCCTATTGGACCAGTGTGAAACACTCCCTAGACCAGATGAATCACACACTGAGCACTATGAGCAGACCTAACTAACAGATCCTGCTCTCTGGTAGGCAGAAAGCAATATAGATTTGTCTGCTGCTCCTCTGATAGGCAGACAGAGCCCAAAACTATACTCTCTCACTAGCACCTACCTAGGAGGGTGCTACACAAGTATACCAACTTGACCTCTGGAAGATTTTACCCCCTTGACCAGGCTGCTTTTTTGCTATTCAGCACTGTGCTACTTTAACTGGCATTTGCGTGGTCAAGCAACACTGTACGCAAATTAAATTTTTATCATTTTTTTTTAACACTAATATAGCTTTCTTTTCGTGATATTTAATCACCACTGGATTTTTTTTGAGTATAAACTACAAAAGACTGAAAATTTAAAATATATATTTATATTTTATACTTTGTTGTAAAACATATTAAATAAAACCAAATGTCTTCATAAATATAGGCCAAAATGTATTCGTATTATTGAAAAAAGAAATCCCAATACGTGTATATTAACTATTAACTATGGTATATATATATATATATTTGAAAATTGATAATTTCTAATGTACCGACGGCCAATCTAATTTCTTGAGGCCCCAGAATGCCAGGAAAGTACAAATACCTTCAAATTTTTTGGAAAGTAGACAATCTGAGGCATTTCATGAAGTTATAATTTTTTGTCACAATTTTATTTATTTTTTTACATACTCTCACCAGTGCAGTACAACAGCATCATATGACTGGTGTGGCGGTGATCAGAGACACTGACTGGTGATAGTATGTTAAATCATTTTTTATTCAATTGTTTAAACTTTCTTTTTTCTTTTAGCATTTTATTTTAATTTATTATTATTATTATTATTATTTTTTTACATACTTTCATCAGAGTAGTTCAGTTTCAGCATAGTAACATTGTACTACTCTGGGGGGTGATCAGGGTTTTTGTTTTACACTTTTCAGTTACAATGATGATTATTATAACAGCAAAGTTTTCATCTGTCATGAATGGGTTACATTCATAACAACTGTGATCAATAGCAATCTGTGATTGACAATAGCTAATCACATGGTGCAAGGGTATTGTGACTGGCCCAGGTACAATGTGATAGCTGTGGGCCAATCACAGCCTAGGAAACACAGCTGTTATGAATGAATTGTGATCATGTGATCGCATAGCAAAGCAGTCAAGTAATGGCAATCGCAGTCAATGGTGTCACTGTGTGCATGTGGTAATTGACATACAGGTATATCACTTAGCCTGTATTTTCTGGCCATCCGCAGTATATGTACTGTGGATGGTGTAACGGAGATATAGGCCTAAAATAACCATGTTTGGCAACTGGACACAGTAATGCACAACAATTTTGCCATGAAAATAGTAAGGCTACAGTTCATAAATGGTGAAGCTACAGGTGTGCTTTAACAATAGATGTTTCCAATATACAGTACAAGACCTGTAGCTTATCTAAAACTCTTCAAACATAGTTTTTTTAAATGTATCATTTCTTTTTCGTTCACTGACAACCACAGCTTCAAGTCTTCAGACCATTGGGCTTCATGCTCTCTCATTTTGTTACGCCCCTGGCGCATTCCCAGGGGGTATACCATCACTTCCTGCTGTAGGACTCCAGTTGTTTCTGCCTAGTCAGGAGTAAGAACCTGGCTCTCTGCTGGGATATGCGGTCCTGGCATTTTTTCAAATTTAAATGGAATTTTTTACTTTTTTCTTTATTATTTTTGTTCCTGTGTGAAACTACAATCAACAGCCAGACTGGGCGACGCACTGGATAGCCTAGATCCTTACAGTCTTTCCAGTCTGGCCTGCGAACGCGACCCAACTATTAGCTTCGCTCTAGGTTGGCCGCAACATAGCCCCACTGGACGGAGGCTGATTGGCGAGTGAAACACCTTGCGAGGTCGCAAAGCTCTGGTCATGACAGCAGTCACGACCAGATTTGCAGCGTAACTCAGGCCGCAGCACCTTCTTTCCGAGATGGTGCGGTGGACTGCTGGGAGTGACACCCGCCTGGTGACAGTGGTATGTTGAGTATTGTCTCCCCTCATTTCCTACGGAATTGCTCGGGTGGTCGCGGGCCCCTCCTGGGGATGGTAGGCCCCTCCTGTGCCCTTCCTCCCCCTTGTATTTTACCCTTCTCCTTTGCTGGGTTTTCCCCTGAGTAGGTGCTCTCATCTGTCCCCCCCCCCCGGCCCCTTGTGGGGCCATGGGTGAGTTTGGATAGGGGGGCTGCATGGTGCTGGGCCGGAGGAGGAGGAGCAGTAGGTGTTGCTGCTGTCGGCGCCCTGTAGGGGGTGTCCGTACCTGGGTGCTGCAGGGGTGGGGTCCCCCCCCCCCTGGGGTCTGTGAATTTTTATGTGGGGTCCAGGGTCCCATGCAGCGCTGCCCGGTACCGCCATTTTGCTGTGGATTCTGTATTCCTGGCTTTGGGGGCCATGTTTGTGTAGTCCAGCGCCCATGTTTTTGGTTTCCCTATAGAGTTTTAATGGCGGCTTTTTCCTGTAGTCTGATGCAGTGCTTAGGCTGCGGGGGACCTCTAGTGTCAGGTCAGTGTTTCCTCTTCCTCTTTCCAGCAGTGCCGCAGACCGTTTTGGCGATCTCTAGCCCGGGTGGTGAGTCTCTGGGGGGGTATCTATCCTTCCTCTGCTGTATACAGCGCCACGGGTGCACTGATTCTTGTGGTGCACAGAGGGAGAGGGGCCTCCCATTTAAAAAAATGTTTTCTTTGCCTAGCAGCGCGGTTATGTTTAACCCTTCATGGCCATGGAGCCTTTGGAGCACGTTTCACCACCCGATCCACTCCTGGAAGCTGCGGGACCCTCTGAGGCTTGCGTTCCACCGAGCTCAAGTGACGTCACGATGTGCGTTCAGAGTGACCTCTGAAGATGTCTAGCCAATGACGAAAAGCGTTAGGTAGAACGCACGTCGTGACGTCACTTGAGCTCGGTGGAACGCAAGCTGGAAGTACAGCTTTCCACACCGTAGCTCGCACTAGTGATGGCGTTTTATTCAATTCTTTCTTGTTTTATTTGGTTTTATTTACATTTGGACCCTGTAATGGCTTATCTAGATATTGTGCAAGAAATATATTTGTTGAAAAACGGTACTGCACTTTCTGGACCTTCCCTTTCTTTCATACGTCCCTGATTGGAGGTTGATGACAGGAGCAGCGTTGCTGTAGGAAAAGGTGCCTATCTGGAGGGAACGTATCCCGGCCCTGGGGGTCACCAAAGCTCTAACGGTCTTAGTGTCGTAAGGCACATAGGACCCATATGATCTGGTGAGTGTGAAATTCTTCTATCTTGTCACGGTGGAGCATAAGGAGTGACACCAGGGATAGAGTGGAAAACCTATCACGGAGCACCAAGCACTATTCACTGTGCACTTTTTTCTGAACTTTCACCACTAAGAAGTCACATTATAATAATTTTCTATATTTTCTATATTTTCTAAAAGTCTATTCTATTTAATATTTATTATATTTATATTTACTAATTTCTGTATTTATATCTGAAGTGTATCAATTTTAATATACCACTTGCAATAGATCACGGGGTTTTATATGCACTTTAATAAGTTTGGATTTTTAACAGTGTTAGGACTATTTTTCCTTATTATTATTTATTCAAGCAAGCGCTATAGGTAATCCTATATAAACAGATTACTTTACACTTGAGCACAAACTGATTTGGTTTCGTTACAAGATCGAGTTTCGGTCCTTGCCTCCGGCAAGGTTCTTTCCTTCCAACTGTCGCCTGTCTCCAAAGCAGCTACAGGGCCTTAACGGAGCAGTGCAGGACCTGTTAGCACAAGGAGTTATTGTGCCGGTTCCAGAGTCTGAACGTTTCCAAGGTTTTTATTCAAATCTGTTCACAGTTCCCAGGAAGGAAGGCAAGGTTTCTTCCGTTCTTGGATCTCAAGGCATTGAACCACTTTGTGAAATTTCAGATGAAGTCCATCAGCACAGTAGTAGCTTTCCTTCATCAAGAAGATCTGCTGGCTTCTATCGATCTCAAGCATGCTTACCTTCATATTCCAATATATGTCGGGCATCAGCTGTTTCTTCGTTTTGCCGTGGGCGAGGAGAACTTTCAATTTGCGGAGTTACCTTTTGGTCTTGTCTCAGCTCCTCGGGTGTTCACAAAGGTTTTGGCCCCTGTGTTGGCCTTGTTACGGCAGAAGGGGATTGCGATACTAGGTTACCTAGATGATCTTCTTCTGCATGCAGAGTATTCCTTGGCTCTAAAAGCCGACTTGGAAGTTACAGTGCGAACTTTGCAGGAGTTCGGGTGGACATTGAATTTTTAGAAAATCAGCACTGTCTCAGTCCACAAAGCTGGACTACTTGGGTCTGACTCTGGACTCGGCGCAGCCCGGGTGATTCTTTCTCAGACAAAACTTCTGAAGCTACAGGATGCGGTTCGGCTCCTGTTGTCCAACCATCGGTCATCACTCAGGACTTGCATGCAAGTGCTGGGTCTGATGGTCTCCACCTTCGAGGCGGTTCTGTTTGCGCAGTTCCACTCTAAACTCTGATCAAATAGAACAAGGATCCAATGTCATTGAACAATCTGATCCTGTTGAGTCAGGGCTCGAGGGAGTTTCTCCTATGTTGTCTCTGCTTCCCTACGTCTGGGAAAATCTTTTCTTCCCCTGTATTGGACTGTAATCACCATGGATGCCAGTCTTTCCGGATGGGGAGGTGTCTTGGGAGTGTGTTCGGCCCAAGGTGTCTGGACTCGGGAGGAGTCCAGGTTGCCGATCAACATCCTGTAAATTTGGGGGATCAGACTTTGTCTTAATGGACAGATCATCTGCAGGGACGCCCTGTGCAGATACATTTGGACAATGCTACGGCTGTGGCACATGTCAATAATCAAGGGGGCACAATGAGTGCCTTGCCGGCCCGGGAAGTGGCAGGCATCTTGAGGTAGGCAGAACTATATGTTCCGGACCTCTCTGCTGTTCACATTCTGGGGGTAGAGAATTGGCAAGCTGACTATCTCAGTTGGCAGACATTGGATCCGGGAGAATGGTCTCTTCACCCAGAGGTATTTTATCGAATGTGTCTTTGGTGGGGGACCCCCGATGTGGACCTGCCGGCTTCCCGTCTCAACAGGAAGGTGCAGAGGTTCGTGTCAAGGTCTCCGGATCTTCTGGCCGACGCTGCAGGCGCTCAGGTGGCTCCTTGGGGTCAGTATCGTCTAACTTACGCCTTTCCTTTAATACAACTTCTGTTGAGAGTGCTACGCAGAATCGAGGTAGAAGGAATTCCAGTCATTCTGGTGGCACCAGACTGGCCTCACCAGTCTTGGTATGCAGGCCTGGAAAATGCTGGTAACAGACATCCCTTGGAAACTTCCAGGGAAGATCTTCTGTCTCGGGGACCAATCTTCCATCCTACTTTACGGTCGCTGGCTTTAATGGGCTGGCAATTGAAAGCCAGGTGTTGAAGGACAGAGGGCTGTCAAAGTCAGTGATTCCTACGCTGTTGAAAGCTAGAAAATCTACTTCCAGGAAGGTTTATCATCGAGTACATTCAACACAAATAGTTGGAAGGATAGGTCCGTCAAAAGAAAGGAGGAAGGAAGTGCTCCCCGAATCTCATATCAAACTTTCACCATCCTGAAATCCAGTGTATGGAGACCACCACCAAGTAGAAGAAATGGCCCCTTACCGCAACGCAATGATCCCCACCACAGAGATCATTGACCGCTTGTAATGGAAATCAGATGGACCAAGTAGATGACAGTCCAGCTCACTAGGAAGATTTCAATGGCTCCACTCGATGTGAGTACATAAATAAAAAGAAGGGACAACTCCCATGGTGAAATACCGTCACACATTTATTTAGACCAAAAAATAGGTGGCAACTCACATTTAGATGGAGATATTACAGCATATATCTCGAGGGAGCAATCCTAGGACCTGGTTCCTAACCAAGAAAATGGCCGCCGCGTCCCCATACACTGGATTTCAGGATGGTGAAAGTTTGATATGAGATTCGGGGAGCACTTCCTTCCTCCTTTCTTTTGACGGACCTATCCTTCCAACTATTTGTGTTTATTGTTCATATGGACTGTTAAGTTCAAAGAGTTAGTATACTAGCGCTACACCATATTTTGTTACATGCTATTTGACCTTATACTCTAATATAGGATCAGGTGTTGGCAGCTGTATATGATGTATATGGTCATTGCGACCTTTTTTAGTATTTTATGTATTTTGTGTATTTACAGTTCTTTGTGATTTTTCACTTTGATTGTAAGCATATCCTATGCTGATCAGTTTTAGCGCAGCAATATCCCCAAAATTTTTCATCGAGTACATTACTTGGTGTGAGTCGCGGGAGGTTTCTCCCCGCTCCTTTTGTGTGTCTCGCTTGTTGGAGTTTCTACAAATGGGTGTAGATCAACATTTGCCTCGGGGCACTATCAAGGGCCAGATATCCACCTTGGCTATTTTTTTTCCAAAGGCCGTTGGCGGCGAAGTCCTTGGTTCACACTTTTGAGCAGGGGGTTCGCCATCTGGCTCCTCTGGTGCAATCCCTGGTATCTCCGTGGGATCTCAATTTGGTCCTGTCGGTGCTTCAAAAGCCTCCTTTTGAAAATCTTTGAGAAACTCCTCTAACTGTTGCAGAAGGTGGCTTTCCTGGTAGCTTTTACTTCCGCACGTCGTGTGTCGGAGTTGGCTGTGTTGTCCTGTCGGTCACCTTACTTGGTGATCCATAGGGACAAAGTGGTGTTGCGACCCTGTCAGGCGTTCCTTCCTAAGGTTTTCTCGGGGTTTCATTTGAATGAAGACATTGTGTTACCGTCCCTATGTCTTATGTCCAAACATCCTGAGGAAATTGCCTTACATTCCTTAGATGTGGTAAGGGCGATTCGGGCGTACCTGATGGTGACTAAACCGATTAGAAAATCTGATTCTTTATTTGTTCTTATGGATGGACCTCGTAAGGGGCAGGCTGCATCTGTTGTGACCATTTCAAGTGGATCAGGCAGAGGGTGGTGCAGGCTTACTCCATTAAGCGTCTGTTCCTCCTTTCCCTGTTAAAGCGCATTCTACGAGGGTGCTCGGTGCCTCCTGGGCCTTCCGTCATCAGGCGTCAGTGGTTGCAAGGCGGCTACGTGGTCGTCTGTACACACATTCACAACATTTTTTAAGGTGGATGTACTTGCATCTTCGAATGCGGCGTTCGGTTGCAAAGTTTTGCAGGCTGCGGTTGATGATTACATTTCTTGAGGTTTTCCTGGTGGTGAGCTCCTGTTGTTACCTGGTTGGCTATGTTTAGCCTTGTTGGGAATTCTGCGTTTGCTGTTTTTTTTTTCCCCACCCCTTATGTTGACACTGCTTTGGGACATCAGTGAACGAAAGAAAAGTGGATTTTTGTCTTACCGTAAAATCCATTTCGATGGGGTTCACTGATGGACACAGCACCCGCCCCTCTTTGGGTTTGAGTTATATGATGTTCTGACACTGCTTGTTACAAACTGGAGTCCTACAGCAGGAAGTGATGGTATACACTCTGGAACTGCCCCAGGGGTGTAACCAAAAAGATTTCCACCTAGTTCTACTCCTAGAGAGAGAGAGCATAAAGCCCAATGGTCTGAAAACTTGAAGCTGTGTCCGTCAGTAAACCTCAGAAAAAAGGATTTGACGGCAAGACAAAAGTCCAGTTTTTTGTAGCTTCTTTTGTGTTACTTTTTATTACGGATGCTGATTTGCCTTAGAAACACCACTTAATGGTATCTGGGCTATTATCTATAATTTCCATGTCCCAGTGGGCTCCTACAG
This sequence comes from Pelophylax lessonae, assembly GCF_965119305.1. Classification (NCBI taxonomy): domain Eukaryota; kingdom Metazoa; phylum Chordata; class Amphibia; order Anura; family Ranidae; genus Pelophylax; species Pelophylax lessonae. The sequence continues at coordinate 117,271,471 of NC_138778.1, forward strand.
AGTCAAATTATCTATAATAATAATTCCTTAATTTATTCTTGTGTTTTTTTCAGTTTGTGGAAACGTTTGAACTTCAACAATGTCACTTATGTGAAGTGGCGCATAATAAACTTCAACAAGCATATTGAAATGTTTATCTTTACTTCCTAGGCATAGAGATTACACTGTCACAGTCTTCCCCGGCGGTCTGGTTTACAAACAGGCAACCCCCTTCCCTTTGTTGCCCCTTCTGTCCACATTGTAGCCTTCATTATATACTCATGATTTTCATCTAGCAAGATTTTCCGTATAACCATTACACTACTGTATATTATGAGCTGCAAATCATTGCCAATAATAGTTTGCTAATTTAATTGCATGTGCTAATATAAGTTTTTAGTTTGAATCAGATAAGTCTTGTCACGTGGACACTTGAGTAAACAAATAAACCCCACATAATAATCGGTGTAAAACTACTTTGAGAGATTTTGTCTTTTTGTGGGGTTTTGTATGTGCCTTTGGATGCTATTGTAATTACCACAATGTAATCAGATGGTGGTGCCCTAAAAGTGGGTCTGCAAAAAATGATTTGCTGGAATAAACATAACCAATCACGTTTAACTTCTGTAAAACTAAGAGGGGTATATGCTAATGCCAGGAGCCTAGCTAATAAAATGGATGAGTTGGAAATGTTAGTTCATGAGGAGGACATAGACCTTGTGGGAATAGCGGAGACTTGGTTCGACCCCTCACATGACTGGCTGGCAAATATCCAAGGGTATTCGGTGTACCGGAAGGACAGGGTAGGAAAAAGAGGGGGAGGGGTATGTCTCTACGTCAAGAACAATGTAAGGGTGATAGAGAGGAGTGACATTACGGAAGGGATGAGTATGGAGTTAGAATCTGTGTGGGTAGAACTCCTTAGGGAAGGAGTAAAGGGAAATGTAATTGTGGGGGTTTGCTATAGGCCACCTAAACAAGGGGAGGAGGTAGAGCTGGAATTTTTAGCACTTTTGGGTAAAGTGGCAAAGCTAGGATCAGTCATCATATTGGGGGACTTCAATTATCCCGACATTGACTGGGGAGAGGGGATTACACACTCACATAAGGCCCGTCTATTCACGGAAACCTTACAGGATAATTACATGTCACAGTTGGTGGACTCTCCGACTAGAGAAAATGCAGTCCTGGATCTATTGATCACTAATGACCCAGACATAATCTCGGAGGTAGGAGTCCAGGACAACCTGGGCTCTAGTGATCACAGGATGATCACATTTAGTGTAAATAACATTAGAACAAGGCAAGTGGGGAACATATTAACCCTTAACTTCAGAAGGGCAAACTTTCCAAAATTGTACTCATTGATGGAAAGGGTAAACTGGGACCGAACCCTGGGAGCACTGACCACAGAGGAAAAATGGGAATGCTTTAGAAACATATTAAGCAAAGGCATCTTGCAGTGCATTCCTATGGGAAATAAATTTAGAAGAGACAAGGCCAAACCTGGCTGGCTAAACCGTAGCGTTAAAAACCTTATTAGGGGAAAAAAAAATGGCCTTCAGGAAATATAAATCAGAAGGCACAGTATTGGCTTTCGACCAATACAAGGAGGCAAATAAGAAGTGTATATTAAAAAAGAATAGCGCGCAAATGCAAAAGAAATTACTACCAAATCTGAAGAGAGTCCATAAATAAAAATGGGGGTTTGGTCCCACCATATGGCCATATCGTGCTCAAGCCCACTACTGCGTCAAAGTACCCCATTATCAGTGGGTCCTACACTATCCATGAAAAAAGAAATGAATCCAGCCTTTCTAACCCTTGGAGATAATACTCCTTGCTGGGAGTGTGCAAATGCACTACAGGGGACTCCTCCTATATCCACTTGATGGTGGACACTGATTGAGTACAGGTGTGTGTGGGGGGTGGGGAGGGCTGCTCAACCTCGATAGTCTGGTCAGACCGAATAATAAACAGGCAAAAATTTGGGGGAGCATACCCATGTATTTCCAAAGCTGCTGCAGCTATGAACCAAAAGACATATATATTAAAAAAGAATAGCGCGCAAATGCAAAAGAAATTACTACCAAATCTGAAGAGAGTCCATAAATAAAAATGGGGGTTTGGTCCCACCATATGGCCATATCGTGCTCAAGCCCACTACTGCGTCAAAGTACCCCATTATCAGTGGGTCCTACACTATCCATGAAAAAAGAGATGAATCCAGCCTTTCTAACCCTTGGAGATAATACTCCTTGCTGGGAGTGATGTGCAAATGCACTACAGGGGACTCCTCCTATATCCACTTGATGGTGGACACTGATTGAGTACAGGTGTGTGTGGGTATGCTCCCCCAAATTTTTACCTGTTTATTATGTATTCGGTCTGACCAGACTATCGAGGTTGAGCAGCCCTCCCCACCCCCCACACACACCTGTACTCAATCAGTGTCCACCATCAAGTGGATATAGGAGGAGTCCCCTGTAGTGCATTTGCACATCTCTCCCAGCAAGGAGTATTCTCTCCAAGGGTCAGAAAGGCTGGATTCATCTCTTTTTTCATGGATAGTGTAGGACCCACTGATAATGGGGTACTTTGACGCAGTAGTGGGCTTGAGCACGATATGGCCATATGGTGGGACCAAACCCCCATTTTTATTTATGGACTCTCTTCAGATTTGGTAGTAATTTCTTTTGCATTTGCGCGCTATTCTTTTTTAATATACATGTCTTTTGGTTCATAGCTGCAGCAGCTTTGGAAATACATGGGTATGCTCCCCCAAATTTTTGCCTGTTTATTAAATAAGAAGTGTAAACACGAAATCAAGATGGCTAAAATAGACTTTGAGAGACAAATAGTGGAGGATAGTAAAAAAAACCCAAAGAAATTCTTTAAGTATATCAACAGCAAAAAAACTAGGGCAGAGCATATTGCACACATAATTAGCGATGATGGGGGGATGGTTACAGAGGACACTGAAAAAGCAACCGTGCTGAATGCTTTTTTTCTCGTCAGTATTTACACAGGAAACGGAGGGGTACACTGACCATGACTGTTTGGTTAGTAGTAATACACAGGACTTGCCACTATGGCTAACAGAGGGTGAAATCAGGGAAAGGCTGGATAAACTTAACACAAACAAATCACCAGGCCCGGATGGTGTACATCCGAGAGTACTCAAGGAACTCAGTAAGGTTATATCCAGACCACTGTTCCTGATCTTTGCTGACAGTATTAGGACAGGAGATGTACCAGGAGATTGGAGGAAAGCTAACGTGATTCCGATATTCAAAAAGGGTCAGAGGCATGTCCCGGGAAATTATAGGCCTGTCAGTTTGATAGTATGTAAACTTCTGGAGGGGATGATAAGGGACTATATCGTAGAGTTTGCTAAAGACAACAGCATCATCAGTAATAACCAGCACGGGTTTACAAATGGGCGTTCTTGTCAAACCAATCTATTAGCATTCTACGAGGAGGTGAGCTGTGAGCTAGATAGGGGCAGACCAGTGGATGTGGTGTACCTAGATTTCGCTAAGGCGTTTGATACAGTTCCCCATAAGCGCTTAATTTATAAAATAAGGTCTGCAGGGATCGACAGCAGGGTTTGCTTTTGGATACAGAACTGGCTAAAAGGGCGTGTCCAAAGGGTGGTAATAAACAGCGCATACTCAGACTGGTCTGAGGTAGTAAGCGGGGTCCTCCAAGGCTCAGTCCTGGGTCCAACCTTGTTCAATTTATTCATAAACAGCATTGAGGTCGGGGTCAGTAGTTCAATAGCAGTTTTTGCAGATGACACAAAATTGGGCAGGGCAATAACCGCACAGCATGAAGCAGATATCCTACAGGATGACCTGGACAAAATAACGGAGTGGGCAACGACTTGGCAAATGAGGTTTAACGTGGAGAAGTGTAAGGTTTTGCACTTGGGGACTAGAAACATAAAAGCACAATACACGTTAGGAGGGGAACCCTTGGGGGAATCAAAAATGGAGAAGGATCTGGGAGTCTTGGTTGATGATAGACTAGGCAACAGCATGCAATGTCAAGCGGCAGCTGCCAAAGCTAGCAGAATATTAGCATGCATAAAGAAAGGGATGTATTCCAGAGATAAGACTATAATCCTTCCACTTTATAAAACTCTGGTCCGACCGCATCTGGAGTATTCCGTCCAGTTCTGGTCGCCAGTCCTCAGAAGGGATGTGTTGGAGCTGGATAAAGTCCAGAGAAGGGCAACTAAACTAATTAGGGGATTGGAGGACCTTGATTATGAGGAGCGTCTGCAATCGCTTGATTTATTCTCCCTGGAGAAGAGACGCCTGAGGGGGGACATGATAGCAATTTTTAAATACCTCAATGGGGATCTCAGCTTAGAAAAAAAGCTGTTTAGTAGAAGGGATTGCATGAGGACTCGGGGGCATACAATGCGATTAGAGGAGAAGCGTTTTAACCTCAGGCAACGTGGGGGGTTCTTTACTGTTAGGGCTACAAGATTGTGGAATTCTCTATTACAAGAGGTGGTTTCTGCGGGTAGTATGGTGGCTTTCAAAAGACTCTTGGACGTGCATCTCAAGGATCAGAACATTCAGGGGTATGTGAGATGATTACAGCCACACACACCTACACAGGCTGAACTGGATGGACTATTATCTTTATTCAACCTCACCTACTATGTAACTATGTAAGATGGGGCTCAGGTAAGCATTGGGGGGCTTGGGGCTGCTACCCACAGAAGGTTTTTTTTTTTTTACCTTCATGCATAAAAAGTATGAAGATAAAAAACATTGAATCTTTATACCCACACTTCTGATGAGGACAGTGGCATAGAAATGAGGACTGACACCATTTAGCCTAGAAAAATGTTTTCTGTTAGAAAATAAGAAAAACGTGCATTTCTGCCAAATATGCAGGTATTTTTCTGAATGTGTGTGGTCTTTAACTCTTTTGCTCCCAATAACATATGTCATACGTGCGTGTACATCTCACAAGCTGACTGTCGACTTTCAGATGGAAGAAGTCTGATGGCTTCCACTTTCTCTTGCTGCCGTGGCCAGGGAAAAAGCTAATGGATCTGTGCTCTGTTTCATTGTAGGTCAGTGAAAACATCAGTGTCTGATGCCTCATTAAACAGAACCTGTTACTGTAAATATGCTGTCTAATAGTATATTTATGTGACTGCATTAAAATTAAATAAAAAGAAAAGTGTAAAAAATGAAATGTACACCAAACCACTTAGAGCCGGTTCACATAGGCGCGACCCGACTTGCCGGGGCGTCCTGTGAAGTCGCGGTGCGCAGCTCGCACCGCGACCTCGGAGCGGCATGCACGGACTTCATATCATTGAAGTCAATGCAGGTCGCTCCAGGTTGCCCCAAAGTAGCTCAGGACCCTTTTGTTAAAGTCAGAGCGACTTGTGTCGCTCCTATTAGAACGGGTCCTGTGCTAATCTATGGCAGGCGACCCGCGGCGACTTTTCAGGCGACCAGGTCGCCTGACAAGTCGCCCCATTGTGAACCGGCTCTTACCCCCCCCCCCCCCAAAGGTAAATAAAAATGTACATGCAAAAACATATGTAATGCATACATCTTTTGCGTCTATGTACTAAAACATTGATTGCATGAGAAGTGAGAGCAATTGTTCTAGGACTGTAGTTATACCTCATTTCCACTGAGCGGATCGGTACGGTACGGTACGCTATTTTGAGTGCTTCCATTATGAAAGTGGCCCATATAACCGAACCAAACCACACCATTCCTGGTCCTCCTTCAGATGTAGGGCCATAGGAAATGGTACGGTACGGTTAGGGCGGAGCTACTGGCGTCACACAATACATTCCACTGATTGGCGGACAGGAAAACGTCAATGCTCAGATCAAACGAAAGCGCAAAATAAACACCACGTTTGGTGTAAACCCCGCATGGCCCCTGGCAGTCCAACTTGCAGGGGAAACGCTCACCTGAATAGGCCGGACCATTCCAACCCTTCCAAACTGTACCGAACCGTTCCGCTCAGTGGAAACGAGGCATCATTCATGGTTATCTCTGAACTGATGCAAGAGCTTTTAAAGAAGAACTCAAGGATCGGGTAAGTATAATTTTTCCTTGTGCCCCAGGACAAAAACGAGCCAATAATCCATGCAGTGCAAGCACAGCCCCACTGCATGGGGAAATAAAAATTTTGCCCGGAGTTCTTCTTTAACCACTTGCCTACTGGGCAATTAAACCCCCATCCTACCCAAGCCAATTCTCCGCTTTCAGCGCTGTCGCATTTTGAATGACAATTGTGCGGTCATGCAACACTTTACCCAAAATAAACTTTTTATAATTTTTTTTCAAACAGAGCTTTCTTTTCATGGTATTTAATCACTACTAGGGGTTTTTTTTTGGTGAATAAACAAAAAAAGACCAGAAGTTTTGAAAAAAAAAAAAAACAACAAAACCGTTTTATAGTTTGTTATAAAATTTTGCAAACAGGTAATTTTTCTCCTTCAGTGGTGTACGCTGATGAAGCAGCACTGATAGGCTGTGCTGATTAAGTGGCACCTATAGGTGGCACTGGGCGGCACTGAAGGGCACTGGTAGGTGGCACTGAAGGGCACTAATAGGTGGCACTCATGGGCACTGGTGGGCACTAATAGGTGGCACTGGTGGGCACTAATAGGTGGCACTCATGGGCACTGGTAGGTGACACTGATAGGTGGCACTCGTGGGCACTGGCAGGTGGCACTGACCTGCACTGGTAGGTGGTGCTAGTGGGCACTGGTAGGAGGCACTGGGGCACAGATGATCCTCTTCTCTTCGAGACAGCAGCCGGCGATCAGCTTTTTTTTTCTCCTTACGCTGATAGCGTGAGGAGAAAAAGAGAACCTGTTTGCTGGCTGCTGTTTACATCACGTGATCAGCTGTCATTGGCTGACAGCTGATCACATGGTGAAGGGCCGAGACCCACCCCTTACTCAAATCTGTGATCAGCCGAGTCTCATGGACTTGCTGATCACAGCGAGCAGCGCATGCTCCGCAGGGAGCATACAGGCAGCTCATGAACGGGAGGACGTACATGGATGCCCTCCCACCAATTAAGGTCTGCGCTGTAGCCGTCTTTAGGCTATAGCGGGGGACAGGAAGAGGTTAAAGTGATTCCTTTGGACAATTTTTGGTACCAAAGTTTGTTGCTGTTTTACGAACACATGCAATTTTAAGATTTGACAAGTATCTATTTACGCAACCTTATCTGTTATATTTGGGCAACACATTTGGTTAATATACACTGCTCAAAAAAATTAAGGGGACACATTGAAAACACATCAGATCTCAATGGGGAAAAATATCATGCTGGATATCTATATTGATATGGACTGGGTAATGGATGCTATGTTGTTTAATAGAATTTAAAATTATTACCCTACAGAAGGCTGACACCCCAAAAATCAAAGTGAAAACATGATGATGAAGCAGGCTAGTCCATTTTGCTGAAATTTCATTGGAGCAACTCAAAATGGTACTCAGTAGTTTGTATGAGAAAAAAAATTGTTACCCCAGCTCTACTGCTAATGTGGAAGTCCATAAACTGTAATCCGGTGCTCTAGCCAGGGTGTTCAGGTCACATAGGTAAAATTCTTGAATCAGGAAGGCTGGCAACTCTGATGCTCTTGAATAAAAATGCTTTATTCGTTACGTGGGTACACGGGTACAGGCTATATGCTCTGTAGTTTATATGGCCCCCCACATGCTTGTATGCATGCCTGACAATGTCAGGGCATGCTCCTTTTGAGAAGACAGATGGTGTCCTGTGGTATTTCCTCCCAGATCTGGACCATGGAATCCCTGAGCTCCTAAACAGAATGAAGTGCAATCTGGTGGCGTCAGATGGACCAAAACATAATGTCCCCAGAGGTGTTCTATTGGATTTAGGTCAGGCGAGTGTGGGGGCCATTCAATGGTATCAGTTCCTTCATCCTCCAGGAACTAGCTGCATACTCTCGCCACATGAGGCCAGGCATTGTTTTGCACCAGGAGGAACCCAGGACCCACTGCACCAGCATAGGGTCTGACAGTGGGTCCAAAGATTTCATCCTAGTACCTACTGGCATTTAGGGTGCCATCGTCTAGCCTGTAGAAGTCTGTACGTCCCTCCATGGATATGCCTCCCTAGACCTTCACTGACCCACCACCAAACCGGTCATGCTGAATAATGTTACAGGCAGTATAACATTATCCACGGCTTCTCCAGACCCTTTCACGTCTGTTACATGTGCTCAGGGTGAACCTTCCCTTATCTGTGAAAAGCACTGGGCGCCAGTGGCGGACCTGCCAATTCTGGTGTTCAATGGCAAATGCCACTTGAGCTCCACAGTGCCAGGCAGTGAACACAGGGCGCACTAGAGGAAATCGGGCCCTCAGGTCAACCCCATGAAGTCTGTTTCTGATTGATTGGTCAGAGATATCCATACCAGTGGCCTGCTGGAAGTAATTTTGTAGAGCTCTGGCAGTGCTTATCCTGTTCCCCCTTGCACAAAGGAGCATATACTGGTCCTGCTTATGAGCTAAGGACCATCTTTGGCCCTGTCCAGCTCTCATAGAGTAAAGGCCCGTACACACGTACCGATCGTCGGCATACAAACGTCGGTGGACGAAGGATCTGCCGATTGTACGCGTGTTAGTATGGTGCCTCCGACAGATGTCTGCGCACAATCCGCGGACAAAAGTCTTTCTTGCAAACATGAAAATTTTTGTATGCCGACACCAGAACGGACGATTGTTCGCCTGTCAGTACACAATTCGGCCGACAGACCGCAGATTTGCAAGACTGGGCATGCTCAGAAAATAGAAAACACAGGGAAAGTTAACCATTACATGACATCACTTCTGCAGTCGGCGGACAAAATTCTTGTGCTGTCCTTGTGCTGTCTTTGCACTTTTCAGCAGACACCGACATCCCGGGGAGAAAAGAGGAACATTTGTATGCCGACCATCGGTACGTGTGTACGGGGCTTTACTGCCTGTCTGCTGGAATCTCCTCCATGCTCTTGAGACTGTGGTGGGAGAGACTGCAAACCTTCTGGCAATGGCACGTATTGATGTGCCATCCTGGAAGAGTTGGACTGCCTGTGCAACCTCTATAGGGTCCAGGTATCGCCTCATGCTACCATTAGTGACACTGACCCTAGCCAAATGCAAAACTAGTGAAAAACAGTCAGTAAAGATGAGTAGGGAAGAAAAAAAATCACCCTTCTGTTTTGGAGGTCGTCTCATCGTTGCCCATCTAGTGCACCTGTTTTTAATTTCATTAACACCAAAGCAGCTGAAACTGGTGAACAACCGCCTGTGCTACCTAACTGAGCAGATCAATATCCCCAGAGTTTATTTGCCTTGTTGCTATACTCTAATTAAAGTGTTACCTTTATTTATTTGAGCAGTGTATTTTCTTTGTGTGTGATAAAGTTAACTTTAGTGTATTTTTTTTTTTTACTAAAAATTAGCATTTGATTAAAGATTGCACTAATATCATGTGACACAAAATGTTGGGAAAACCACTATTTTCTTTCTCCAGGGTCTCTCCTTTCAGAAATAGATTTTTGGGCGTTTTCACCAATCTTCAGGTCTAAAATTAATATTTTAGGTGTGCAAAAAAATGTTTTGCCAGTGAAAGGGTTAAATGCCTAAGCCCCGGGGGGGGGGGGGGGGGGAATATATACCATTTTGCAGAGATGTACTGCATGGGTTTTTATTTTTATGTGCCTTGACATACTTTAACTTTTACTCCCTATACCACTGTACAGTAATTTAGTAAATGTTCTCTCAATCCTTTTGGTACAACTCATTCTTAGATTATATATGCTTAGCTCCTATGAAATGACTTCTAAATACTTTGAGGGCACAGTAACTGGTGCAAAGCAACATGGTAGATTAGTGTTATAAGTGTGTCAGAACACAACAGTTTGTGACATCTGCAGTACATCAAAATGTCTTTAGTTTTTTATCCTCAAGTTCAGCACTGGTGCACGCATTAAAAATGTTCCGTTCATTCCTCACGAGTGTCCATGTAACAAGGCTATCATCAAAAAATCGAAATCTTGAAAGCAAAAAGCATGTTATACGTTCTATTTTTCTATGTGTGACATAAATAAATTCATCAGGAGGGGCAACGAAGGAACTTAGTTATAATTTGTCAAAATGGAAAAAATTTTTTATAGTGGAAATAAAAAGTGAGAGTAAGTTCAAGGAGAAACGTCGGTCATGTCTTATGTGTTCATTCCTTCTAGGCTGCATTCACATGTCAGCGTATTGATCGCGGGCAGAATCGCCGCGATTCCGCCCGCGATCTGGAAATCATTGCAAATCGCGGGACGCCTGTGCGTTGCCCGTGATTTGCAATAGCACCCCAGACACTGTGCGATGTTGCCGCGATTTCCGCCTGCCGAATAGCGGTAACATCGCGCAAAAAAAATCGCGGGACGCATTACGCCCACAAAAGTACAAGAGCTTCTTTGGAGCGTAATGCATCCCGCGATTTTTTTTGCGCGATGTTACCGCGATTCGGCAGGCGGAAATCGCGGTAACATCGCACAGCGTTTGGGGTGCTATTGCAAATCACGGGCAACGCACAGGCGTCCCGCGATTTGCAATGATTTCCGGATCGCGGGCGGAATCGCGGCAATTCTGCCCGTGATCAATACGCTGACATGTGAATGCAGCCCTGACCCATATACAGTATGTAAAGGAATGACGTTTTTCCTTTTGCCATCTGTGTCTAATTAGGGAGATTTCCCCTCACTTCCTTTGCTGTAGACTTAAAACATGAAATGGCTTCTTTTTTTTTTTTTTTTTTTTACTGCCTGTCATCTCTAATTTTCCCTTTCTGTGACTGTGACTAGCCTTATGACTGTGCTGCCTTCACTCTTTTTTTTTTTATCAAAGTCTTTTAATAACTACTTTTTACTTTTTTCTCATTCTTCTCTGCCACCTATCACCCACTTTCATTTTCTTTTATGTTAATTCTTTTATTTTCTCCTTCTCACTCTGTGACTGCTCTTACCTTTTGCTTGATCTTTTTTTTTTTGCGCTTATTTGTGTGGCTAACATATTATGTGTGTTTAAGACCTGTTCATACCAGAACACCATGTTATGTGCGCATTTCCCACACCACATTCTGAATGCACTGGGTGTGCAATCTTCTGTGGTGGCAGTGTATTCCTAACGACAACCCAAATGCATATCACAAACGTAATGCGACTGCCTGCACTGGATCACATGCAATTCGTTTGCAGTGCGTTTTTAAAAATAGTACATGCGCTACTTTTAGGGGGGGAACCAGTGCGATTTCAGAGTATTCTAATGAAAATTGAGAATCGCACCTCAATGAATTTCATAGGATTCTGGTGTGAACCAGCCCTAAAACAGTGTAGCCTAGTACCAGTCCTAACATCTTTGACTACTTCTGTATTAATATGAAATGATTGGTGTAAACTTTTTTTTTTTATCTAATGTACGCAGATTTAATACACACATTATGGTTGTCCTATTTGTTCATCAAATAATCCTGTTATACTAGCACCCGTCTAGCCTTTGCAGCATGCCAGTTCCGATTCTCAGTGTAGCAGTCATTTCAGAGGATGCTAGTGGATTACTGCTAAAGCACTACCACTCCTGAAGAGATGTATAGTAACTAAGTAGAACTACTTCACTACTGTACTTAAGTACCGAAAGGCGGTATCTGTACTTTCCTAGAGTAGAATTTTTTTCTCCTACTTCCACTTTTACTTCACTACATTTTATAAATGATTTCAATACTTCTACTCTGATATTTTTTTTTTGTGCTGCATAGTTACTCGTTACTATTATAAAAATTACCACTGCCAGAACAGTAGATGGCAGGTTTCATGAAGCTCAAAACATGTGTATTATCAGCGCATACGAAAATAAAAGCTACTGTATGTATAAATAAAAGCTGCTTTTGAAATAATAAAAAAACAATATGATGTTCAAACTTATGACTTCTTTCTTTAATAACTACATAACACAGTACTTGTATTTTTACTTTCAGTACTTGAGTAGCAATTTTTTTTTTCAAAACTACTGGTACTTTTACTTTCAGTACTTAAGTATGGCAAGTCGTTTTTTTTTTTTTAATTTTGCTACTCAAGTACAAAAAATGTTGAATACTTTAGTACTTCTACTCAAGTCACTTTTTGATCGAGCACTTCCACTTCTACTCAAGTCACTTTTTGATCGAGCACTTCCACTTCTACTCAAGTCACTTTTTGATCGAGCACTTCCACTTCTACTCAAGTCACTTTTTGATCGAGCACTTATACTTTTACTCAAGTATGGGTTTCGAGTACTTTATACAACTCTGAGTATAACTATAGGCAAAACTTTTTTTTTTTTGTCATTTTGGATAGAGTAAGGGAGGGTTATTACCCCCTGTCTGATTTTTTTTCGCCATCCCATTGCAAAGATTTCCCTTCACTTCCTGTCTCATAGCCAAACAAAGTGATCGGAAATCCCTGCAAATTAGGTAGATTCGTTGGGGACCCCTAGGTCACCAGAATTAGTGTCCCCATAGGAAGATTTCCCCTTTATTACTTTTCTGGGGAAAACCCAAAATTTGAGATATTCATTACTTTCACTTTTATGAAAACCGGACACAGAGAGAGGGTGAATCTTCCTAACGGGGGCACAGACGGCAATAAAAACTGAAAAGTGCTCTAATCCCTCTCCACTTTTTCCAAAACTAAAAAAAAAAAAAAAAAGTTATGCCCCTAATTGTTCTTTAAATATCAGCCCAATCCTATATTTGACCATTTTCACACACCTCTTCACTGTCCCAGCCTGTGCCTCTTATCCAGACTGTTTAATGAAGCAATTTGTTCACTAGCTGAGCTCCCAGATGAGCAATCATCCCACACATATCACAGGAGTGAATGCAATGCACAGAATGTTAAGCTGACTGCTTGGATCACATTATTATTCATTTTATGGGAAAGGGGATTACAAAAAACAGGAAAACATACTAGCAAAGTAAGTTGTGTTTTGGGAATATTGTGAATATAAAGCAAATTAAACCGCTAGCCTCAGTTGTGAACGCAAACCACATTTTTTCTTAGCCTCATTTGTTAAAGTTTAGTTGCGACAGTAGTTGTCCAAGATAGTAAAGGAAAAGCAATCCCTATATTTTTTTGGTATTTTTTGAGTTTGCGTCATTTATTTATTTTTTTCCTTTCTTTTATTTTTTTCCCTTTTCTTTGCTAGTATTGCAGTATTGTAATATGTACTTGTGCTTGTGTAGGTGTAGTTTGCATTATGTTCTTGTGTTTGTGTAGGTTACCTGTGGAGGCTACCTGTGGGTAATCTGGCTTCCTTCCACAACCCAAAAATATACTGGTAGGTTAAATGATAAATAAGCGTTCTTTCTCCCACTGTGTCAAGCCTTTGCTGCAATAGAAGTAGCGATCACTGCAGGCTCGCAGAAGATGACAACCCTTACAGAAATGGCAACAACGGTGCCTGATATGGTCAAGTCTTAAAACCAAGTTGCCATTCAATGCAGTCCTTTGTGCAGTTTATAATTGCCTTCAATATGGCCAGCGAGAACAAAAAGTTAGCCCTGGTTAAACGTCAAGTCGTGACTAAAAGATCCCTGCTATTTTTTAGATCGGGGAGGTGCGAAGGTCAGCCCATTTGTAACATGTTACATACAGTTGTACTTACAGTTTACATACAGTTGTATTCAAAATTATTCAATCCCCCCAATGCTGTAAAGGGTTTAAGGGAATTTAGTGTACATTTGTAATTGTATTCAGAATGAAATCCTACAAGGACTTCTTAAAGAACCATATGCAACTAAAATGACATCAATTGGTTTTGTAATACAGTAGTAAATGTTTCTTTTGAGAATTCTTCATTGACACAATTATTCAATCCCTTAAAGACTACCACTCTGAAGAACAGAGGTTCATTGAAGTGTTTTCAATCAGGTATTGAAAACACCTGTGGATGTCAGGGAGCCTGATAAGCACCAATTAGGCAGCTTTAAAATGACTGTGATGCTCAGCTCCTTCTAGACATTTACTGGTGTGGTTACAAACATGGTGAAGTCAAGAGAATGGTCCAGGAAGACAAGAGAAGCAGTGATTACTCTTCACAGGAAGGGCAATGGTTATAAGAAGATTGCAAAGATGTTAAACATACCAAGAGACACCATAGGAAGCATCATTCGCAAATTCAAGGCAAAGAGCACTGTTGAAACGCTACCTGGTCGTGGCAGAAAGAATATGCTGACTTCGACTGCTGTGCGCTACCTGAAGCGTAGAGTGGAGAAAAGTCCCTATGTGACTGCTGAGGAAGTGAGAAAAGATTTGTCAGATGTGGGTACTGAAGTTTTTGCTCAGACAATATGGCGCACACTGCGTAATGAAGGCCTCCATGCCAGAACTCCCAGGCGCACCCCCTTGCTGTGTCCAAAGAATAAGAAGAGTCGACTGCAGTATGCCAAAAGTCATGTGGACAAACCACAGAAGTTTTGGGATAGTGTTCTGTGGACTGGTGAAACAAAATTAGAACTGTTTGGGCCCATGGATCAATGCTATGTTTGGAGGAGGAAGAACAAATCTATGAAGAAAAGAACACCTTGCCTACTGTGAAGCATGGCGGGGGGTCAATCATGCCTGGGGCTATTTTGCTTCTGCAGGTACAGGGAAGCTTCAGCGTGTGCAAGGTACCATGAATTCTCTTCAGTACCAGGAGATATTGGATGACAATGTGATGCAGTCCGTCACAAACCTGAGGCTTGGGAGACGTTGGACGTTTCAACAGGACAATGATCCCAAGCATACCTCCCAAGTCCACTAGAGCATGGTTGCAGATTAAAGGCTGGAACATTTTGGAGTGGCCATCACAGTCACCAGACTTAAATCCGATTGAGAACCTCTGGTGGTACTTAAAAAAAGCAGTTGCAGTGCACAAGCCTAAGAATGTGACTGAACTGGAGGCTTTTGCCCGTGACGAATGGGCGAAGATACCCGTAGATCGCTGCAAGACACTTGTGTCAAGCTATGCTTCACGTTTAAAAGCTGTTCTAACTGTAAAAGGATGTTGTACTAAGTACTAAGATTGAATGTCACTTGGGGGTTGAATAAAACTGATAATGATGTGAGCACAGAAAAGACATTTGTGATTATTTCATTATAAATGTTATGTTATATTTGTCTGACCTACACGTGCCTCTTTGATTTAATTGTAAGCAGGATGACTGAATGATCAAAATCAATGTCAAACTGGCCAAAACAATCAATTTCAGTGGGGGTTGAATAATTTTGAATAGAACTGTATATACCTCTAAATATGAGTGTAACCTATTACAAAAGGTGAACTTATCATTTAAAAGTATCCGGTATTTGTCTTTGCTTCCAGTGGCTAAAGGGAAGGAAAAGTAAGGATTAGCTGCCGGTAGGGCCATGTTCACCTTAAAGCTGAACTCCAGGGAAAGGAAAAGTCTTCCCTTGCAGTGAGGCTGCCCCCACACTGCAGGGGTTTAATGCTCAATTATGTCTACGGTCCTGCAAAAAGCACTTTTTCCTACCTGTTCCTCCACTTCCTCCAGAGATCGGCGCCTGCAGCCTCATCC
Source organism: Pelophylax lessonae (assembly GCF_965119305.1). Lineage (NCBI taxonomy): Eukaryota > Metazoa > Chordata > Amphibia > Anura > Ranidae > Pelophylax > Pelophylax lessonae. Next base: position 117,287,077 of record NC_138778.1, read on the forward strand.
CCCCTAGGCTCCAGCAGTTACATTATCTCTGATATCTAGTACGATGCAGGGCCTGGACCTAAGAACACCAAGGGATAGTCCACAAGCTGTTGTGCAGGGGTGAAGAGGTGAAATCTGGCTGCTGGTACTAGGATCAGGTAAGTAAAACTACTTTTCTCTTTTGTTCATTGTTCGACACAGCTTCTGGTATTCTTAACCATTGGGTTATAGTGCCCCCTACAGGAATAGGACACTAGGCAGAAGAAAATTCTGGCTACACCCATGGACAGTCCCAGGGGGTATACTCCCCCTCTCTGCTATAGCCACTCTTTTCTGCCTAGTCAGGAGTCAGGACCTAGTTCCTTGCTGGTGGGATCTTCGGTCCTGGCAATTTTTCGTTTTTTAAATGAATTTCTTTCCTATCTTTGTTATTTTATTCCTGTGAGAATCTGCAATCAGCTGCCGGTCCCTCCAGTCTGGCCAGTGAGGGCATGCAGGCCTCAGCTCTGCACTAGGTTGGCCATGACATAGCCCCCCTAGACGGGGGCTGGCTTGCGAATTAAACATCTCGTGAGGGCCCATAGGACCTAGCCTTGGCCTGATTTGCAGCATTCCTCCTGGCCGATAGCCCCCCATTCCGATTGGGAGGTGGTCTGTCCAGAGTGCTGCCCAACCTGTTTCCATGGTATGGTAGGTAGTTACCCCCCCCTTCCCCTGGAGGGTTTTGGGGTGGACTTGGGCCCCCTCCCTGGGACGACGGGACCCGCAGGTTTCCCTCCTACCCCCCCCCCCCAGCCCCTCTAAATTTCAGTGGTCACTGTGGGTCTGCCGCCCAGCTGTGGGACTAGATGCCCTGCTAACTGCGTGGCATTCGGAGGAGCAGGACTTGGACAATGAAGACTGGGAAGATCTCTGGTTCAGCCCATTTCAAGCACTAATATCGACTAAAGACCAGCTGATCCAAATTAAAGTAGTGCACAGAATTTATTTTACATCACAAGGACTACATCGTAAATAGCCTAATTCCTCTTCTTGCTCCTGGAGATGCTCTAGTGACCCTGCTAGATTAGCGTATATCTTTTGGGAGTGCCCTCAGATTAGTAGCTACTGGCGGGAAGTGACCCAGTTTATAGCTACCCTAACTACTATACAGGTCCCTGTAAAAGTTGGTGTTTGCCTCCTGGGGTTAGTTGATTCTCTCTGGCTGTTAGTAGGGCGATGCGTACACTCTTGGGTTATTATTTTGTGCCAGGAAGGCGATAGTGCTCAAGTGGAAATCAGACACAGCTCCTAATCTGCCCTTCTGGAAGCGTTTAATCCAGTGGTTCTTAACCTGGGTTCGATCGAACCCCAGGGGTTCGGTGAGTCAGTCTCCAGGGTTCGGCGGGGGGGGGGGGACAAAGGGGCAATTGCTCCCCCTGAGAAAATATTACTGATTGTGAGGCCGAGCGCACCCCGGGAAATCAGAGCTGCGGTCGGGACAACTCACAGCCATTAAACATAGACACTTGACACTCCGCCCCCTGTACCTCCCAGCCTATCTCCTGCGTGTGTGGGCGGGATGGGGATGTACCTGACCACGGAGATCGCGCCCGCCTGGAAGAGGGAAGTGTGAGCAGCTGAGCAGAGGGAGCCGAGTGAATGTTCCTGGAGGTAGGCTCAGCTAGCTGTACATGGTGGATTAGTTTACAAGCACCTCTATGCTACGTCTGCTGAGTTACTGCAGCTTAGCATAGAGGTGCTGTTAGCTGACAGATGGAAATGCATGTCCTTTTCATTTAGCTCAATAAAGCATTGTGAATACCCCCTGGTGTGTGCCCTCCTGATACCCCATGGAATGCTCTCCCAACACCTCCCCCAAAGTGTGCCCTCCTAACACCCCATGGTATGCCCTCCAAACACCTCCCCAAAGTGTGTTCCCTCTTGACACCCCATGGTATGCCCTCCCAACCCCAGTGTGTGCCCTCCTGACACCCCATGTTTTAATGGTTTTGTTCTTTGTTCTTAATGGTTTTGTTTTTTGAGATACAGTCGCCAACACTTACAGGGAGGCCCCAGCGAGATTTGAACTCGCGACCCCTGGTTTACAAGACCAGTGCTCTAACCCCTGAGCTATGGAGCTTTTTTTTTTTTTATGGTTTTGTTTTTTAATGGTTTTGTTCATTTTGTGCACCTATGTATAAATATATATCTAAATATATACCTATGTTTTGAATTTGAAAAAATCATATTTTATTTTTTCAATTAGGAAGGGTTCGGTGAATGCGCATATGAAACTGGTGGGGTTCAGTACCTCCAACAAGGTTAAGAACCACTGGTTTAATCAATAAGGTTGTACCCGTATACAAAGCTACTTATTTGTCCCGGGGTTGCCCTAGGAAATTTGAGAAGGTCTGGCACTTGTGGACAGATTTAGAGTGTACAACAGATGATCAGGAGTCAAATTAAAGTTTAATTTATGATATGAACAAATGTATTCCTCTGCAGGGACTCACATTACATTTGTTCAGGTAAGATTCTAAACACGAGTTAATATTCTTCCGATGCTTGATGGTTGATAGGGAACAGGAATCTCCTTACAATTCATCAACCCTTGAAGTGATTTTTTTAGAGAATGACAGAGCGAGGTGTATTGAAGGTGTGTTGTTCCCCCCCCCCCTTTTTTGGGGGGTTCTAGAATAGGAGCGGCTGTTAGTAGTTCTATGTTTTATGTATTAGTCGGGGTATGCCAAAAGGCTATGTTTTGTACCTATACATCTCAATTTTACAACAAAAATACATTTTCCAAAACAAAAATTCATATCTCAGGTTTACAACTTTGGTGCTTTAAGCACTTCGATGAGCTGGTATATTACTGGAATATGTGAGATAACTAGTGGTTAGCATAAACCACCCAGACCTGAAATATACACAATGTGAAGAGACCTAGTCTTGGCAGAACACAAGTAACTACCTTCGAATCCCAGTATGTACAGTATATATAGTAGTCTTATATGTGTTTTTATCCGCAGATGCATTTCCAGACCGCCGAGTAATTGAAACTAGTGGTAAAATAGCCAGCCTTCCTATTCCCTGATAATACTAATCCTTTAATGTGTTAGAGCTCCTAAGTGGTGGCTGAAGAGTACTGTAGTTACCATAGCTGCTCAATGTGAGAGAGAGGGCGCTCTGGGATTAATTGGTACAAACACAAGTGTCAGTTTAATTAACTTTTAGTCATTATGTTCTGCTGTGTTGTGGGGGTGAGAGTTACAGGGAACCGTGTTGGCTTTGGAAACATGGAATATACAGACAGTACTAACATAGAAAATGAAAAATCAGGCACTCTTTTATACACCCACATGATGAAACAAACAGGCAAACAATGTATAGTTTAAAACAGCAGCTCGTCACATTAAGTATACACATATACTATTTCAATATATACATATATATATATGAAAGAGTTGAGAAATTCCGCGCTTAGGATATGGAGTATATGGAAAAGTAGAAAAACACCGCACTTAGCTGCTGCCCACTTCAAGAAATGCGGCCCTAGAAGGGGAGCATCGAATGTATAAAGAGAAATGGGGGAAGTGATTGGCGCTGCCTAGTGGGGTGTTCGAGAGGTCAATTTGTTGCGTCACTCCTAAGACCAATTAAATATGAGGTATGTGCAATAAAAATGTAATAAAAATCCGTGTAATAAGAACTAAATTAAGACCTGTGTGTATCCTTGCAGAAGCTTAGCATATGAACTACTACACAATATAAAACCAAGGGCCACAAATGGCAATCAATGTGAAAAAAATGTAGTGGTATACAAATCCAAAAGGTATAGGCCTAGAATAAGGAACTCTTACACATTGGATACAGAAAATGAATACGTTGTCTAAAAGTAAACAGATAATAAATATAAAGTGCAAGGGTGCAGTAGTGAATATTAGGAGTGTAAAAAATAAATGAATGAATATACTCTATATAATAACAATCCTAAATAAAGGTAATGCAAATAAAATCACAAGCAATAAATATAACTGTAATAAATATGAGTGATAAATATAGCTGCCAGTAAATAAGTGCAATAGTGCAAAGGTGAAAAAATTATATTATGGCTGTGCAAATCCGGCAGGAAAAGTGGGTGTCCCTATAGGATGTCACACAAATTAATCCAAAAAATTGTGCAATCACAGTGGATGGGTAGATCCGAAAAGTCCTATATGTATACAGTGGTTAAGGTGCTCTTTTCTCTATGCCCGGAGTGTGGTGAGTGGGCGAAAGGTAAGGTGCTCCCCTAAGTCTGGGGTCTTGCGCTTACCAGATTCCTTTACCCCTACAGGGGTAACCAGCGGGTCGATATTGGGGATCGCTCCCATACACTGGCAACCTGGTCGTCCCTAGTACTCCATCTCACTCCGTCATATGTTTATATGGTATCCGCTCAGTAGATGCAAAAATTCCAGTACAGTACCCGGGTATGAAGAAGAAAGGGGAAAGGAGCCTCCGATAGTGTATTACCGTTTTAAAATAACTTTATTTCGATCAAAAGACATGTACTCACATAATCATAGAACCTATGGTGCGTCCGTCTGGCATAGGAGCCGCAACCTCCTCTCTCGCGGTGCACACCTGGGAGTAGCGTGCGTGCCAACCGCCGGATGTGCGTTCCGAGCCTCGGGATCGATAGACGGAAATGACGTGGAGAACATATCCAATAGTGCTGGGCTCAGGTGTGTTAGGATTTGGATCTTCTTTCTCTATATATATATATATATATATATATATATATATACACACACACACAGCCACAGCAATCAGCCACACAATTATAACCATTGTCCTGGTAAGTGATTAACATTGATCATTTTGTTACAATGGCACCTGAAAGTTGGTGGGATATATTAGGCAGCAGGTAAACATGTGGTCCCTGAAGTTGTGTTAAAAGCAAAAAAAAATGAGCATCACAGTTGCCTACAGCTCACAGCACCTACTGTGGGCCTGTGAGCAACATAACTAAACTATAGAGCAATGGAAGAAGATGGCCTTGTCTAAGTCATGTTTACATCATATGGATGGGCGGGTGTGCATGTGTGCGTCACTTACCTGGGGAAGAGATGGCACCAGGATGCAGTTTAGGAAGACGGAAAACCGGTGGATGTGATGCTTTGAGCAATATTCTGCTGGGAAATTTGGGTCCTGCTATTCATGTGGATGTTACTTTATATGTATCACCTACATAAACATTGTTACTGTCCAAGTACACCTCCTTCATGGAAATGGTATTTCCTGATGATAGTGGCATCTTTCAGCAGGATAATGTGCCCTGCCACACAGCAAAAATGGTTTGAGAAACCCAACGAGTTTGAGGTGTTGACTTTGCCTCCAGATCTCCTAAGCATCTATAGGATGTGCTGGAAAAAAAAAGTCCGATCTATGAAGAACCACCATTCAACGTACAGGATTTAAAAGGATATTAAAGGCTCACTTTAAAAAAAAAAATAAAAAATAACAAACATGTTATACTTACCTGCTCTGTGCCATGAGGGCACTCGTGCATGCTCACTCCAGAACCGCCTCTGTGTACAGAGTGCAGCTCGGCCCCACTCCCTCCTCACTGCCTTTTATTTACAGCAGTGATAGCTGTGTCTCAGCCAATAAGGATGGAGAGACCCGGTAGAGCCGCTGCTGTTGACCACATCACTGGATTGAGATGGGGCTCAGTTAAGTATTAGGGGGGCTGGGGAGATACTACACACTGGAGGTTTTTATCTTCATGCCTAGAATGCATGAAGGTAAAAAAAAAACCTTCAGATTTTACAACCACTTTAAAGGATATGCTACAGATGACTTGGTGCCAGATACCACAGCATTCGTTCAAAGGTCTAGTGGCATCCATGTCTTGAGGGGGCTGGGCTGTTTTGACTGCAAAAGTGGGACCTACTTAACATTAGGTGGAGGGTCATAAGGTTATGGCTTTAGGGTGTGGGCATGCTATATATATAAAGAATGATTCTATTGTGGTCAGCACTGTGTTTATCATATGCTTCATTGAAAACCCATACGTGTTGGTGGTAAGTGGTACAGTGGTAAGTGGCCTGTTTTATCAGGTGTCCACTGCTAAGTTTCTGACACAGATGGGATCAATGCTGTTGTAGCACTTCTCTGGGCATCTCTCATGCCAGCTGCATACTATTACTAAAACATCTCACATCACCAGTGCTATCGGCCCTTCTGCCATTCTTGCTGTAAAACAGTAAAGTGCCATAATTCAGTTTTGATTATTATACAGAACAGCCCAGTCAAGTGGAGGAGGTACAGAGCACTTCATACGTCACTGCACTCTATCGCCCCATGAGTCTTAACTTTCATGGTGAAATTGATTAACCTTTTACTTGTATAAGGCCAAAAAGAGCAATGTATACTACGACCTAGGGCTAAGACCACACCTGTTGGCCTTCTAATGTCTTTTAAATTACATGGTTAACCAGTTGCCGACCTCCCGCCGCACTGCGGCAAGGTGGCTCGGCTGTGCGAACTGACGTACCTGCTAGAGGGCGTGTGCCCGCCCTCCCCGCGATCTGCTGATCTGATTTGGTTCAGAACCGATCAGTCATCAGGTCCAGGCCAATGATTTTTGGCCTGGACCTGGTGATCAGTTATGACCAATTGCAGAGCGTCCTGTGCCTGTGTAATGTAAACAAAGACACAGGAAATTATGCAATCTTCTCTCCTGGAGGCCTTAGCGTGAGAGAAGAGAGCATCAGCTGTGAGTACACAAGCACTACACTGACACCAGTATACATAGGCACATATTTAAGCCCCTGATCACCCCCTAGTTAACCCTTTCACTCCCTGTCACAGTGTCACTAAAAACAGTATACAGATAATTTACTGATCACCGTATTAGTGTCACTTGTGACTTCAGTTAGTGTGAGAGACAGTTAGTGGTAGTTTTCGGCAGTCCCAGATAGGTTTAGGGGTACCTGCCATACATCCCCTAATAAAGATTTACCCCCTGATCACCCCTAGTTAACCCCTTCATTGCCCTGTCACAGTGTCACTGTTATGAAAAGGGGGGAAGGGCGGGACTTTAGATGAGGCGCACAGTGGGAATTGTCGTGCGTCTCCATCCCTAATATCAATTTAAAATTGCAAAGAGGTTGGGACTTTAGATGAGAGACATAACTTGACAAGACTGATGGAACAAAATAACTTCATTTATTAATATATGCACAAACATTACATGTAGAAACATGATATGTAAATACAGACATCATGGATAGATAGTATAAGATTCAATGGCAAAGCTAAACACCCCCAAGCCAGGTTCAAATAGACCAGCATGACAATGTAAAAAAGTAACAGAGTATTAAAAACACATCATAGCCATTCATAACTGATGCGTTTCGTGGACTAAACTTTCCACTTCTTCAAGAGTAGGTATATGATCCGTATCTATAAGAGATGTTTATAAGAGACATTGTGTTATATGATGGTAAAGAGACTGGGGGGGGGGGGGGGAAGGAGGGGAAAAAATTCCCACGTTCCCACAAACTTACACAGTGAGACTGGTAGTGAAGCATAGCTGGAGGCAGAGGCAGAGACCCAAACGCCTCCCACGGGAGCTGAGGGAGCATACGGTCAACGGACAAGGTGAAGGACGCCGCACACAAAAGAGATATAGATGAAGGTGATGAGATTGATGCTGGTAATCACGTAAACTCAGTATCTATATGGAATGAGTAAAAGGAAGTGATTCTTGAAATTCTTTTTGATTCTGGAATGTGGCACTGTGCGACCTAATCGCCAGGGCTTCCCCCAACGGCTTGTAGATTCCTGACTTAGACCGTGGAGAGAGCCTGCTTGAAGTGTAATAAATTTGCTTGCAGTGAAGGGGGGGAGGGGAACACACAAAATGTTTTCGCTCTGTCCTCCATTCACGCAGATACGACAGTCCAAATTGCAACGGCAAATGGTGTTGTTGAGAAGCCCCTCTGTGTCCACGAATACAACCTTAACATGGGAGGGGTGGACTTCCAACAATCAGATGATGGCGCCGTACTTAATTTGTTCGTAAGGCCAGATGCTGGTACCAGAAAGTGTCTGTATACTTATTCCAATTGCTATACAAAGCATCAGGAAGAAGTGGATCCTTCCTAAAATTCCAGAAAGAGCTCATCACAGCCGTTCTGTATTCAGAAGATGCTGTGGCCCAAATTCCCAATCCAGATGCAGTGAGCCTGCTGCATGAGAGGCATTTTCCGAATGTCCTCCCTAGTACCCCTACCCAAAGAGCACCCCAAAGAAGATGTTGTGTCTGTAGAAAACGCAGATATAGGCGTGACATCTGCTTTTTTCTGTCCCTGCTGTCCTGGCCAAACTGGTCTCTGCATCTGGGACTGTTTCTGTCACTACCACACACTAGTAGAGTATTAGTATAGGGTACAGCAAGGCATAAATAGGCCTTGTGTTCAGGCAATGACACTAATCACTTCCCCGAGAGGATAATCGCAAGTCTCCATTGGGACACTTTGTCAACAGATTGCAGAATTATTGCAAGGTTTGTTTGGTAGTAGACATAAATTAGCAGCAGAAGCATCTGCCTGTTGTTACAGAAACAAATCTGTTTTAGTTTGGGTGTGATGTATTTTTAACCTCTTTGCAGACACTTTTTAACCACTTTGCAGAAAAACGGGTCATATGATCCAGCCTCTGAAAAATTGGATACACATGTGGCATTTAATGCATTACGATTATTTCGTTAAATTACCTTTTTCTTTGCATGTCATGGGTACAGGGCAGCGTAACTTTAACTAGTTCTTTCAGTTATATACATTTAGTATTTAACGATATTAAAGGGAAACTCCAGTCAAAAATTAAATTTTTCCTATTAATAGTATGTTAAATATCTTTATCTTTGATAGTATTCATTTTCTGGCTAGATGATTGTGTATCTTCGAAAGTCTTATCTAAACTAGAAAAAACGCTTCTTCCTGTTCTTTACTGACAACGCTAACTCCCTTTTATCTGAATTTGATAAGACGTCTTTCACTTCCTGAAAAGGTTGTCGCTCTTTCTTAGACAGACTTGCCTAGACCTGCCAAGCCCCACCCCATCCCTCCGATCCTTCACCATGATCTCCTTCTGTCCTCATAGGCAGAGAGAGCGGGGGGAGGGGGTCACACGCCTGGCACAATATATGAAAGAAATAGGGTACAAAGGAACTTTTTTAAAGTTTAGAAGGATACAGATCAATTTCTTTTGCTCATTGCATGTGAGTAATGAGTTTTAGGCTCCGTTTCCACTTGGGCACATAAAGTCGCAAGACAAGTCACAGCCCATTGATTTCAATGGCACCCGTTCCCATCTATGTGACTTTGAAAAGGTACCTGCACTACTTTGATGCAACTTTTAAAGCGACTTTGATCCAGAGAGTGTATAGTTGGATCAAAGCTGCACTCAGTCGCACTGTAAATCGCAGAACTTATTTACACTAGTGGAAACTTAGCCACTAGGCTAGAGTGTGACTTTTGAGTGCGACTTTGATGCGACTTTGAGTGCAGCTTTGATCCGAATTTGTGTGTCCAAAGTCGCATGACAAGTCACTAGTGGAAATGGAGCTTTAGTCTGTTTCCACTATTGGGATTTAGAGTGCGACTTTGATCCAACTTTACCCTCTTTGGATCAAAGTCGCAACAAAATTGGCATCAAATTGGTGCAGGTACCTTTTCAAAGTCACTGATTTTAAAAGTCACATAGATAGGAACAGGTTCCATTAAAATCAATGGGCTGTGACTTGTCATGCGACTTTGTGTGTCCAAAGTTGCATGACAATCCCACTAGTGGAAACATAGACTTAGTATGCTTGCATGTACTATGATCATTGTAGACTGTGAGCTGAGACCCCACAGCACTTCCAGCTACACTGACAGTCCATCCCGCATCCAGCTTCCTTCTCCTATGGTAGTCTTCATTCAAAGACCTGCACAGCTATACTGAATGTGCACACCCCCATGTGTCCTGTGTGGATGGCTCTTTTTTTTTTTTTTTTTATTCATTTTCTCATGAATTAGGATGTACAATGCATCCTTACTGATGAGAGAACACTGGGCGGGAACCTATGATCAGCTCCTCCCATTCTGTATACGCCCACTGGCTACACAGGAACAGTGCCCCTCCCTGGAAGTGATGTCACTGGTATTCCAGGGATTATATATTGTGTATATGTGTATTTAATGATAAAGTGATAATGAGTATTAAGTGATGAATGGGTAGAGTTGGAAATCTCTATCCTGCACACAAACTCGGTGTTAGGTGTTCCCAGTTACTAACAAACAGGAGTTATCATAGCAGGCTATATGGTGTATCCAGCCAATTTCATATGAAAAAAAAAACTCGTCAGGTAGGCTGTAAGTGTTTCTTTGCATTGTTTTAGTCTGAATTAAAGCTAAATGTCAGGCCCAAAAAATAGCAATTATACAGCTCATGCCCACTTTCATATGATGGCTATTTAAAATTTGATAAAAACTGTACCTCTATCACTTTTCAGGAGATAAGATAGTGAGAAGCCTGGCATCCTGTTTTTTCTTCACACTTTGCTGGCTAATAGTTGAGTTGAAATGGGAGAGGGTACATTAGTGATGTAACCGCTGCCGGTTGTATAAATCTCCCAGCATGCTATGCTGCCCCGAAAAGCAGTGGTGTATTTAGGTTTTGTGCTGCCCTAGGCTTGACTAAACTTGTGCACCCCTTCCTGTTTATGACCCGCCCTGTCATCTGTAAAACCATAGACCACAACCACAGTCTATAAGTGACCATCAGGGCAGCCTCATCAGTGCCCATCAGTGCTGCCTCATTAGTGCCCATCAGTGCAGTTTGAGTACCCACCATTGCCGCCTCATCAGTGACTATCCGAGCAGCATATTAGCGCCCATCAGTGTAGACTATTAGCGCCCATTAGTGCAGCATATCAGTGACCATCAGTGCCCAGTAGGTACAGCCTTATGGCACTGCATTAGTAAGATTACTCCTTTCTTTTAAGATATTTGGACTTGTCTTTGCTGCCATTGATTGTAATCATCGGATTATTTTACTTATTTATATAACTAGGAAGTCCAGAGACATTATTCAAATAAGGGAAATCAGTGGCAGTAAACACAGTAAAAGCCCAAATATCTGATAAGATTGGAGTAATCGTACTAATCCAGTGACATATTGCGATAGCACATATGAGGTGAGCAGGTCCAAAATATTATTGAAATCGTATACAATTAAAAGTCTTAATTGTATATGATGCAATTCTGTATGCTCGCTCAAGGACAAGGATGTTTATTGAAATTATTGACACGATGCCTGCCATACCTGGGGGCGAATGAGGGTAGGTGGAGCATCAGGCTGCAGTGCCACACTTATTAGCATTGGCGGCCATAGGGCCAGTTGTATTAAGTGTGGTCAGCAGCCTGCGGTCTGTCCGAATGTCCTCACCAGCCGGTATTATCATACTGGCCGGTAGCAGTGCGACCGCTTTATGGGGGTGCCAGACTGTTTTGCCTCCTGGACTCTGCCAATTCGCCCCATAGGACTGGCACTATACTAAAAGTGTAGCTCAAGCCGGCGGGAACCCTTTTCGTGTGGGAGTCGGGGAGAAGACTGTTTTTTTTTTTTTTTTGTGCGAGGTGCAGCTTTTTTTTGCTGCCCCCTCTGCAAAGTGCTGCCCTAGGCCTGGGCCTTGTCGGCCTAGGCCAAGATACAGCACTGCCGAAAAGTAAAAGTTGGACTTTTAGCGAGTTTGTCTCTGTCTCTGCTCATTGCCACGCCAGCTCATTATTTTATCTGGATAGCTTGGAGTGCAGTGCCGTAACATCATTAGCCAGCGATAGGGTGGGGGTCTGATCTTTAACGCTGTACTGGTCTATAATGTTGACTGCTCTAGTACCTATGGTTATAAAAGTGGTTGCTGTTACAAAACCTGCAAACACTCACCCAGCGCTCTAACCGCTCATATACAAACAGCTGGTTAAACTTGAACCAAAATATTAATATTAACCACTTAAGCCCCGGAGGATTTTCCTGCTAAACGACCAGGGGGTATTTTGCGATTCGGCACTGCGTGACTTTAACGGACAATTGCGCGGTCGTGCAATGCTGTACCTAAACAAATTTGACGTCCTTTTTTTCCCCACAAACAGAGCTTTCTTTTGGTGGTATTTGATCACCTGTGCGATTTTTACTTTTTGCGCTATAAACAAAAAAAGAGCGTAAATTTTTCAAAAATAACAATATTTTTCACATTTTTTATATGAAATTCCCCCAAAAAAAAATGTAAAAATCAAAATTTTTTAACATTTTCGGCCAATTTGTTTTATCCTACCTATGTTTGGTAAAAAAAATCGCAAAAAGCGTATTTTTATTGGTTTGCGCAAAAGTTATCGCGTTTACTAACAAAGGGAAAGATTTTTGTTGTTTTTTTTTTTAACGCGTAATGGCGGCGATCTGCGATTTTTTTTGAGGTACTGCGACATTGCGGCGGACAGATCGGACCCTTGACTGAAATTTTTGACACTTTTGGGGTTACCAGTGACATTTCTACAGTAATCAGTGCTATATATATGCACTGTTACTGTAAAAATACACTGGTAGTGAAGGGGTTAACTTTATTTGGGAGGGAGGGGCTGTGTGTGTCCCTAGGGGCGTGCTTTCTACTGTGATTGGCTGTGGCTTGAGGGGAAAGGACACTGATCAACAGATCTACATAGTAGATCTGTCTGATCAGTGTTTTAACACCGAGGAGAATGACAGGCAGCTTGTTTACACTAGCTGCCTGACTTTCTCCCTCTCCCCCGCCGATCGCCGAGTGAGCGGCTGACATCGGGTCCGCCGGTCACACGCGCGGGGGGGTCCGTGACCGCGCGGGAGCGCGCCTCCGGCGGCGCGCGCTCGCTCCCCAGACCCTCCCAGGCTAGTGACGTTAATTAACGTCACTCTGCCTGGCAGGGGCTGACCGCCGCAGTAAATTTACTTGCGGCGGTTGGCAAGCGGTTAAATCACATTAAAATGTCCAGCTGCTGCTGTAATATCCTGAACATGCAACAAAGTGTCATTAATATAAAGGTGTCCAAACATACACGCTAGACCAATAACACTCAGCAGCGCTAATGTGTCCCTAAACACATTGTACTCACTCCCCCAATGGAGCCTGAGGGTGAAATAGGTGCAATATATGCAAAATTTATCGCATCAAAATGTGTCCATTAATCATATCAAAACGCACTGTACATAAAGTTCATCACATTAATATATATATAGTCTCTCAATATATTCAAATGGTGTTAGTCCCGGTGTGTGAAAACTGCTAATCAGATAAACAGTGACTTCCTCCACTGCACCACCTGTGCTCCCCTCTAAGGCAATGGGAACTCAACGGAAAATACTGAGAAAAGGACTTTGTATAGATTCAGATTAACTTCACTTTGCTCCAATTCCTCTCCACTGGAGACTTTTACTTGCATCGACCATCACAAACCAAATACCTCACACCAAGTTTAATGCGACTCAGCCACAATCCAATATCATCATGGATGGAAAAACAGGCCATCAGTGAAGGAGAGAGACAAAGGGGGGACTAATAGTGTGATATCATTTTGAAAGTTTTATTGATTAAAAAATTGCACTGCACACCCGCTCACCCCTCAATAATCCTGCTTACATTAAATGCAAACACATTGCCATGAATGAAAACTACAAGGACAGCGATCACCAAGCCCTCCTCACCGTGTCCGTGCTGTTGCCAGCAAGTGTCGGTGGCGAGATCCGGAAGTTGGAGCCTTTACTTTGGAGACTGCGTTCTCATGTCGCTGACGCGTTTCGTCAGGACTTCTACAGAGGGCATGGGCGCGCGGCGCGGGCCTCGGCTTATATGTACACTGCTAATGAATGTCTCTGCACTTAACCACTACTCCGCTGAACAGGCAGCTCCGGGCACTTGCAGTAATCATCCATTACCCCATAAAATATGTACATCCGGAAAGCAATTATACTGCAAGTTCATTTTCACAGACCTACCGGGTAACCAATACATATTGCTACAGCATGTACATTTGAAATTCATTAAATGTTCAGATGGGCACTATTATAAATGATTTTCAAAACAGGGCACACACATCACAGGCAATATTACTGTCATCTGTTAAAGAGGAAGTAAACCCTCCTCTGACACTTTTACCTATAGGTAAGCCTATGATAAGGCTTACCTATAGGTACTGTAAATATCTCCTAAACATGCACCGTTTAGGAGATATTTACCTTACATGCAGCCAGTGACGTCACTGGCGCATGTGCTCTGAAGGAACGGCCGCTGGTGCCGTTTCTTCAGAGCCGCGTGCCGTGATTGTTGGCTCCCGTGGCGTCACCGCGGCTCCGGCCAATCAGATAGCCGGATACCGCAATCCCGGAAGGCAGGCGACTGGACATGTCGCCCATCATACAGGTAAGCGGGCGGAACGCCGGTGGCTCGTCCTAAGGTAAGTATTTCATAATGAGCTAGTATGCGATGCATACTAGCTCATTATGTGTTTCTCTTACAGGTTGCAAAAAAAAAAAAAAAAAAGTTGTATGGGTTTACAACCTCTTTAATGTGTAAATTACCCCAATTGAACATTATAATATCTACACACATTATGCCCCATCATGAATGTTACTCCCTAAGCACTCTTATATAATGATGAATAATAAATAAAGATATTAATCATAAAAAACATGCCATACGATGTAATTGTATCTTCCTCCCTAATAAGGGCCATTATATGGATCATGCCAAATGTAAAATTAAACACCATAAAAATTATAACGTATAAGAATTTACTAAAAATACTCAAATGACAGTGCTGAATGGTCAGTATGCTTGACTATTAATAATAATATTAGATTTCAATGCCATACTCTGACTTGCTCCAGGTCATCCCAACCATCTGTGCTTCCAGTGCCCTGCATCACCAGATGTTCTCACAGGACTACCAAGCGGGATATACCAACACATTGGAATGGCATGGATTTAATAATTACTCAAAAAGCAATTTAAATCCAGGTCTATGTTCATTCCATTAGGGGCCAAGGAATTAGTCCGATAGATCCACTGGGTCTCCCTCTTCGACAATTCCCTGACCCTGTTGGATCCTCGCCAAGCTCGGGGCATCTTGTCTATACCCCAGAACTTAAGACCAGAGGGGTCCCTCCCATGTTTCTCCCTGAAATGCAAGGGAACACTATAGTCCTTATATCCAATGGTAATTTTGTAAATGTGTTCTGATATTCGCTTGCCAAGAGTCCTTTTAGTGCGGCCGATGTTAATAAGGCCGCATTGACATTCCAGTCCATACACCACATAAAGCCCTTAATTTCAAACGTTTTTCCATTGGCATTAGACGTGAATGATGTGAGGCCTCTATAGTGTGTATTAACCTGACAGCAGGCCTTACACCTCCTACATGCAAAGACATTTCAGTCTTTGAGTCTTTTCACTTAGGTCCACTGGTTGTCCTGCTTTGGAAAAAGTATCAGAAAACACATTTGTGTTAAAGTCTAAAAGTCACTGTTTCTGATGTTACAGAAGCTGTAGGAAGTCTTTTAGGAGGGCGCCCAAACAATACATCTTCTTCTTAGGGGTAGTCCTGATAGTTGCTAGGGCTATAGGCAATGCTTCTACCGATGTGCTCTTTCCATTAGTAGTCATCTTGGCCAGATACTTTTTTTTTTACGGTTTGCTTACTGCGTTCCACCATCCCACTAACCTGTGGTCCATATGTGGTGTGTAACTGTTGTTTCAGACCTAAGATATCTACTACCTCTGCTATTAGTTTGTTATCAAAGTGTGTACCTCTGTCTAAAGAGATCACAGCTCCCATACCAAACCTAGGAATCAATTCTCTAGTAAGACACTTAACTACTTAACATATGGGATATACTGGAGCTGTAAATCCCATAGAAAAATGTACCTGCCTGATTTTGCATATGACAGACCATAATCTGTAAAATATACTGTCATTCTATAGGGCAGTCATCTAATCTTTTGGCAGCCATTCATTCTGTATTCATAAAAAGACCTCTTTCAGATTGTTTCCCCTTTTTAAAGCGGTTCTCATTGGAGCATCACATAGGCACGTGAATTTATGTCCGCTATAACCTGTCTTGAAAAGGGAAAAGAATTATATTCGATGGTGCACCATTCTAATCCGCTATCATCTCCGCAAAGAGACTTTTGAAGATTGATTAGAACGTCACCGTGATTTAACAGTTCCGTATTTCTACAGTTACACATTTCGTTTCTGTGGATTTGGTTTAAGCCCTTCGTGTTTTTAGCAGCACTCTACAATTAAACTGTAACACAGATTGAGAGCAGAGGCTTTGAAACATCCTATTTAAATGTAGCAATGACTCATAGTCTGAAGCTACCACCAGGCTGTGGAATTAAAATCCGCCCAAAGGCCTTTTTTATACAGAGGGATAAACCCCATTTACACCATGTCCTGACAATTTAAACATTTCCTGCAATTCATTTATAGGAAGCAAATGTATTTTCCCCAACTGTCTATATTTCATATTCTGTAGATTCCCACCATCTGTCTACCTAAATGTAAAGCTATGTTTATTACTTATTAAACTAGAGTTGTAAAAAATTATAGATGGTCTCTACCATTCCAAAAGATTGGATACTGTAAGGCAGCACACGGTATTTCTTCTTTTTCTTATAGAGGCATTTAAAGCATGGAAAGTATTAGATTTTTTTTTCACTGCCAAGAGGGAACAGTAGACTACTCACTCTATTGTATTTTTGCAAGAAATCCATAGACAAAGGTAGATGTATGTGTCCTTTAATTTGCCTTGGGCAAGAATTCCAAATACCATTTCACATTTGATGAAATAGATATTTGAAAAGCATACTCCTTACTTTATTTTTTTCAGCATTGTTGTTTAGCTCCTTTTATCCTTGCTACATTTGTTTTGTACTTGGCTTTCCTTTATCTATTTCTGCACTCTCATACTGTCATTCAGTTCTTTTATCTATTAATATCTTAAGCCAGCCAAAGACGGCTCAAATCTTGGCTAGTTCAGCCGGAACCTCCCTAGATTCGAACTATGTATGGACATGCTAAATGTACCCAAGTTGATGGATCAATCAACTTGGGTATAAGCCTGTTGGATTTTACATGCAATTATTGTTAGCAGCTGTTATAGCCGCTAGCAAAAATCACTGTGTTCTCCCGATGGGGACAGCTTCTGTTACATGTTACACCCATGTTTCAAGCACCTGCCTGCAACCTCTGATCCTCTCTCTCTCCCCTCGCAGAAGGCTGGTAGTTCTTAAGATACTGCAAAGGCGCTAGTGAGCGCTCTCATAGTCTTTTGACACTTCCTGCAGTTCATTAACTGTACTGAGCATATGCAGGACCCTGGCATTGCACCTGTGATCAGTTGATCGCTGGTGCAATGCTTTACAGGCTACTGTGTAAAAAAAAATAAATAAATAAATAAATGCACATTTCTCTTTCGTTCATTGACAGACACAGTTCCTGGTATTCATAACCAATGGGTTATACTGCCCCATACAGGAGTAGGATACTAGGCAAAAAGAATTCTGGGGGTATAGTCCCTCTGGAAATGAAAAATGGACAGAGAGCACGCAGGCCTAGTGCATTATCCTTTGTAAAAAATATTTTGTATTGTGATAAAAGAAAGGCACTCACAAACATGTGCTTGATACAGGCATATCACCATAAAGTGGCTGTAGTGCCCATAGTATCACATCATGGATAGAAACATCCACAGAAACTGTCTGACGCATTTCTAAGTCCTGATCTTCTTCAGAGCCTTCGGGGGTGGGACAAGTGGGTCCATTAAGTCTTGCTATAAGATCGAGTTTCTCTCTTGTCCCCCGGCAAGGTTTTTTTACTTCTAACTTGCGGATGTCCTGAGACCACTTACAGGGCCTGTTTGGGGTGGTACCCGTTCCTTCAAGAGGTGATTGTCCTGGTTCCGATTTCGGAACGTTTTCGGGGTTCTTACTCAAACCTCACAGTCCCCAGGAAGGATGGCAAAGTGCGTCCAATGATAGACCTCAAGGCGCTAAACTGCTTTGTGAGTGTACAGAAGTTTTGAATGGAGTCCATTCATATGATGGTGGCATCCCTGCATCAGGGGGATTTCCTCGCCTCTATCGATATCAAAGATGCTTACCTTCACATTCCAATATGTGCCAGTCACCAGCATTTTCTACGCTTTGCTGTGGGAGAATAGAATTATCAGTTTATGGCGTTACCCTTTGGTCTCGCCTCTGCTCCTTGGGTCTTCACAAAAGTGTTTGCCCCAGTGCTAGCCTTGCTACGTCAATGGGTGATCGCAGTACTGGGCTACTTGGGTGATCTCCTTCTGCCAGGGGAGTCTCTCTCTGCTCTGGTGGATCACCAGAGATCTGGGGACCAGGAGATCACAATCCGGACTTTGCAGGAGTTCGGCTGGATTCTGAACTTTTAGAAGTCTGCTCTGGTTCCATCCAGGAAGCTGGACTATCTGGGCCTGGCTCTGGACCCTAACCAGAGTTCTTCTTCCTCTGGACAAACTCCAGAAATTGCAGGCTGCAATTATTCTCCTGCTGTCCAACAGATGGTCGTCCCTCCAGACTTGCATGCGGGTACTGGCCTGATGGTGTATACCTTTGAGGCGGTACCATTTGCAAAGTTCCATATGAGGTCCCTGCAAAGGGAGATTCTGACTAAATGGGACCAGACTCCCCAGTCTCTGGAATATCAGATCCGACTGAGTCGGGGAACGAGGGAATCCTTGATATGGTGGCTTCGTCCTCTGTCGCTTTGGCTGGGAAAATCCTTCCTCCCCTTGTACTGGACAGTGGTCACCACAGATGCCAGCCTCTCTGGCTGGGGAGGCGTCCTCGGCAAGCATTCTGCTCAGGGGACCTGGATGCTGGAAGAGTCCAGAATACCGATCAATGTCTTGGAACTCCGAGCGATCAGACTGTGTCTGGATCATTGGACTGATCATCTTCAGGGTTGTCCAGTGCCCATTCAATCGGACAATGACATGGCTTATGTCAATTATCAAGGGGGCACAAGAAGTGTCCTGGTGCTCTGGAGGTAGCAGGCATTCTAAGGTGGGCAGAAAAGTTCGTTCCAGCCCTCTCCGCCGTACACATTCCTGGGGTGGAAAATTTGCAGGTGGATTATCTCAGTCAGCAGGCGTTGGACCACAGGGAGTGGTCCCTTCATCCAGAGGTATTTCATCGGCTGTGTCTCCGGTGGGGCACCCCCGAGGTGGATCTGTTGGCATCTCGGCTCAACAGAAAGGTGCAGAGGTTTGTGGCTCAGTCAAGATATCCTCTGGCGGACACCACAGACACGATGGTGGCCCAGTGGGGTCAGTATCGGTTTATTTACACCTTCCCTCCTCTCAAGCTTCTGCCCAGACTTCTATGCAGGATCGAGGCAGAAGGAATTCCGGTAATCTTAGTGGCTCCGGACTGGCCTCGCCGGGCTTGGTACGCCATTCTGGTGCGGCTGGTTGCCGACACGCCTTGGAAGCTTCCTTTCAGGGAGGATCTTCTATCCCAAGTACCGATTTTCCATCCTGTATTACAGTCGCTGGCTTTGCCAGCTTGGCTGTTGAACGCCAGGTGCTGAAGGATAAAGGTTTATCTGAGTCGGTGATTCCTACCCTGCTGAAAGCTAAGAAATCAACTTCTAGGAAGAGCTGGCATTGTACGTGGAAGACGTACATTGCATGGTGTGAGTCTCTTGGGCTTCCTAGTTCCTTCTCGGCGGCTCTGATTAAGATAACCTTCCTTCTACAGGGGGTTGAACAGAAATTAGCCTTGAGTACCATCAAGGGCCAGGTGTTGGCTTTGGCGGTCTTCTACCAACGACCTTCGGCCACACACTCCCTGGAGTGTAGCTTTTTCCAGGGTGTTTGACATTTGGTTCCTCCAGTGTCGGCTCTGTTGCCGCCTTGGGATCTTAATTTAGTGCTTTCAACTCTGCAGAAGCCTCCTTTTGAAAATATTTGGGATATTCCCCTGTTTACGTTGTGTCAGAAGGTGACCTTTTTAGTGGCTATCACTTCGGCGCGCAGGGTATCTATCGTTCCTTCCAAATGCTATCTCTGATTTTCATTTGAATGAAGACATTGTGTTCCCTTCCCTGTGTTCCAGGCCTAAACATTTGAAGAAAATTGCCTTGCATGCCTTGGATATGGCCCGGGCAATTAGGGTGTACCAGTCTTTTAGGAAGTCAGACTCTATTTGTGCTCACAAATGGACCTCAAAAAAGTCTGCTTTCTCTGTGACCATTTCTACATGGATCAGAGAGATGGTGGTTCAGGCCTAATCCATCAGGGGTCAGGTTCCTCCTCTTACTGTCACGGTGCACTCTACTAGGGCGCTTAGTGCCTCTTGGGCCTTCCGTCATCCGGCGTTAGTGGCGCAGGTTTGCAAGGCGGCCACCTGGTCTTTGGTGCACACTTTTACAAAGTTTTATAAAGTGGATTTGTTGGCATCTGTGGATGCTTCCTTTGGTCGCAAGGTTTTGCAGGCTGCTGTTTAAAAGGATCTGATCCTCTTTGAGGGTGTAATGTTTTTTCAGGTGGGCTCCGGTTCTTTAGTTGAGCCCCTGTTGCCTGGTTGGCTAAAGTTTAGCATAGGGAATGTTTTGGTTTTTCCCACCCCTTAAAGCAGTAGTATCCCGCTTTTTGACACTTTTACCTACAGGTAAGCCTATAATAAGGCTTACCTGTAGGTACAAATAATATCTCCTAAACCGGCATGGTTTAGGAGATATTTACAGTGCATGCAGCCGCTCGCGTGAGCGGCGCATGCGCTCTGAAGGTCCGGGGGGACTTTCAATTATGTTTGCCGGAGCTTGCCGGAAAAATCACTCCCGCGCGCATGCGCGGGAGTGACGTCATCGCGGCTCCGGCCAATCATCGCGCCGGAGCCGCCGAACCCGGAAGAGACGGCGAGGGATCATGGCAGCGCCCGCAGCGATGTCCGGGGGTCCGTGTCGGGGCTTTGTTTTAAGGTAAATTACACATAATGGGCTAGTATGCGATGCATACTAGCTCATTATGCCTTTTTCTTGCAGGTTTTTTATTTTTTTATTTTTTTTTTTATAGGGTTTACAACCGCTTTAAGTTTAACACTGCTTTGGGACTTCCCAATGGTTATGAATACCATAAGCTGTGTCCGTCAATGAAAGAAAGAGAAAACGTGATTTTTGACTTACCGTAAAATCCATTTCTCTGATGTTCATTGACGGGCACAGTACCCACCCCTCTGCAGAGTTGTTATTCTCCTGACACTGCTTGTTACAAAACTGAGTGGCTATGGCAGAGAGAGTTGTATACCCCCTGTGATTGCCCATGGGTGTAGCCAGAATTTTTTTCTGCCTAGTTGTTCTACTTCTGTAGGGGGCAGTATAACCCAACGGTTATGAATATGAGGAGCTGTGTCCATCAATGAACATCAGAGAAATGGATTTTACTTTGTCACATTTTTTTCTAAGCTGCAAAATAGTGTGCATTTATTTTATTTTTTCTACAAATGGTTAACTTAGTCTTTAATCTTTTTACCTCAGAGGAACCCTTGAAACTATTTTTCAGGTCTCGGAGAACTCCTGCTAAAACCAATTTGGTGGAGGTCAGTGGCAAAATTGCCACTTACATTGTAAAAAGCAAACTAATGGCAGCACATCCATAGGCTGTAACCTGCAATATACTGCATTTTTGTTCTTGGATTTAGCTATCCTTTAAATGCTTTATTTTTTTATTTACCACACCATATGTGGAGACTTGTGTTTTTCTGCATTTGGTCAATGCAAGTCTCCGAAAGGTCACATAGAAAACAATTGTGTTCTAGGCCCCCTGTTCACAACAAAGTGGAAAGGTGCAGAAAAATGCAGCATGTCTGTTTTCAGTTACATCACCCTTTTAATTTCAGGCATGAGGCACCACATTCTAAAATGCAAAAAATAAAATGAATAGTTTTATTCAACGCAATAACATCCACACATGTAAGACACTCCACATTAGAGGTGATTTATTTTTTTAACGCAATATACCATCAGACACTGGTATTGACTAGTATTACAGATTTTCGCTTATACATCGCTTTTTCCCCCTTTTTCAGCTGATGTGACCCCAGTGCTGACAGAGAGGGGCAGGGAAGGGTGTCCTCTGGTGTCTGACTTCCTTCTCATCATTGGTTGTTGGGTTGCTGGCAGCTGGTCCACACGATTCCCAAGGTTGTAATGCTACACAAAAAAAAAAAAAAACTTGTGGCTTTTTGTAACAAAAAAGTTAGGCTTGATCCATCCACTGGCTTGTTGACCATTTTTGGCCAATTTTTAGGCACTTTACCAAGACACCCCTAAAGAGAACCCTGAGTTGCAAAAGGCTGCTCTAAATAATACTCCTTTTTTTTCCAATTCCTTTGTCCAGCTTTTTCATTAAAATGTGTCTTCTATCCCTCTGTTCCTTCATCTTTCTCCCCCTTTATTATGATTATTTTATACATTTCTATTAGTTGTGTGAAAGATGTAGATGTTTAAAGAAACCTATCAATATACAGTTATCCATTAATAGGTTGCCTGTCATTAGGCAATTACTCTCTCCCTGTCTTTCTTTCTTTTTCTTCTTCTTCGCCGCTGACACTGCAGCAAGCAGTCTTCTCACGCCAGCCAGTAATTATGCTGATTATCCTAATTACTCTGCGTGAGCAGAGAATGGATGTATTAAGTGAACATAGGAATTCAGTATGTTCTTGCAGACTTGAGAGGCAAGAAATAAACTCCAGCTACTGCCAGTGAGATAGCAGTTGACTTACGAAGTATATGATACATCCTTGAATGTAAGACCTAGCAATTACCCCAGTGAGTACTGTAGAATGTTGTCATTGCCAGAGGTTTATGGCCACGGGTCAGGACTTCAAATGAGAATCATATTATCTGATTTTCCAAGCAGCATTTAGATACATCTTGGTCTGGGTTCTGGGCACATTAGTCCATTGACCTTTGGAGGTTACGCATTAACAAATATTGGTTCCTCAAATTCTTTTGGCTAGTGATTATGTTTGTAATTAGTTTGCATATATCTCTTTTTTTGATAAATCCTAGTTGGTTGCATACCCCCCAGCTATTCTTGTTTCCATAGGTTTGCGCAGCCTATTGCATTAGAGTGTGCATCTCAAAGCTCCAACTCATATGCGTGTGTGGCATATTTACTGGCCTCTTCCCCACTCTCCATCCAAAAACAATGGGGTGGAGGGGGGCAAGGGAGTGTTTGGGCAGCAGAAAGAAGAGAAACTGAGACAGGAGGAGTGGCATATATTGGTATCGATCCCCTGTATTTTCCTCCTGTGGCAACTGAATGTGGGGGAAAGGAGGGGAGGTCGGTTTGGCTAAATTCCAGCCCTCCAGGTTCTGGGGGTCCACAAGGAAGAATCATGTTTAACCTGTCACCTGCCCGCGGCCAACGGGTAGATTGCGATTGACGGGTTGCCAACCCCAGGATTAGGTTGTGCCCAGGCACACCCCTTGCACACGTCTATGCCCATTTCCCTGCTATAATGGTTGACTCAAGCCTGAGCAGTCATGTTCCTCCCTCCTACTGGGTTCTCCACTTATCCATGTTACATAGTTACTCAGGTTGAAAAAAGACACAAGTCCATCTGGCTCAACCAATAAAAAAAAAAACAGTAATGAAAACCCAACCAAACAATCCTATACCAGCAGTTGATCCAGAGGAAGGCGAAAAACCCCAGCAAAGCATGATCCAATTTGCTACATCAGGAGAATAAAATCCTTCCTGATCCCCCGAGAGGCAATCGGATATTCCCTGGATCAACTTTACCAATAAATATTAGTACCCACTTATATTAAGTACACCTAGGAAAGAATCCAGGCCTTTTTAAAGCAATCTAATGAGCTAGCCAGAACCAGCTCTGGATGGAGTTTATTCCACATTTTCACAGCTCTCATGATGAAGAAACCTTTCCATATTTGGAGATGAAATCTGTTTTCCTTTAGACATTAAGAGTGCCCCCTTGTCCTCTGTATTGAACTTAAAGTGAACAACTCAACACCAAGTTCACTATATGGACCCCTTATGTATTTATATACATGTTGATCATATCCCCCCTTGGGACTCTTTCACACAGTCCACCTCCGTCGGCGGACTCTGTGCTGCTCAGTGGGGGATCGATACACTGATCCCCGCTGAGCAGACAGGTGACCACTCTCTCTCCACTCTGTGTGCAGAGAGGAAGCTGTCAGGTCCCCGCTGCTCTCTATGGGGAATCGGATGAGAATGGACCGCCTGTCTGCTCTCATCCAATCCGATCCCCTGGACAGATGGAAAATAGGGTTTCCATCCGTCCGGATTTCACGGACAGGATCAGATGCGGATGGCAGCGGGTGTCAGCGGACATGTCTCCGCAGACATCCGCTGCCCCATAGGGATGCATGGAGGATCGTTCGTGTGAAAGGGGCCTTTATCTCCTCTTCTCAAGAGAGAATAAATTCAGTTCCTCTAATCTTTTCTCATAGCTGAGCTCCTCCATGCCCATTATCAGTTTGGTTGCCCTTCTCTGCACTGTCTCCAGTTCCCCGATATCCTTTTTAAGAACTGGTGCCCAAAACTGAACAGCATATTCCAGATGAGGTCATACTAATGATTTGTACAGGGGCAAAATTATATCTTTCTCTCTGGAGTCCATGCCTCTGTTAATGCAAGAAAGGACTTTGCTTGCTTTAGAAACCGCAGCTTGGCATTGCATGCTATTATTAAGCTTAGGCTCTACCAGAACACCCAGATCCTCTCCGCTTTGGATTCCCCCAGTTCTACCCCACCTAGTATGTATGATGCATGCATATTCCTAGCCCCCAAGTGCATAACTTTACATTTATCAACATTAAAACATTAAACCTCATTTGCCACATAGTTGCCCAATGAAACAGTGCATTGAGGTCAGCTTGTAAGTTGGAGACATCTTGTAAGGAAGTTATTCCACTACAAAGCTTGGTGTCATCTGCAAAGACTGAAATGGTAGTTTTACTCCCAGACCCTATATAATTTATAAAGATATTAAAAAGTAAGGGTCCTAACACTGAACCTTGGGGTACACCACTGATAACCTTAGACCATTCAGGCTAAGAATCATTAACCACTACTCTCTGAATTCTATCTTTTAGCTAATTTTCTATCCATTTGCAAACTGATCTTTCCAAGCCTGTAGACTTTACCTTACACATTAGCGTGTGTGGGGAACTGAGTCAAACGCTTTTGCAAAATCCAAGTATACTACATCCACAGCCACCTCTCTATTCAAGGTTTTACTGACCTCCTCATGAAAAGAAATCAGGTTTGTTTGACAACTTCTGTCTTTCATGAATCCGTGCTGTCTGTTGCCTCTTAATATTGGTCTTTTATTAAACTCTCCAGTATCTTCATGACTATAGAAGTTAAACTAACAGGTCTAAAGTTACTTTGCAAAGACTTTGATCCCTTTTTAAATATAGGCCCCACATTGGCCCTACGCCAATCTAGTGGTACTATTCCAGTCCTTAACGAGTCCCCAAAAATTAGAAATAAAGGCTTTGAAATTACAGCGCTCAATTATTTTAGGATGTGTGGGTGGATGCCATCTTGTCCAGGCACTTTATCCACCCTTATTCTGTCTAAATATTTCTGGACCATATCACTTTTGAGCCAGTGTGGATCATTTGGGGCTGTGTCAATACCATCCTCAATATCATGAGCTCCCCCATGCTCCTTTGTATATACAGAGCTGAAGAAAGTATTTAATACATTTTGGACTTAACTTTGTTAGCTTGGGTACATTCATTCTAAAATGCTTCCTAAAAATTTTGTTTTGTGTAAAAAAATATTGTACTTATTGTAAATTTACATCCTCATTTTTACATACATAATGTGGTCTGTTATCCTTGTGAAAATTTTCAGGGGCTCCTAAAAGGCTGTATTACAACATGCAGCGTTTATGTCCTGGAATGGCAAATATAGAATTTGTGGCTGGACTTTAAAAAGGTTCTTCACTCAGTCCCTATGCATTCTGGTAGAGCTTGAGCAGTTTTGCAGAGAGAAATAAGGAAAATATCTGTCTGCACTAGTGAAGCTGATAGAGACTTACGCCACACATACCCAAGGCTATAATTGCCGTAAAAAGTGCATCTACTCAGTACTGATTTTTTGGGTATGTGCAGTGATGCTGTCAGTTATATCTTTAGTTTTTTACATTGTAATTAACCACTTCTGGACCAGAAGGTTTTACCCCCTTAATGACCAGGCAATTTTTTGCGATACGGCACTGCAGTACTTTAACTGACAATTGCACGACGCTGTACCCAACTAAAATTGTTGTCCATTTTTTTCCCCACAAATAGAGCTTTCTTTTGGTGGTATTTAATCACCTATGCGGTTTTTATTTTTTGCACTATAAACAAAAAAAGAGCAACAATTCTGAAAAAAAAAAACAATCTTTTTTACTTTCTGCTATAAAACATTCCCAATTAAAAAAAAATTAAAAATCTAATTTTTTCATCATTTTAGGCCAATATGTATTCTGCTACATATTTTTGGTAAAAAAAAAATCCCAATTAGTGTATATTGATTGGTTTGAGCAAAAGTTATCGCGTCTACAAACTAGAGGAAAGATTTGTCATTTTTATTTTTTTACTAGTAATGGCGGCGATCTGCGATTTTTAGCGGGAGACACCTAACTGACCTTTTTGACATTTTTGGGGAGACCTGTGACATTACTACAGTAATCAGTGCTAAAAAATATGTTCATTACTGACAGAACATTGGTCGGCCGTGTTTACATCGGCAGACTGCCGTTCTGTGTCCATGGGGAGCGATCGTGGCCGCCGGACCCGCTGATTGGCTCCTCCTGAGGTATGTCCATCTGCAGGACAGAGCCGACCTGCCGCATTTTAAGTACGACGGCTGGTCGGCAAGTGGTTAATTTATTTCATATATGGCAGACAGCACACAGTGCCTTGCAAAAGTATCCCCCCCCCCCCTTGACTTTTTACCTATTTTGTTACATTACAGCCTTAAGTGCAATGTTTTGTTAATATGAATTATTTGTGATGGATCAGAACACAATAGTCTAAGTTGCTGAAGTGAAATGAGAAAAATATATACATAACACTATTTTGTAGAAATGGAAAACAGAAAATTGGCATGTGCGTATGTATACACCCCCTTTGTTTTGAAGCCCATAAAAAGCTCTGGTGCAACCAATTACCTTCAGAAGTCACATAATTAGTGAAATGATGTCCACTTGTGTGCAATCTATGTGTCGCATGAACTGTCATTACATATACGCACCTTTTTTGAAAGGCCACACTAACCAAACACTGCCATGAAGACCAAGGAACTCTCCAAACAAGTAAGGGACAATGTTGTTGAAAAGTACAAGTCAGGGTTAGGTTATAAAAAAAATATCCAAATCTTTGATGATCCCCAGGAGCACTATCAAATCTATCATAACCAACTGGAAAGAATATGGCACAACAGCAAACCTGCCAAGGGACGGCCGCCCACCAAAACTCACGAACCGGGCAAGGAGGGCATTAATCAGAGAGGCAGCACAGAGACCTAAGGTAACCCTGGAGGAGCTGCAGAGTTTCACAGCAGAAACTGGAGTATCTGTACATAGGAGGACAATAAGCCGTACGCTCCATAGAGTTAGGCTTTATGGCAGAGTGGCCAGAAGAAAGCCAATACTTTCAGCACAAAACAAAATGGCACGTTTTGAGTTTGCGAAAAGGCATGTGGGAGATTCCCAAAATGTATGGAGGAAGGTGCTCTGGTCTGATGAGACTAAAATTTAACTTATAAGGCCATGAAAGAAAACGCTATGTCTGGTGCAAACCAAACACGTCACATCACCCAAAGATCACCATCCCCACAGTGAAACATGGTGGTGGCAGCATCATGCTGTGGGGATGTTTTTCAGCAGCCGCCGGGACTGGGAAACTGGTCAGTGTTGAGGGAAAGGTGGATGATGCTAAATACAGGGATATTCTTGAGCAAAACCTGTACCACTCTGTGCGGGATTTGAGGCTAGGACGGAGGTTTACCTTCCAGCAGAACAATGACCCCCAAACACACTGCTAAAGCAGCACTTGAGTGGTTTAATTGGAAACATGAAAATGTGTTGAAATGGCCTAGTCAAAGCCCAGACCTCAATCCAATAGAAAATCTGTGGTCGGACTTAAAGATTGCTGTTCACAAGCGCAAGCCATCCAACTTGAAGGAGCTGGAGCAGTTTTGTAAGGAGGAATGGGCAAAAATCCCGGGGGGGGGGTAAGATGTGGCCAGCTCATAGAGACTTATCCAAAGCGACTTGGAGCTGTGATTGCCGCAAAAGGTGGCTCTACAAAGTATTGATTTAGGGGGTGAATAGTTATGCACATTGACTTTTTCAGTTATTTTGTCCTATTTGCTTCTCATTAAAAAAAAAAAAAAATCTTCAAAGTTGTGGGCATGTTCTGTAAATTGATGCAAATCCTCAAACCATCCATATTTAATTCCAGGTTGTGAGGCAATGCCGGGGGGGGGGGGGGGTGAATACTTTTGCAAGGCACTGTATTCCAGTTTATCATGAAAAAACAAAGGTCCTATGACAATACTCTTTATGCTGGAATTCTTTTTATAGGCACTGTGTTTGTTTCCGAAGTCAGTATCAAAAATAATTCATATTTCATAAGGAAGTAGCGGTGCTCATTCTCCGCATTGTTCAGGCACATAATAGTGACAAAGGGCTCAGTGACTCTGTATTGCCAGTCAATGTGTTGTAGATTAAAAAAAAAAAAAGACACCCCCCCCCCCCCCCCCAAAAAAAAAAAAAAATCCTCCAACATTTAGTAACAAACATTGCAAGGATTTTAGCAAAATTCATTGCAGAGTTTTTTTCTGTTTTGCTAAAATTGACACATGGACCCTATGTATCACATGCTACTTCCTGAGTGCTAAGTGGAAGGGTCTACTTAACTTTCATAATGAGTCCCAGATAAGAGTAAAATGGTGAAAAACACAGTGAGCAGGTAAACAAACTGAGCTCACAATGTTCCAGTATTGTCATGGCTGCCACATTTACTAGGAAACCAACATGTGATTTTTCTTTTCACAGCTTTAGAAAATCACAGCGGGCTGCCTATTGAAATAATAAATTGACCTGTGTAAAAATGTCATACCTGATATGCTTTTTTAATGAAAGTGGATGTTTCCTTTATTAAAAGCTAGGACAACTGACAATAAATTCATGCTGCCAATCGCAAGTAAAAAGCAATGAAATAAACACATTTTTTGGGCTGCTCTGCTTGCCTTGAATGTAGATTCCCTGTCTTAGAATGGCTCACGTAGCAATGGCAGGAAGCAGGAGTTATAGGGTAGATTACTTTCCTTTCCTATGATGAATATTTGATACATTACTTATAATAGCCAGCAAATGAATATGTCTGTGGCGAATACAGAAAGGGAGACAGTGGCATGAAACTTGACTGTCCTCGTTAGAAGATCCTTTTATTGCATTTCTCTGCAAACTCTAGTTATACTATATAATGTCATAAATTATTGCAGATGGTGATATAATATTATATTTAGCCTCCAGTCTGACGAAATCATTGTCCTTTTTACAGATTCTACTCATGAATTCTCGTTATTTACCTTATACCAAGTATGCATGCATGCCCACTACAGGGAAGACCACGTGAATGCATTTGTTAACCTTGACACTTTGTTGACTATGTGACACACCTTGAAAGTAGTTTGTCTTTGCCTTCAGAGGAGGTCTGTGATACTTAGATAAAGTTGGACAGCAGTGATGGCCAACTTACAAGGTATAAGAAGCATAAGTTGTGAGCATAATGGACATAACATCATCAAGGAGCTCTGTCCGATGGGGGCTGTGGGCATGCTACAGGTGTGGTTGGAAATTGGAGACATGCTGCAGGACAGAGACTGATGCTGGGAGAATGTTACAAGAGACTTCTAGAGATCAATGCTGTCTCTTTTCAAATCAATGCTCCTACCAGTGGCATACTAGGGGGGGAGTGCAGTCTGCACCAAGTCCCGAATTGCTGGGGTGCTATGTCTGCCTGACATCTTTGTTCTTGTGTTGCCATGCAACACAAGAACAAAAGACTGACAGATGGACATAGTACCCCCAGGGAGTTGCTACTGGGTGCTTCCCTGACAATGGCGGCACTTCAGAGCGAGGGAAGCCTCCTTCCCTGCTCCAGTCATATTACAGAGCCAAGAGGCGGACTTCCCTCACTCCGAGCTGCCAATGCATCTGGTCTGGGAGATTTAGGGAGAGGGGAGTTCTTTTCTGGAGGTCTGTTTTGGAAAGGGGGAGTGGTGGTATCTCTGCACTTGAGGGGTCTGTGTTGGAGAGGGTGGTCTGTACTGGGGGGGGGGGTGACTGTCCTTAGGGGTCTATAGTAGGCAAGGGGGTCTGTACTGGGGAGTGACTGTCCTCAGGGGTCTATACTGTGGGTGGGGGGTTGGTGACTGTCCTCATGGGTCTGTACTGGAGGGAGAGGGTTGAATGTCCACAGGAGTCTGTGCTGGGGAGGGCGTTCTATACTGAGGGGTCTGCACTGGGATGTTGTTGGGGGAGGGGGAAGTCTTGACTGGGGGGTGGGCTGTAAGAGTGGATTTAGGGATGTCTACGGAGATTTGTTGTGCGGGGGATATGAGGTTTAGGTGGGACAGGGGTAAAAGGACTGAATCATACGTGTACTGTGTGTATGGGGCATGTCTTTTTAAGCCCCTCCCATTCTTAGCGCTATTTGATCACATCTACCAATTGACACTTGGTTTTCCACTTTTTTACTTAAGGACTTTTTGTTGGTGGGGGGGGGGGAGTAGTGTTCCCAGGTACCAGAAATCATAGGTACACCTCTGGATACCACTACCACCTGATTGCTGGAGTCCAAGTACCAAAAGGCTGCATTCAGCCCTCAGGCCACAGGTTTAGCTGTAGAGTCCTTGTTTTACCTTTCACAACAAGCCCTCCCGCCAGTGCCCATTTTTTAAACCACTGAGAAATCATAAGGTGTTTGTAAAGCAATCAAGAGTGTTGGGATACATGTAAACCCTGACAATGACCTTCTATTACTTGTTCCTCATTTGTCTGTTAAATATACCATTCAAAATGTTTTGTTAGAACTGTTAGATAAGTGCAAAAAATATGTGCTGATCTTGTAAGCTGGCAATTTAGTGCGCACTGCCATCAATTAGTACTGTTCCCAAATATTTATTTGGGCTACAAATCACCCCGTCCCCCCTTTATCTTATAATACAGAACTGCACCCATTTGTGTCTTTTATATTTTCCTGTAGTTCAGTTTAATAAAAACCAGCAAATGTGTACCAGCTCTTGTAAGGGATAATACTGAAGGGGCTGTACGAGAGAAGGGCGCTCCATGGGGACAGGCCACTGTGTAGTTAAAGCACATTTGCTGGCTATAAAAACTGGCTAGTAATCTATGTGAGCTATATGGGCCATGTCATAGATAGTCATGTCATAGGTAGTAGTGTGTAGTAGTAGTTGAGGTCACTGGGATGCACATAAATAACCCCCTCCTTTTTGAAGGGGTTATTTACACAGAAAGATAAAATTGAGCCTGAAAGTGGCATTTGCATGTTTTAGATACAAATAGTGTATGCAAGCCTTTTATTGAAGCAATTGTGAAAATACGGTTTCTCTTTCGTTCATTGACGGACCCAGCTCAACATCTTCTTGACCCTTGGGTTTATGCTGCCTCCTACAGAAGTAGGACACTAGGCGGAAAAAAGTTTGACTACGCCTTTAGGGCAGTCCTAGGGGGTATACTCCCCTTTCCTGCTATAGGCATTCAGTTTTTTTTCTGCCTAGCCAGGAAGTGTGTTTATTGCTGTGTTCTTCCCACCCCTCACGTTGACACTGCTTTGGGATGTCCCAAGGGTCAAGAACATGTGGAGCTGTGTCTGTCAATGAACAAAAGAGAAAACTGGATTTTTATCTAACCGTAAAATCCTTTTCTCTGATGTTCATTGATGGACACAGCACTTGCACCTCTATTGAGTTGGGTTATGTATTCTTCTGACACTGCTGGTTACACAATTGAAGTCCTATAGCAGGAAGTGGGAGTATACCCCCTAGGTCTGCCCTATGGACATAGTGAAACTTTTTTCTGCCTAGTGTCCTACTTCTGTAGGGGGCAGCATGAACCCAAGAGTCAAGAATATCTTGAGGTGTGTCCGTCAGTGAACATCAGAGAAAAGGATTTTAAGGTAAGACAAAAATCATCCAGTTTTTTTGCGGCAGACCCGGTGCACTAGCTATGATGATATTTCCAGAAAAAGACTATGCAGATAATTCTGTCAGCTATTACAGTATTCAGCCTTTGATGTGACAAGAACATATTTTAGTACATCTCACTACTCTGGGGAAAAAGGTTTCTCTACCTGTACATGAGGAGACATGGAGCTATAGGAAGATGTGTGTCAGTCTTCCCCTATGATGGATACTTCACTAACCCAGAGAGAAGTAGGGCGTTATGTGCCTTACGCTGCAAGGTCTCCTCTGGCGAAGGGTTAAGATTCTGCAACCGCCCCTCCTTGTCTCTACCCGTTAATCACATACCTCCATCTATTTTTAGTGCAGATCCTTGTAATTCCCACAGACTTGTAGCATTTTTTTTTTGCCTCCTTGCCAAGTCCCATTGTTCTGATACAGCCAAACAAAATAAAAGGCAAAATTTTCTTTACCCAATTCCACTGTTGTGGGATCAGGTTTGCTAAGTGCAGATGTGTCTCAGAAACCTGTAAGTCAATTATTAAATAGACCTGAATTTGAAATGTGAGCAAAAGTTTTACAATATTTAAAGGGTAACTCCACTATCATTGGAAAAAAAATTAGCAAATAAAAAAATATATATAGTGTATACAATTGCGACACAAGTCATATTGTAATTTAATGTTACTACAAATTATCTTTTCTTTTCAATCTGCAGCGCTGTAATTTTGTCTGTAAAATGCAATATGACTACATGGAGGTGTTCTGTACTCAGAATGTGTACTGAACGCCCCCTGAAAATGTAATTTCCTGCTTGTGTGATTGGCTCACTGATTTTCCCAGAAGTTTGCATTACCATACAAGTCAGATTTCTGGCAACAAATTTAAATTTACCTTACGTCCTCTGACAGTCGCCGCCCGATGGTATTAGCCTTCACTAATGGGTAATGGCGCACTCTGCAGGAGCAGGCTAGGCAGATAATTGATTATCAGGTTAATAAAAAAAAACTTTTATACCTCGGCACACCACTAGGGGGCCATCGCTCAGCCATTATCCTGAACCCAATCTGATAATACCTCAGTTTTATGCTGTCTAGCGTCAGGAGTAGAGCTAGGTCTTCCCTGCTGAGACCTAGAGTCGCGGTTTTCTTTGTTTTTCTTTACACAATAGATTTCTATTTTTTCTCTCACTATCACTAGTTAGTCAGGGATTCCTTTCCTGGAGGACTACAAGTGACTGCAGTGCTGGGCCTCGGACTTAGTAATATAGATCCTTATGGAGTCCCAGCCTGCCAACGAGCATCGCAGGTTACTGGTATGCGCAGGCCTCGTAACGACAGTGCCCCTCCATATGGGGACGAGCCTGCGGAGATGCGTCTTCGCTGAGGATGTCTCAACCCGGATCGCCCACGTGTTGCCAGCGTTCCTCCATGGCTGACGGCACCCCCACTTAGGGTGGGAGGTCTCCCGTATCTGAGGGGTGCCCGCTTCTGTACTGGTGAGTACTGATCCCCCCTTGTCCCAGGGGGGTTGTTGTGGGCCCTCTCTTAAAGGACAGCAGGGCTGTGGTCTCTGTAGGATCTCCCTTCTGGCTGGGTTATGGGTTCTCCCTCCCTCCCTGCTCCCGCTGGGGGTGCTGTACAGGGTGCTATAGGGGTCTCCCTGGGGTCCCTGATTTTAGCCAGTTGGTACACTTATTTTGCTGCCGTTTAGGGCGGCTGCCATATTTTATGGTGTGCAGAATCTAAGCTGTGTGTGTGAGGACAGCAGCCATGTTGGGATTCTGCATAGGCTCCCGGTCTGGCGCCATCTTGGATGTGGGCAACATGCCTAGTGAGGGCCATTTTCCCTGTGACTTTTGTCATTGACTTTCAATAGGCACCTTTTCTCTGGGCTCGAGGGCTGGCCTCTAGCGCTGTGTGGTCACTTCCTCCTTCTTCATGCTTTTCTCCTGTGTAAAAATGTGCTGACAGGCTGAGGATTTTTGTTAATCCTTCTGTCATTTTTCAACCAAAACGTTTTTTAATTGTGGCTAGTGTGTTTTCACAGGGGGCTCTTTCTGTTAGTGCAGATTGTGGGGGAGATCCACGGGAACCGCCCATTTAAAGGGCCTGGAGGGGGCTTCGGGTAAACCTGAATCCTCTTGGCCATGGCCTCCATATCTGCTGCTCTTGCGACTTTGGCGTCCCAGGTGCATCTGCTGATGTCGGCACGCTCCTCCAAAAAACGGCCTGTGCCCTCCCAGTCCTCTGAGTCTGAGCCCGAATTGGTTGCCACGGACGATGGTCCTCCTGAGGGGTCCCGGTCCTCCGCTTCTGACAGGGTGTGAAGGGGGAATCTTCCTCCTCGGTAGCGTGGGAACGTGCTACGATGGATGCTCTCATGGCGTCATAACGGAAGCTCTCAATCTTGACGTCAAGCAAGCGGTCCGGTTTCGGGTCCTGCAGACCCCAGTAGTCGGGTCAGGCTTTTTTCCTGCCCTGAGGAATTTCACGAGATTGTGAATGGCCAGTGGCGGCACAATTAGCACATGTTGGTGGTGCCTAAGCGTTTTTCAATTTCACACCATCCTGGACAGGTGGGACAGGACGCCTCAGTCCTTGGAAAGGAGGATTTCATTGAGTCGTCAGGTGCGGTCGGATCTCTGGTGATTGCTTCGGTCGCAGACCTTGCCGGGGGGTCGGCCTTTCCGGCCTCTGTTATGGACGATTCTCCCCCTGCAGATGCCAGCCTGTCGGGCTGCGGAGGAGTTCTGGGCACGCTTTGTGCCCAGGGGACGTGGTCGGTGGGGGAGACTTCGCTACCGATAAACGCCTTGGATCTCCGAGCGACCAAGGGGGCACCAGGAGTGCCCGGGCGGCCAAGGAAGTGGCCGATATTCTGTCCTGGGCCGAATCGCATGTACCAGCGTTCTCGGCCGTTCACATTCCGGGTGTGGAACACTGGCAGGCGGACTGTCTGCGTCGCCAGACTTTGGACCAAGGAGAATGGTCCCTACATTCGGAGGTGTTTCACCTCCTGTGTGCCCGGTGGGGGACCCCGGACGTGGATCTGTTCACGTCCCGTCTCCACAAAGAGGTGGAAAGGTTCGTGGCCAGGATTCGCGATCCTCTGGCAGAAGCCGCGGACGCGTTGGTGGTGCCTTGGCACCGCTATCGGCTACTGTATGCCTTTCCTCCGATTCAACTGTTGTTCAGGTTCCTCCGCAGGTTGGCGTCGGAACGGATGTCAGTCATTCTGGTGGCCCCGGACTGGCCTCCATAGTCCTGGTACGCGGACATCGTTCAGATGCTCGTCAAACCTCTCTGGCGGCTTCCGCTGAGAGACGATCTTCTGTCTCAAGGACCGATCTTCCATCCTGCTTTACAGTCCCTGGCTTTAACGACATGGCTGCTGAAAGCCAGGTCCTGAGGGATAGAGGTCTTCCTCAGGCAGTCATCCCTACCTTGTTACAGGCTCGCAGAGCCACCTCAAGGAAGATTTATCGCCGCACCTGGAAAGCGTATATCGCTTGGTGCGAAGTGCATGGTTTTCACCCTCGTTCCTTCTCGGTGGCGAAGGTCTTGGCCTTCCTGCAGAAGGGCGTGGATCAGCATCCGGCGCAGACTACTGTCAAAGGTCAGTTGTCGGCCTTGGCTGTCTTTTTTCAACGACCTTTGGTGTCGCATTCTTTGGTCTGCACCTTCATTCAAGGGGTGCGGCATTTGGCTCCCCCGTGGAGAGCTCTCTTGCTTCCCTGGGATCTGAATTCGGTTTTGTCTGTGTTACAAAAGCCTCCCTTCGAGGACATCAGAGAGATTCCTCTATCTGTATTGTCACAG
Source organism: Pelophylax lessonae (assembly GCF_965119305.1). Lineage (NCBI taxonomy): Eukaryota > Metazoa > Chordata > Amphibia > Anura > Ranidae > Pelophylax > Pelophylax lessonae. The sequence goes on from NC_138778.1 coordinate 117,323,217, forward strand.
AATGTTGCCTTTCTGGTGGCTATCACGTCGGCTCGCAGGGTGTCTGAATTGGTGGCCTTGTCCTGCCGTTCTCCTTATCTGGTACTTCATAGAGATAAGGTAGTTCTGCGACCGAATCTGTCTTTTCTTCCCAAGGTGGTTTTATTCATTCCACCTCAATGAGGATATCGTGTTGCCTTCGCTGTGTGCACGACCCAAGCATCCTAGGGAGTTTGCCTTGCATTCTCTGGATGTGGTCCGGGCGGTCAAGGTCTACCTGTCTGCCACGGAGTCGATTCGGCAGTCTGATTTTCTATTTGTTCTTCCTGAGGGACCTCGGAAGAGATCGGCCGCCTCCGCGGCGACCATTTCAAAGTGGATCAGACAGACGATTGTTCAGGCCTATTCCATCACGGGTCAGGTTCCTCCTTTCCCGGTAAAGGCTGTTCTACTCGAGCCGTTAGTGCCTCTTGGGCTTTTCGCCATCAGGCATCTGTGGTTCAGGTGTGCAAGGCGGCGACCTGGTCGTCCGTGCACATTATTAAAAGTTTTACAAACTTGATGTTTTGGCATCTTCGGATGCTTCCTTTGGCCGCGAGTGTGGCAATTGTTTAAGGGGACATTATTTTTACTGTCCCTCCTTATGGGGTGTTTTTTCTGGGTTTGTTCCAGTTTTTTCCTGTGGGCTCAGGTTGTTACTGGCCCGGCTATTTGCGTTACCTTCTATATTGGTTGCATTGCTTTCCCACCCCTCATACCTGCACTGCTTTGGGACGTCCCAATAGTGAAGGCTAATACCATCGGGCGGCGACTGTCAGAGGACGCAAGAGAAAATAGAATTTTTGTAAGAACTTACCGTAAAATTCTTTTCTCTGAGTCCTCTGACAGTGGCCGCCCCCACCACTCTGGTTTTTGGATCTGGGGGTTGTTGCCTTCCGGTACTGCTTGCTACAAACTGAGGTAATATCAGATTGGGTTCAGGATAATGGCTGAGGGATGGCCCCCTAGTGGTGTGCCGAGGTATAAAAGTTTTTTGTATTAACCTGATAATCAATTATCTGTCTAGCCTACTCCTGAAGAGTGCGCCATTACACATTAGTAAAGGCTAATACCATCGGGCGGCGACTGTCAGAGGACTCACAGAAAATAATTTTATGGTAAGTTCTTACAAAAATTCTATTTTTGGTGAGATGCTTACAATAGGAAATTGCATCTAAAGGGATGCAGGCCTTGCTAATTTCCTCATTAGAGCTCTGCAGATGCAGCAGCTGATTGATAATTATAAAACCACTCCCATACAGATTCACTTGCACATGGACACAAACAACTATTTCTTCAGAATAACAAAAGGTAGGAATCTGAAACAGAGTTTCTTAAAGTCCCTGCAATGTACATAGATCTCCCAGAGAGGAATGTTTTTTTCTCAACAAAAGTGGAGTTACTCTTTAACCACTTAAGCCCCGGAAGATTTTACCCCCATTCCGACCAGGGGGTATTTTGCAATTCGGCACTGCGTGACTTTAACGGACAATTGCGCGGTCGTGCGACGCTGTACCTAAACAAATTTGGCGTCCTTTTTTTCCCACAAACAGAGCTTTCTTTTGGTGGTATTTGATCACCTGTACGATTTTTTGATCACGCGCTATAAACAAAAAAAGAGCGTCAATTTTGCAAAAATAGCAATATTTTTCACATTTTTTTATATGAAATTTCCCCCAAAAAAATGTAATCAAAATTTTTTAACATTTTCGGCCAATTTGTTTTATGCTACCTATGTTTGGTAAAAAAAAATCGCAAAAAGTGTATTTTGATTGGTTTGCGCAAAAGTTATCGCGTTTACTAACAAAGGGAAAGATTTTTGTCATTTTTGTTGTTTTTTTTTTTAACGCGTAATGGCGGCGATCTGCGATTTTTTTTTTGCGGTACTGCGACATTGGGGCGGACAGATCGGACCCTTGACTGACATTTGTGACACTTTTGGGGTTACCAGTGACATTTCTACAGTAATCAGTGCTATATATATGCACTGTTACTGTAAAAATACACTGGTAGTGAAGAGGTTAACTTTATTTGGGAGGGAGGGGCTGTGTGTATCCCTAGGGGCGTGCTTTCTACTGTGATTGGCTGTGGCTTGAGCTGTAAGGACACTGATCAACGGATCTACATACTAGATCCGTGTGATCAGTGTCTTTACAGCGAGGAGAATGACAGGTGGCTTGTTTACACAAGCTGCCTGACATTCTCCCTCTCCCCCGCCGATCGCCGAGTGACCGGCGGACATCGGGTCCGCTGGTCACACGCGCGGGGGGGTCCGTGACCACGCGGGAGCGCGCCTCCGGCGGCGCGCGCTCGCTCCCTAGACCCTCACAAGCTAGTGACGTAGCCCTACGTCACTTTGCCTGTGAGGGGCTGACTGCCGACGTAGATCGGCGTTAGGCAGTCGGCAAGTGGTTAAAAGGTGTATCTACAATAAAATCTCTTACCATACACACAAACCCATTACACATCATTATGTGGATGAAAACCACAGCAGTAGTGGAATGATCATAGTTACTCACTAGCTGATCATTCCACTACTGCTGTGGCACAGAAAGGAACAAACATTTATAAATGAGTGTCACAACTTGACTATACTAGGCCTAGTGGCAAGTTCTACCTTTAGGATATAACTGCCATTGCAGTACTGTGTCAAAGTATATCTGTTTCATTGTCAAGAAGCTTGACCTTCAGAAAGTTCAGATAATCAGCAGCAGAACTAGGTGATTAAGTGGAACTCTCCTAAATAACATAGACCTTTGTCATCAGGCTGTTTGCAATCACTCAGTAGACCACATCAATCCTTTCCTTTGTAATCCTGCTGTTATACATAAAATATAAAGAAAGCTGCCATTGCTGGTCCCTCAAAGGGATGCTTCCATATTGGAATACACTTTCTTTTGAACGGCGTACTTTAAATTTTATTTCTTTTATGCAGCTTTGTTATAGCAAACAAAAGGACAGTATTTTACTCTTTTCACTTTGTGAAAGTTGCAGCTTATTTAATGAAGAAGGTAATAACAGATCAGCGTGGGCTTTGTTATTTATTAATGGTCTTAATTATGTTTGATAATGGTCATAGATGGTGGGATAAACGGCAGCAATAATGGGAAACCCAAGTGATATTACATTATGCATGACCCTAAATAGCCTGCTGTGTCTAACAGTTATATAGTTAAAATATTGGGGGAGATTTACTAAAACTGATGCAGCTGTGCATAGTAATCAGTCAGCTTCTAGGTTTTATTGACTAAACTTTAGGGCCCTTTCACACCGGCTTTCCGATCCGGTCCGCCTGCCAGTTTTTCAGGCGGACCTGATTGGATGCTCCATGCGCCCCTATGGAGCGGCGAATGTCTGCTGACACCCGCTGCTATCCGATCCGATCCCGTCCGTGAAATCAAGACGGATGGAAACCCTATTCTCCATCCGTCTGGAGGATCGGATGAAAACGGACAGGCGGTCCGTTTTCATCTGATCTCCCATAGAGGAGAGCAGGAATCTGACAGGTCTGTCTCTGCAGAGTAAGCAGAGACAGACCTGTCATCCGCCTGCTCAGTGGGGATCGGCGGATCGATCCCAACTGAGTGAAACGGAGTCCACGGGGCGGAAAGCCCGTGTGAAAGGACCCTAATTGAAAAAGCTGAAGTCAGAGACTGGTTACAATGCACAGCTGCAAAAGATTCTGTGTGCACCAGTTTTAGCACATTTCCCCCATCATGTCTCATGCCAGTGTAGCGATACCCCCACATGAGCCGCTTGAATATTTGTACCTAGGTTTCTCACTGATAAATCCACAGCCAATCACAGGGTATTTTCACACAGCCAGGTGCACACACTCTTCCGCTCGTTATCTCCAATAACCAGTAAGGGATGTGTTTTTTATGTTTTATTTGGAGAACTTGGATGGGAGAAGGGATTTAGGAGGATACTCCAAAATAACTATTCACAATCAAGGACAACTTCTTCAATAAAACTGTGTAGCATACTTTCAGTAGCACTATGCAGCAGGCTTTACAAAATTAAGCAAGTCCCTTTGTAGTAGAAGGAATTTGGTGGACCTTGCTTCTTAAAGACAACAGCCAGTGCCCCCCTTTAGCTTACACTCAGTATACTGACTTCTAGCACAGAGAGGGGGATTTTAGCTACAACAGTCTCTAGGATCCCTTTATGGGGGTCTGTACTCACAGAGCTCTGGCCGCAGGTCAGCTTCATCTGTGATACCAGACTGGATCCGTGGGCATCCTCCCTCAGTCAGCTTGCAAGAGAACCATTGGATATAGCTTCAGTGTTTCAGGCCCTCAGGTCTCCCACCTAAGGCCACACAGCTTGTGCTGGAGAGAGGCAGCAGTCCCCTCCCCACCTGGACCTCTCTTTAGAGGTAGACTGGCTTCTGAGCCCATGTTGTCTTTAGATTTAAATACAGGTACCCAACATGCCTTGAGGCGCAAGTTGGCCAGGGCTGTACAGATATCCATGCTCCCATCTGCCAGGTTTCCATCCACTGTCTAATATTTTTTGTAGCTATTGGATCAGTTTGAAACCTCCAGACAGCATGAGCAGCACCAAAGCACACTGAGTAGCCTCTGCTAAACAATCACAGCTCTCTGTTAGGCAGACCACATATAAATTTGCCTAGCTGTCTCCCTGCTAGGCAGAGAAACCAAAAACTATATACGTTCACTCTAGCACCTACCTAGGAGGGCGCTACACCAGTTTTGTGCATTTTGTGTGTACCGCCATCTTCTTACTCAACGTACAGATCTCTTTTGGTCATCTGAGGAGCCAGTTGATGGGTCTTCTCCAATTTGTTGTTCCATTGTGTAGCTTTAATTTTGTGCAGAATGGCAGATTAACCAACCAGCCAATTTATAGTACTAAATAATTATATATGTATGTATACTTGGGCATTGCTGTCAGATGCTGGGTTTTACATTCCAAAGCCGTGGTGTTTAAATGCAGTGTAAATTGCAGCAAAAGACTAGGTTTAGTCTGCTTTCCATTCGACACAAACTGCACCCACATTGCACCACTGAAGTGCGGGGTATTCTGTTGACCTGAATTTGATGTGTATTTCAAATGCACGTCAAACACAGGAAAACAAAACCTATGCGTAAAAGCCAAAAAGCTAGAGAGCAATATCCCTTGTTCTTTGAAATAAACCCTACTGTTCACATTTATAGGTTTGCATATATTAAGTCTAGCAAGGCTGTTCAGTCTTCACTGTCTAGAGACTATTGTCTTCTAAGCTTGCCCATTCTGTCTTCAGCAATGTACACTTCCTCTTTATTCCACTGAGACGGCCATTATTAGCCACATTGTGAAGTAGCAGTCCTCTGTATGTTTCCTTCCTGGTGCTTATTGCCATTTCTCATGGCAGATATTGTCCATACATATGTTTTCCTGCTGCAATTAATCTTTCGTGGTCATACAACTTCCACGTTTTGATAAGGGTCCGCCTGCTTTATGGCAGTTTACAATTTATTCCTATACTGAACTGTTGCAACATTCACATTAAATTAAACATTTTAGGCCCCTTTGCCTTTTATACCAAGTAAAACGGATTATTATATTTTGAAAAAGTCTTTAATTCTGAGACTGTTAAAATAGAACAAACCATTATTTCAAATTGCTATGTATACTTTGTTTTAGGACTTTTTAGGGGTTTTTTTGTACAGCAAGCATAGACCACAGAAAAAAATGTGTAATTCTCTTTAAAGGGAATGAAAAACTTAGGACCTTAAAACAAATCTGTGTTTGTTTATGCAGAACATAGTAAGAGGATCTCTTTAATGCTTTGCTACCCAGCAGTATATAATAGTGTTTAAGCCGACCCGAATATAAGCCGAAGCACCTAATTTTACTACGAAAAACTGGGAAAACGTATTTACTCGAGTATAAGCCTAGGGTGAGAAATGCAGCAGCTACTGGTAAATTTCAAAAATAAAAATAGATACCAGAGGCTGCGGGCATGGTACAGGAGAGGAAGAAGCTGCGGGCATGGTGCAAGAGATGCAGGGGCTGCGGACATGGTGCAGGAGATGCAGGGGCTGCTGACATAGTGCAGGGGCTGCGGGCATGGTGCAGGAGATGCAGGGGCTGCGGGCATGGTGCAGGAGCTGCGGACATGGTGCAAGAGATGCAGGGGCTGCGGGCATGGTGCAGGAGATGCAGGACTGCGGGCATGGTGCAGGAGATGCTGGACTGCTGGCATGGTGCAAGAGATGCAGAGGCTGCGGACATGGTGCAGGAGATGCAGGGGCTGCAGGCATGGTGCTGGGGCTGCAGAGGCTGCAGGCATGGTGCAGGAGATGCAGAGGCTGCAGGCATGGCACAGGAGATGCAGAGGCTGCAGGCATGGCGAAGGAGATGCAGGCCTGTGGCCATGGCATAGGAGATGCAGGGCTGCGGGCATGGCGCAGGAGATGCAGGGCTGCGGGCATGGTGCAGGAGATGCAGGGCTGCGGGCATGGCGCAGGAGATGCAGGGCTGAGGGCATAATGCAGGATATGCAGAGGCTGCGCAGGGGTCTTACTTACCCATCCCTGAGACGCCTTACATTTAAAAATGGCACTGCCTGGCGCCACAAGTCATTGCGCATATGCTGTCTGCCCGAGAATGGCCAAGTGCGTACGGGCTTTTCCAAGTGACGGCGGCGCATGTGTAGTGTACATGTCGGGCCGGCCGTCGCTGACGTTTGGTCAGCCCCAGGGAGAACAGGTAAGTGGGACCCTCACTCGAGTATAAGCTAAGGGGGGGGGCTTTTTCAGCATAAAAAATGTGCCGAAAAAGTCAGCTTATACTCGAGTATATACGGTAATCAAATTTGCTCTGCTCTCCCATTGCTTAGCCACTGCGAGCAAAAAAAAAAAAAAAAACTTCAGGTCTAGTGGAGCATGTTTTCTTTAAGCTGTGATGGCTGTAAACGTACTTAAAATGGAACTATAATCACCTGACCTCCAACAATGTAGAGTCGTCAGTGCCTTTGACTTCACCCAGTCCTCTTCTGGGTTGTGGATGGGATTTACATACAGAAAAGCCAAACGAAAACCACCATTAACACAGTGGGCTAAAGAAAAACAATCATGGACTGTGGATGACTGGATGAAAATGATATTAAGTGATGGATCACCAGTCTGCATTGGGCAGGGTAATGATGTTGGAACGTTTTTGTTGGTGCAGTTCCAATGAAATGTATGAAGATGACTGCCTGAAGAAAACATGCACATTTTCACAATCATTGATGATATGGGGTTGCACGTCAGGTAAAGGTACGAAGGAGATGAAAGGTTTGGTGATGACATTATTTTTAAGGATGATAATGAATTTTGCCATAGGGCAAAAGCCGTGAAAACTTTCCTTCAAGAAAGACATATAATGTCAATGGCATGGACTGCAACTTGTCCGGACCTCAATCCATTTAAAAACTATGGTGAAAATTAAAAAAAATGGTCAATTTTAACATTCTGACAGGGGCTGCCAATGAATATCCAGGTTGTGGCAGCTGCCAATGAATCTCCAGGTTGTGGCCAACAGGTAATAGAATTATTAGAACAGACAAGTAATATATAGGATGTGTACAGTCCTGTAGAGCAACTTCAGACACTAATTACGTGAGGCTGCGTTATTTGACTAGCTATACACATTGAATATGATAGCTTGCATGGAGCAACTGCATTTTATTCAACTAGATTTTCTTTTTATAAATTGCACTCAATAAGATTGTCTACAGATCAAAAAAAAAAACTGTGGACAACAAACACCAGAGATCCTGCAGAGCCCAGGACTGGCATACATACCCCATAGATTTATAGAACTCTCCATCCCTGGCCAACTGCTGGATGCCATCGCTAAGGCATTATAACCGTTAACTTCTCCTTTCCAAAGTTACATATTTACATAGGTTGAAAAAAGTCCATTTGGCTCAACCAATCAAAAAACAGTAAAGAAAACTTAACCATACAATCCCATATACACAATCCTTTACCTGCAGTTGATCCAGAAGAAGGCGGAAAACCCCAACAAAGCATGATTCAATTTGCTACAGCAGGGGAAAAAAATGTCTTCCTGATCCCCCGAGAGGCAATCCGATATTCCCTGGATCAACTTTACCCATAAATATTAGTACCCATTTATATTGTGTACACCTAGGAAAGAATCCAGGCCTTTTTCAAAGCATTCTAGTGAGCTAGCCAGAACCACCTCTGGAGGGAATCTATTCCACATTTTCACAGCTCTTACGGTGAAGAAACCTTTCCATATGTCAAGACAAAATCTGTTTTCCTCTAAAAGTAAACAGTGCCCCCTTGTCCTCTGTGTTGACCTTAAAGTGAATAACTCAACACCAAGTTCACTATATGGACCTCTTATGTATTTATACATGCTGATCATATCCCCCCTTAATCTCCTCTTCTCGAGAGAATAAATTCAGTTCCTCTAATCTTTCCTCATAGCTGAGCTCCTCCATGCCTCTTATTAGTTTGGTTGCCCTTCTCTGCACTTTCTCCAGTTCCCCGTTATCCTTTTTGAGGAACTGGTGCCCAAAACCAAACTGCATATTCCAGATGAGGTCTTACTAATGATTTTGTACTGGGGCAAAATAATATCTCTCTCTCTCTGGACTGGAGTCCATGCCTCTGTGAATACAAGAAAGGACTTTGCTTGCTTTGCTGCAAGGGGTCATTTTTCTGCCAGGGGTTGGGCTTTAACCATTTAAGCCCCAGCCCTATTTCGGACACTTTATGTTCACAAGTTAAAATCAGTATTTTTTCCTAGAAAACTACTTAGAACCCCCAAACAGTGGTATTTGCACAGCGGTCTTTAAAACGCCATTTTTTTGGAAAAATTTCGAAAAATCACATTTCACTGCATTTAAAAAATACTAAACAGTAAAAGTTAGCCCATTTATGTTTTGTATATTGTGAAAGATGATGTCACGCCGAGTAAATAGATACCCAACATGTTACGGTTTAAAATTGCGCCCCCCCATGGGATGGCGACAAACGACGGTCAATAGAGATCTCAATCAGCGACGCTTTAAATTTATTTAACGGTTACCAGTTAGCTCTTTTTTTTTAATTATTGCCCACGCTCTGGCGATACCTAACGTGTGGTTTGAACAGCGATTTCATTCGTGGCTCGACTTCCGTATATGTTTTTTTTGTGCGCGAGCTAACGGTGACGAGGCGGCTAAATTTTTTTATTTTTTTTCCTATTTATTTTATTTATTTTTTTTAACTTTATTATTACAGGTTTTTAAAAAAAAATAAAAATCTGATCACTTTTATTGCTGTCACAAGCAATGTAAACATCCCTTGTGACACCAATATGTAGTGACAGGTACTCTTTATGGAGGGATCGAGGGTCTAAAAGACCCTAGACCCCTCCACTACACTTCCATGTATGCAAAACGCCAAAAACAGCGTTTTTGCATACAGCCGTTTTTAAAATTTGCCGCTTTTTGCAGCACAGTAACCCAGAAGTGACGTCATGGACGCCGCCTCCGTTTTACGTCATCTGAGACCCGATCAAAACCGTTTCCGGCATTGATCGGGACTCCATCCAGCCGGCGAACGTGCCGGCTGGGTGCTCGGGGCTCCCAGTGGGATGGGAGCCCCGAGCAAAGTCACGGAAGGCGGCGGGAGGGGGGGGGGGACGTCCCCTCCCGCTCACCCGGGTAACGATCGAGCGGCTCCCGAGCCGCATCGGCCATTACCGACGGAAAGCCGACCGTTGGCTGTTAACCACGGTACCGGGATGATGCCTCTAGCTAGAGGCATCACCCCGGTATACCCCCGCAAAGTCTGCCGACGTATATATACGTCGATATGCGGTAAGTGGTTAAAGGTGACAGCACATTCAGATGTTTGTCTCACTCTGCTTGCTCCTTCTATAATCATGCTTGTTGTAATGCAGCTTAACACATTGTTTGTGCTGTTTCTCACTTCTTGTCTAAACTTTGCTATACAGTTGTGCTCATAAGTTTACAAACCCTGGCAGAATTTGATTTCTTGCCTATTTTTCAGAGAATGTGAATGATAACACAAAAACCTTTCTTTCACTCATGGTTAGTGTTTGTCTGAAGCCATTTATTATCATTCAACTGTGTTTACTCTTTATATATCAAAATGACAACAGAAACTACCCAAATGACCCTGACCAAAAGTTTACATACAACAGTTCTTAATACCTTGTATTGCCCTCTTTAACATCAATGACCGCTTGAAGTATTTTGTGGTATTTGTGGGTGAGGCTCTTTATCTTCTCAGATGGTAAAGCTGCCCATTCTTCCTGGCAAAAAGCATCTGGTTCCTGTAAATTCTTGGGCTGTCTTGCATGGATTGCACATTTGAGATCTTCCCAGAGTGGCTCAATGATATTGAGGTCAGGAGACTGAGATAGCCACTCCAGAACCTTCACTTTATTCTGCTGTAGCCAATGACTGGTTGATCTGGCCTTGTGTTTAGCATCATTGTCATGTTGGAATGTCCAAGTACATTCCATGCACAGCTTCTGGGCTGATGGATGCAAATTTTCCTCCAGTATTTTTTGATAACATACTGCATTTTGCTATCAATTCTGACCAAATTTCCTGTGCCTTTGTAGCTCACACATCCCCAAAACATCAGCAATCCACCTCAATGTTTCACAGTAGGAATGGTGTACCTTTCATCATAGGTCTTGTTGACTCCTCTCCAAATGTAGCGTTTATGGTTGTGGCCAAAAAGCTCATCACTCCAAATGATTTTGGTCCAGAAGGTTTGAGGCTTGTCTCTGTGCTGTTTGGTGCATTGTAAGCGGGATACTTTGTGGCATTTGTGTAGTAATGGATTTCTTCTGGCGACTGGGCCATGCAGCCCATCTTTCTTCAAGTGGCTCTTTATTGTGCATCTTGAAACAGCCACACCACATGTTTTCAGAGAGTCATGTATTTCGCCTGAAGTTATTTGTGGGTTTTTCTGTGCATCCCGAACAATTTTCCTGGCAGTTGTGGCTGAAATTTTAGTTGGTCTACCTGACCGTGGTTTGATTTCAACAGAACCCCTCATTTTCCACTTCTTGATTAACTTTGAACACTGCTGATTGGCAGTCTTAATTCCTTGGATATCTTTTGTTATCCCTTTCCTGTTTTATACAGTTCAACTACCTTTGCCCCCAGATCCTTTGACAATTCTTTTGCTTTCCCCATGACTCCGAATCCAGAAACGTCAGTGCAGCACTGGATGAAAGATGCAAGGGTCTGCCAGGAGTCCAGAAACTCACTGACCTTTTATACACACACACTAATTACAAGCAAACAGATCACAGGTGAGGATGGTTACCTTTTAACAGCCATTCAAATCCCTTTGTGTCAACTTGTGTGCATGTTATCAGACCAAAATCACCAGGGTATGTAAACTTTTGATCAGGGTCATTTGGGTAGTTTCTGTTGTCATTATGATTTAAAAAGAGTAAACACAGTTGATTGATGATAATAAATGGTTTTAGCCAAACCATAACCGTGAGTGAAAGAAAAGTTTTTGTGTCATCATTCATATTCTCGAAAAAATGGCCAAGAAATCAAATTCTGCCAGGGTATGTAAACTTATGAGCACAACTGTAGATGAGATAGCAAGAGGCCAATACCAAGTCAAATTCAGATACTTACACAGCTTGTATTAAAAATAAGTTTAAAGTGATTTGTAAACTTAAGTTTTTTTTTTTTTTTGAAAAATAACAATAAACTTACCTGCTCTGGGCAATGGAATTGCGAGGAACAGCCCTGATCCTCCACTTCTCAGGTCCCCTGCCAGTGCTCCTTGTTCCTTTTCTCAGTGTGCCACCATTGGAAGCCGCTTCCTATTGTGGCTCCCGCTGCTTCCGCAAAGCCTATGAGACCAGGAAGTGAGAGGAGAGAGCTGCTGCAGATGGCCACAGTGCTGGATTGAGTGACGACTTGTTTAAAAAGGGGTGAGGGGGCAATTCTTTTACCTTCCTCTTTTTTAATGTTTATCTGTGTTTTTTTTTAACCACTTCCGGAAGGATTTGCCCCCTTAATGACCAGGACATTTTTTTTTTCGATTCGGCACTGCGTTACTTTAACAGACAATTGCGCGGTTATGTGACGCTGTACCTAAAAAAAAATTGATGTCCTTTTTTTCCCACAAATAGAGCTTTCATTTGGTGGTATTTGATCACCTCTGCGATTTAAATTTTCTGTGCTATAAACAAAAAAAGCAACAATTTTGAAAAAAAGGCGCTCTGTGATCATTCCAGAGAGAAGAACGGTCAGCTGTGTTTACAACAGCTGACCGTCCTCTCTCAGGAGGGAATGATCACGGATGCCGGTGGCAATCGGAGCCGCCGGCTCGTGCATCGGAGTATCTCTGCGGAGTGGTGGCGGGAGCGGGCCGCCGGCAGCGCGCATTCTCCCCCTAGCTGCAGACGTGCCACCGACCTAGAGCTAAGTCAGTTCGCACAGGAGGGCCAGAATGCCACAGTAAATCTGCGGCAGGCGGTCCTTAAGTGGTTAAATAACAAACATGTTATACTTGTGTGCTCTGTGCAGTGGTTTTGCACAGAGTAGCCTGAATCCTCCTCTTCTTGGGTCCCCCAGCAGCGCTCCTGGCCCCTCCCCTCTGCCAATTACCCCCAGAGCAAGCAGCTTGCTCTTTTACCGGCCGCAGCTCTGCATGTCCATTTACACACAAAGCCACAGCTCGGCCCCTTCCCTCCCTATCCTCATTGACTTACTGGCTCTGATTGACAGTAGCAGGAGCCAATTGCTGAAATTAATCTTTTACATTGTAAATGTTTACCCAGTATATTAATACAATAATACATTAGTAGGACAGAATAAAAAAAATCTGCATGTAATAAATCATAATGGGCTAGAAAACAAGTTGGATGTTCTGTTACTTTCTAAAAGGCGACACCATTAGTTAAAATATTATATGATATACTGCTGATTAGAAAACTTGTCAATTATCTGTGATATCAAGAGACAGGCTTGTCCTGGTTTTCAGTGACCATCATTCATGGTACCTGGGATCCTTCCTTCACTGCGTTACTGATACTTATTTGTTAATGTCACTGTGGCTTTTTTGAAGTAATGGTAATTGGTGGGCATCATTTCAAATGGAAAAATAATTGTCATAACTTGCTTTATAATGTGCCTTGGCTAGTGCTTTTAGTAATAGACAAATAATGGACATAGTTTCAGCAAAAGTCCCTGGAAGCTATATTTAAATGTTTACATCTATATTTTGTGTAATACTGGGTCTGCCTAGGTCTTGGTATTACAATACTGGCATGAAGCAGGATAAGCCCCTGTATAGATTCTTGCTTTACCCGTGGGAAACTTCTCTTGCCTATGCTTCAAGGGTTGCTTTCCTTGTTCAAAGGATGTGACTTTTCTAAAATGGATATCCCATTGAAGATCATGCAAACCAGCCACTGATTTCACCTGCCTGTAGGGAGCAAAGAACGTGCCCAAAGGTTGAGTAAACTGCATTAACCTGCTACAAATGTGAATTGGTTGACACCTAATAATGTGACTACTTTTATACGGTGCATGGGGTATATCACGGATTAAACCACACTGCAAACATTTTAGAAGTTTGGTTGGGGTAATTTCATTCTGCTGCATCATTCATGGAGCAGGGGTTCTCGCCAACTTCCCAGCTGGCAGCAGGGTTCTTGGTGACCAACCAAGGGGCAAACCAAAACTTAATGTAGAATGCCAGGATCAGAGAACTAATGGTGGAGGGTTTACTCCTAGGATCTAAATAACAGTCAGATCTTCTGTATCTGTGGCACGCATGAGCTCCCCGATAGGTCTTCACAAGGAATTAAGTGGGAAGTTTGGAGGTTTTATTTCTTGAAAGACGCTTATCTTGTCTCATAATTCTTGCATAAAAAATGAACTGAGAGTTTCTTTAATTTTCTTTTTATAAAATACATATAGAGAACATATAGTAAACTTCTATTCTGTTTTTTTTTTTTTTTTTTTTTTTTTAGGGATGGGTTTTCATGAAGACCTCCATCGGATTGGTGCCAAAGAAGGACTCAAGGGTAGGAAGCTTCAGAAAGCCATGGAAAGCTTTGCCTGGAACATTACTGTGCTAAAGGTATGTACAGAGAGATTCCTGTCTTCCACTATGTGGTTGATTTCTGCCATCTACTGATGAAATAAGAAAGTGCAGTGATCCATCTATGACTTGTCTGTTTTAATCCATGAGAAACTACAGTTCATTTTCAGTGAGTACGTATTTTAAGATACGATTATAATGTTTACCGTGTCATGTTTAATGGGACTTTCAAAATTATACAATGTTTTACTCTTCCAGAGAATATTCCAATTTTTTTTTTAAAGACTTCTGAAGATCAGATTTTTTTCCTTCTTCTGCTATCCAGTATGAGCAGTGTATAGCTGATCCAAATATGGAAAAATTGGATAGTTTATGGAGATTTTCAGTTTTTTTTTTTCTAATGGCTAAACTAGATGGACTTTTTTCAACCTGACTATGTAACTATGTATGGGTTAGAGGAAGGAACCATGGCCTAAGCAGGGAAATCATGCATTCTACACTCCTGGAAGTTTCGAATGGCAAAAAGGCTTACTGAGGTTTTAGTGCTGGAAGGGATGGGAGGTAGGAGACAATGGCCATTGGAGAGGTGTGTATACTGTGTCTTCTTTCGCAGGGGACCAGTTTGTACCAAAATTTAGTGCGATAGTTGCTCTAAATTCAGCTCTCTGCATCTTAGCAACTGACTTGGGTAGGTAGTCACATTCCCATTCCACTCACCATGTTAATCACTTGCTATCTATCTTCTTGCAAAATGTACAAGCCAGCAGCTAAATGTCTTGCTTTCTGTAAACTATAGGCAAAACAGTTTTTTTTAATTTTGGATAGTTATAACCCGTTAGATTTTTATTCACCCTGTGTCCCATTGCGGAGATATACCATCACTTCCTGTCCTATAGCCAAACAGGAAGTGAAAGGAAATCCCTGCAAATTAAGAGAATTCCTTGAGGACCCCCAGGTCACTAGAACTACTGTCCCCATTGGACGATTTCCCCTCTATTACTTTTGAGGGGACAACCCAAAATGTATGATTTTTCTTTTACTTTCACTTTTAATGATAATAGTAAATAGGAAAGATAGAGAGGGCGAATCTCCTTAACAGGGGCACAGACAGGGATAAAAACCACACTTGTTCTAATCCCTCTCCACTCTATCCAAAACTAGAAAAAAAAAAAAGTTTTGCTTTTAGTTATACTTTAACAAGTGGTATGGCATCTATAGAAAGTCTATAGGAAACCAAGTTCATTCAATTTAACCTGGTATTTCTAGGTCAGGAGACCATATTTTTTTTTTACAAAGGATTATGGGAACTTTGATTAGTTATTTTAACATATTTACCTGCTTTTTAATTCTTTACGAGAACATATTTTATAATGTATGACTTTGTATTTATGATTATATAGGAGCCACTACTCTTACTTAGTAGGTATGCTTGCAAAATTTTCTTATGGAAATGCCGGTTTCCTGGCTTTCTGTGTCATAAAACACTTTTGTCACTAACTTGGTACACAAACATGTAACAAAAAAATTTGGAGGGAAGCCACAACTTCTAATAGATGTACTGGTTTCCATATAGGTGGCTCCGAAGTATTTAAAGCAAGGTAATATTCAAAAAGAGAGGTCAACAATGGTAGCCCACATATATTGTCATTATAATTTTCTTTTTTATAGTGGATCTAAATTTTGAGTCTAGGTCCATTTTAGAAAATACTGAGCTGTTTAGGGAGGAAAGGTGGGGTTGAGGGGGTCCAACATCATAATTAAAAAAAAAAAAAAAGACTGCCTGCTTGTAAAGAAACATCCTGTGATTCCAGTTCTGCAACGTATATCTTAAGATAGTGTGGCTTAACAGACAAACATGATGAGGGTGAGGTTAGTAAACTCAAGTCCATACGAACTGCTCTTGTTTGAGACAAAAATAATCAAAGGATTCTAAATAGATGTTGCAAATCTGTATGAAAAAAGGTTTTCCAAATCTTCAGATCATGCATAAAGCCAAATCTGGTGATACCATTGATAAGCAAGTTTCAGCCTTAGCTCTGGATAGAAGTGCAAATATATAAAGAATAACACCGCACTAACAGACCAGAATCAAAAAAGCTGCCAGCAGTACAATCGACAAAGAAATAGTGTACAAATAAGGTATAAAAACATGCAGCGCTGGAAAACATATATATAGATATTGATCATATATTTAAACTCGTGAAAAAATAAAGTTCATAAAACAGTCCACAAAGTTGAAGTGGGAAGATCCAAAAGCAAATACACATTCCCATAAAGTGCTTAGGGGAAGATACTGGAAACCAGGTGGAAAGCCAAGGATGTTCAGATGCCAGTGGTCACCAATATGACAAACCCACCACCACGCTTGGAGATATTTATGCTTACCAGAAGTAGTCGACCCCGGTACTGTATATTAAATTGGTCATACAAGCAGGGATAATCACCAGCGATGTAGAGACCATGATAGCTTAGGAATCTTCAGTCGAGATGTATCACCACACTTCTGGTGGGGTTGAGCTTCTCCTTAGATGAACTATGTCTCAAGGTTTGAGCCTATAGAGCAGTGGTTCTCAACTCCTGTCCTCAGGACCCACCAACAGGCCAGGTTTGCAAGATAACTAAAATACATCACAGGCAGTGTTGGGCATGTAACTTAAAAAAAGTAATTAGTTATAGTTACTTCTCACAAAAAGTAACTGAGTTAGTCCCTGAGTTACATCAGTAAAAAAGTAACTGTACTTTAAAAAAAATTCACATGTGCTTTGTTCTGTGAAGAGCAGTCAGCATTTGTATTATTATTTAACTCCTTAACGCTGGCCTTATGTTAGCACAGCGATGGCCTTAACACCAAGAAGGCCCATACATGCTTATAGCCGGCGTCACTGTTTTGTGCTGGGAACGGACTCACAGGGCTCCCCCCTGCACTATGATCACACTGTCACCAACAGGCTCTCGATTACTTGATCACATGACCGAGACGCCAATGAAAGGCCTTGAAGGTTACCAACTTTTAAAGCGCTGGCTCGAAAAGGTTAATGAATATTGGCCCGCATGAAATTTTTTTTTTTATAGAACTGCTGGGGGGTTTACCTTTAAAAAGCCCTAAAACTGCGATGGAAAAGTTAAAAAAATATGTATTCGACCTGAAGCGGTTAGAGTATCTTCCCAGCATGGAAGGATGTTAGTCATTTCCGCCTAGCCCTGAGCTCAGCGGTGCAGGATGGCGCGGTGATAGATCAGACCCCGCTGTCACACTACAGAAAAGATGCATTGAGGGCCACGAGCTGACTTTTCAGGCTCATCGCTGTTCTCTTCCTGTGCTGTAATACTCTATGTACCGTGCTGAGCCAATCACGGCAAGCAGTGTATTCTATTAATGCATACAAAGCCTGCTCGGATTGGCTGAGTCAGACAACCTTTGCCAATCTGAGCAGGCTTTGTATGCTTTAATAGAATTTTACCGCTTCCCGTGATTGGCTCAGCGTGGTACATAGAGTATTACAGCATAGGGAGACCGGCATGTTCTGTAAATAGCCGAAGCTTCTGTATACACATCCAGCGGGCTTAAATACAGAAGTAACGCAGAAGTAAGGCCGCATTTTTATTGGCAGGAACGGCATTACTACCAGGGAAACAGTCATTCATTTGATTACTAGTTACTGTAAAAAGTAACGCCAGTAGTAACGCCGTTTACTTATAACACCGTTATTCCCATCACTGATCACAGGTGAAATCATTTTCTGATCAGTGTTTGAAGTATTGTAGACTGCATCTCCCCAAGGTAATATATAAAATCCGACCTGTTAGTGGGTCCTGAGGACAGGAGTTGAGAACTACTGCTATAGAGGAATGAAGGCTGAAGGTATTACAGCTAAGTGGTTAGCACTTCCACTTAGCTGTAGTACCTTCAGCCTTCATTCCGCTAGTGATCATCCCTGCTTGTATGACCCATTTACTATACAGTACCGGGGTCCGCTACTTCTGGTAAGCGTAAATATCTCCACCTGTGGTGGTGGGCTTTCACATTGGTGACCACTGGCATCTGAACACCCTTGGCTTTCTACCTGGTTTCCAGTATCTTCCCCTAAGCACTTCATGGGAATGTGGATTTGCTTTTGGATCTTCCCACTTCAGTTTTGTGGACTGTTTTATAAACTTTATTTTTTCACGAGTTTAAATATATGATCAATATCTATCATATATATATATATATATATATATATATATATATATATATATATATATATATATATAAATATAAATGTGTGTGTTTTCCAGCGCTGCACTTTTTTATACTTTATTAGCTCTGGATAGGTCAATGGTTTTCCCCCTAAAGTGCCTCTACTGGTAGTCAGACGATTTCGGCTGTCTTAAAGTGGTAGTAAACCTATCATGTCAATATTTCGCAAGCCTTACCAAGCATTGAAACTGATTGCTAGGATTACATCATCGGCGCATGCGCATTTGTGCCGCTTTTTCTGGCTCTCTCTTCATGCTTTAAGTCCTGTATTTACATGCAGGGGCTATGTCATTTTCCTTGTCTGACAGCTGCTCTGGGATCCCATGAGACTCAGTGCTGGTCGGCTCTGATTTGCGGGACACACTTGTTACAGTGATCCCGCAATGAAAACTAGGCTTAGCTGGACAATTACTGCGTATGTGGGAGATTACAGTCTGGGGAGAGAAAGAAAGGGCAGAAGTCAGACACTATTTGGATGCAGAAAACAACAGTTAGGATGTAGGTGACTGAATCCGGAAAGATTGGGAACAAATAAAGAAAATAATAGTAAGAAACATGCGGTGGGGCTACAAATTACGGCGCGATTGTTTAAAATGATTTAATACTACTCCTTCTTTGTACATTTGGGTGGGGAGGTTCGGTGTTTACTACTGCTTTAAAGTGTTACTAAACCCAGGACCCTGTTTTTACTATATCTAGAACAGTGATGGCAAACCGTGGCACCCCAGATGTTTTGGAACTACATTTCCCATGATGCTCATGCACTCTGTAGTGTAGATGAACATCATGAGAAATGTAGTTCCAAAACATCGGGGGTGCCAAGGTTCGCCATCACTGATCTAGAACATTAAAATGCATTAGTTTTAGTAAATCTAAACTGATAAATACCTTTTCTCATTAGCAGTATACAGCAGTCTTGTGACTTCTAGCAGTGTCCAGAAGAGCACTGGTTAAAGCTTGTAGGAGAAGTTTAAATTCTCCCCAATGAGGCTGCAGGACCCCTGACCCTCTGTCTGGATAATGCTGATTGGCCCTGTGCTGATCACATGCACTCTCCCAAGAAAAAGAAAAACTCTCTAGCAATACACACCATACTGAGCAAGTGCAGCTTGCCCTTAAGGCTTTGTTCTATCAGCAGATGGTTTGAAGACTGTGGAAGAAGGGGAGGATCTGTGAAGACAGGCCCAAACAGCCCTTCTACACAATGCACAGGATTAACCTCTTAGGTTCTACAGTATAACATGCATGCTTTACTACAGAGACAGACTGATTTTACTGTTGTGGATTTAGTAACACTTTAATGAAACTGGAGTAGTCTTGTTTGGAATGGAGTCCTTCAATTATCTCAATAATACATAGATCTGTTCCCTGATAAAAAAATTGTTGTTCTAATGTGCATATCCAGGAAAATGGCTTTATTTAGACCCTGCTTATGGAAATCCTGTCTGGGTCATCTAAATGAGTCATTAAGCTGCTTGAACAAACAGTGTGATTAAATATCAAGAGATTTGCCTGCTGGCGTCTCGCTGTGGAACAGTTAGCAGTACATAAATTATGATATTGTATGTTCATTAGTCTGGCATTTGAGATTTCAGAGGGGAAATGTACAGTAATGAATTGATGTATACGATAAGCTTTTAAGGGTGTAACTTATATGCATTCCCATGTGGAGCCCCGTCCCTTCCCCTCCCTATAAGAACATTGCAAAAGGTTTATGAACATTGTCCCACTGCAAGGCCTTGCAACACAGGAGCATGGAGACAAATTAGAAGGCAAATGTACTATAAATACACAGCCAGATTCATACATTTAGCTCTACACCGAAGTAAAACATGATTTTCTCTTACGTCCTCTGACAGTCGCCGCCCCTCATATAGTCTTCACGAATGGGTATTGACCTCTTATCCTTAGGAGCAAGCTAGGCATAAGACTTGTTAAAATACAAAACAATTTGCATAGACACACCTGTAGGGGCTGTCCCACTGGTCCAATACCCCCCTGCTATCAGCATTCCCAACTCAGGTTGTCTTCTGCCTAATTAGGAGTAAGATAGGCTTCCCTGTGCTGGGGCTACAGTCTCAGCCTTTTCTTCTGTTTTATTACTTTTATTTTATGCCAAGTGTTTTCTTTGCACTACTAGCTTTTTATTTGTACTGCGCTTAGTTAGTCGGATCTTCGGAAGACTACAGCGTTTGCGGAGCTGGGAATCAGACTGGTTGTACTAGAGCCTTACGGAATCCCAGAACGCCATCGAGCGTTTAGCAGGCTATGCGTACGCCCTGGCCTCGCAAATGACCTGTCCCTGTCCTCAGGGACAAAAGCCCGCGAGGTGGCCACCTCGCTAGGATGCCTCAACTGCGGTTTACCGTGCGTTGCTAGAGTCCTGTTTGGCTGACGCCACCTCCACCACCTGGGGTGGGAGGCTTCCCGTCGCAGAGCGGCACCCACGCCATCATGGATCGGTGAGTACATTCTGTGTGGGGCCTCTGTCTGGGGATGGCAGTCTGCTAGAGTCTGTGTTCTCCCCTCATGTCTGTGTGTCTGGGGCTCGCATTTCCTCCCAGTCCCTGTGGGGGCACTATTGCGTCCAGGACGCTCTGTGGGGGGTTGTGGGGGTCCCTGTCCCCTTCGGCACTGTTTTGGTTGGCTTATTGGGGTAGAGGCATGCATGTGCGGGCCGCTGCGGTGGAAAGCCGCGGGGCCGCCATTTTGGGTGTGGGCAGCTGCTCTGGCTTCAGTAAGGGCACTTCAGCAGCCATTTTCCCTGTAGTGTATTGCGCCCTTTCGGGCGCCATCTTTGGTGTGGCAAGGTGGTTTTCTGCACGTGTTCGGCGGCCATTTTCCCGGAGCCTCCCATTGATTTCTATAGGCAACCATTTTTTCGTAGTCCGAGTCCTATTCAGCCTCTAGCGGTGTGACATCACTTCCTTTCTTCATGCAGCCAGATCCTTCAGCAAGCATGGTAACTGTACAGCTACACTTCTGGGGGTCTTTTCCTGCTGTTTTTCGGGGGATATTCCTTTGCTATCAGTTATATTCCTTCCTGTGGGGTACCTCAGTCTAGTCCTTATTGCGGTGCATTACAGTGGCTATCGCGATTTAAAGGGCCAGCGCCAAAAAAGTTTTTATGGAGTCCCAGGACAGCAAATTCGCCCCAGCTTTGGTGGAGGATTCAGGTACGCCTGAATCATCTGCGATTACTGCTGCATTTGCGACTTTAGCGTCCAAAGTGGATCTGTTGATGTCTGAACGGGCTTCTAGAAAAAGGCCTAGGCTTTCTCACTCCTCTGATTCAGAATCGGATATGGTTGCCACGGACAGTGTACTCCCTGCAGGGTCTCAGTCCTCTCAGTCGGAAGGGGAGGCGGAGGATGAGGAAGGGGATGATTCCCCCCCTGGGACGGCCAGAGAACGCGCTGCTATGTCTGCGCTTATTGCCTCTGTTAAAGATGCACTACATTTAGAGGATGAGCCCAACCCGCCGGGTAAGCGGTCTTCTTTTGGGACCCGTAGAACCCAGAAAGCGGCGCAAGTGTTTCCTTGTCCCGCTGAGTTTCACGAAACGGTGAACGAACAATGGCGCAATTTGAAGCGCAATTTTGTGTTACCAAAACGGTTTCAGTTCCGTTATCCCTTTGCGTCTCCTACGGATTTGCGCTGGACGGTGGCCCCTAAGGTGGATCACACGATGTCCAGATTGAACAAGGCCACTCTGATGCCAGCGGAGGATTCTCCGGTGTTTAGGGATTCTACGGATAGGCGGGTGGAATCTCTTATTCGCCACTCCTATATGGTTCTTTGATGAAACCTATTTTCGCCTCTGTCATGGTCTCTCAGGCTGTGGTAGATTGGGCTAAGGTGCTCAGGCGCACCCTTGTGGCTGATTCCGCCCCTCCTGCTACTTTGGAGATGGTGGACCAGATTATTCAGGTTGTTCTATACCTGTGTGACGCGGCCTTGGATGAGGCCCCTTTAGCCGTACGAATGTCTGCTGTCGCGGTGATAATCCGTCGCTTGGTATGGCTAAAGAGCTGGTCGGCTGACCAGACTTCCAGAAAGACGGTGTCTGACATCCCCCTATGCGGGGAATCGCCTTTTTGGGGATTCCCTGGACGAATTAGTTAAGGGGGTCACTGGGGGCAAGAGCACTCTGCTGCCCTAGAATCCCAAGGGTAAGTATTTCCGCAGTAAGCGGGGCCCTTCCTTTAAACCAAATCAGGGGTCCTTTCGTGCCTTCAAGGCACAGGATAAGGGAAAATTCTTTAAAGGCCAGGGTGGCCAGAAAAAGCCTTGGACAGGCAAGCCAAAAGCCGCCCACGCTGGCGCGGCGGCCCGGGACGCCCTCAACCATTCCAGGGGTGGGGGGGAACGTCTGCGCGATTTTCTCGAACCTTGGCTGCTCCGGATTCCGGACAGGTGGGTTCAGGAAATCATTCGATCAGGTTACAAGATCGAATTCCTTTCGTGTCCGGCGAACAGATTCTTTTACTCAAATCTTAGTTTGACCCCAGATCGTTTACAAGATCTTAACAGTGCGGTTCAGGATCTCCTTGCCCAGGGGGTAATCGTCCCGGTGCAGCATCGGGACAGATTCCGGGGGTTTTTATTCTAATCTGTTCACTGTGCCCAGAAAGGAGGGCAAGGTATGTCCGATTCTGGGCTTGAAAGCTCTGAACCGATTTGTGCGGGTTCAAAAATTTTGCATGGAATTCCTCCATTCGGTGGTAGCCCGGGAGATTTCCTGGCTTGCATCGACCTCAAGGATGCGTATTTACACATCCCCATATTCGAGGGTCATCAGAGGTACCTCCGATTGGCTATCGCTGAGGAACACTATCAGTTTGTGGCGTTACCTTTCGGTCTCGCTTCGGCTCCAAGGGTGTTTACCAAAGTGTTGGCTCCTGTTCTGGCCCTGTTACAGGCGCAGGGAATTGCGATCTTGGGTTATCTGGACAATCTCCTGTTAAGATCGAGTGCCAGTCCAAGCCTGTTTCGCGATCTGTCAACTACGGTTCAGAGGCTCCAGGAATTCGGGTGGACCATCAACGTTCAGAAGTCGACTTTGTCCCCTTCTGTTCGACTCCCTTACTTGGGGATGGTCATGGATTCCGCCCAAGCCAAAGTTTTTCTGCCAGAGGACAAGCTCCGGACTCTACAGGACGAGGTCAGGTCCCTCAGGGACAACGAATCCTCATCGCTCAGGACCTGCATGCGGTCCCTGGGATTGATGGTGTCGGCCTTTGAGGCTATACCATTCACACAGTTCCACACACGATCTCTTCAAGTAGAGATCCTGGCCAGATGGGACAGGCATCCTCTTTCCTTGGAAAGGAGGATATCTTTGAGTCACCAAGCCAGAGAGGATCTCTTCTGTGGCGGCTCCAGTCTCTGACGGAGGGAAAATCCTTCTGGCCGTTGTTGTGGACGGTGGTCACCACAGACGCCAGCCTGTCGGGCTGGCGTGGTGTTCTGGGCACCCTGTCTGCCCAGGGTACTTGGTCCGAGGAGGAATCTTCCCTGCCAATAAACATCTTGGAGCTGCGAGTGATCAGACTGTGCTTGCTCCGTTGGTGGGATCTTCTTCGGGGCCGCCCTGTGCGGGTGCAGACGGACAACACCACTGCGGTGGCTTACATCAATCACCAAGGGGGCACCAGGAGTGCCCGGGCAGCCCGGGAAGTGACCAAGATTTTGTCTTGGGCCGAGACGCACGTCCCGGCGATTTCGGCAGTTCACATTCCGGGTGTGGAGAATTGGCAGGCCGATTAACTGAGCCGCCAGACCCTGGACCAGGGGTAATGGTCCCTAAACAACAAGGTGGGAAGGTTCGTGGCAAGAACGCGCAATCCTCTGGCAGACGCCTCGGATGCGCTGGTGGTGCCTTGGAATCAGTATCGCCTGATTTATGCCTTCCCCCCGATTCAGTTGTTGTCCAGGTTCCTTCGCAGGTTGGTCTCGGAACCGAAGTTGGTGATTCTGGTGGCCCCGGACTGGCCGCGCCGGTCTTGGTACGTGGACATCATACAACTTGGTCGTTGAGCCTCCATGGCGGCTCCCATTGCAAAACGATCTACTGTCTCAGGGGCCCATCTTCCATCCTGCTTTACAGTCGCTGGCTTTGTCGGCGGTCATTCCTATCCTGCTCAAGGCTAGGAAGGCCTCGTCCGGTAAAATCTATTACCGCACCTGGAAGGCTTATTTTGCCTGGTGTGAATCCAGGGGCGTCCATCCTCGCTCTTTTTCAGTGGCGAGGGTGTTAGCCTTCCTGCAATCTGGTGTGGACCAGCGTCTTGCGCTGACCACGATTAAGGGTCAGTTGTCTGCACTGGCAATCCTTTTCCAGCGCTCCTTGGCGTCAAACTCTTTGATACGCACCTTTATTCAGGGGGTGTGTCATTTGGCTCCTCCTCGGAGAGCGCCTTTACCTCCTTGGGACTTGAATTTGGTCCTGTCGGTTTTGTAACGTCCTCCCTTTGAGAACATCAGGGAGGTTCCTCTGTCGGTGCTGTCACGGAAAGTTGCCTTTCTGGTGGCGATCATATCTGCCCACAGAGTGTCGGAGTTGGCGGCCCTGTCTTGCAGCTCCCCTCACCTGGTTGTTCATAGAGATAAGGTGGTCTTTACGACCTAACCAAGCTTTCCTTCCTAAGGTGGTTTCCGAGTTTCACCTTAACGAGGATATTGTCTTGCCTTCGCTATGTGCGAATCCTAAGCATCCTAAGGAGTTGCATTCCTTGGATGAAGTCCGGGCGATCAGGGTTTACCTGTCGTCTACTGAATCCTTCAGGAAGTTGGATTCCCTTTTTGTCCTTCCCGAGGGCCCTCGGAAGGGTATGGCTGCGTCTGTGGCAACCATTTCGAAATGGATCAGACAGACGATTGTACAGGCTTATTCTATTAGGGAAAGGGTGCCGCCCTATCCTGTCAAAGTGCACTCTACCAGAGCAGTGAGTGCGTCCTGGGTATTCCGGCATCAAGCTTCGGTGGCCCAGGTATGCAAGGCGGCGACTTGGTCGTCCATGCACACCTTTTACAAACTTGACATTTTGGCTTCGGCAGATGCCTCCTTTGGCCACAAAGTCCTGTGCACGGCCGTGCTTTGAGGGGGACATGGCGTTTGCCTGTCCCTGTCTGTTGGGGTTGTTTCCCCCTTTGTTTGATTGCTTTCCTGGGTTGTTGCTCTTGTTGAGCTTTCTCATTACCCAGAGTTTTTACCTTTCTGGTTCAGATAAGGTTCCTTTCTCTGACCTGGGTGCTGCGTTGCCTTTGTGACGGTTGCGCTTCCCACCCCTCATGTCTACACTTCTTTGGGACATCCCATTGGTGAAGACTATATGAGGGGCGGCGACTGTCAGAGGACGTAAGAGAAAACTGAATTCCTTTCTCTGAGTCCACTTCGAAGTGTCTCCCCCTCAGTCAGCTCTCCTGGACCTCTGGGTTTAGCTCCATTCCTCTGGCCCTCAGGGCGACCTCCTGAGGCCACGTGCTACTGCTACAGAGGCAGCCGCCACCCTCCCTCCGGGGCTCTGCTCTCCAGCCAAAGACCTCACAGCACATGTGCTCCAGGCTTTTATACAGTATCCCAGAATGCACTGAGGCGACCTGCCCCTGCGAATCACCAGGACTGTATCAAAGCCTATGCATCCTTTAGTATAGAGATGGTGAGGTGAATGGCGCTGCCTAAAATATTAGGGTACTAGTATAATGGGGTAGTCCTATTTTTGTCTCGAACACCACAATAAATATGTTAAAAATAAATACATATCAGAAAAAATCAACAATTAAAAAAGGTGCATTCAGTGCAATGAGGTGATGGTAGGTGGTGTGAGTGATAATAAATTTTGTTAACACAATCAGAGGATATAAATATGATATAAATATAAAGTGCTTAGTAAAAAAAGTGACAAAAATATTTTTGGTCCAATATAATCCAAAGAGCATCAACAAGTGATCAATAAATAAAGCAATTGATATGTGAAATAGACACTAGACATGTGAATATAGCAATTATAGTGTGTTCGATAAATAATAAAGTGACGCAGTGTTGATAGATCCAATATACCTTTTTAGTGGTATTAAAATTGAAATAATATAAATATTAATAGCTTTAAGGTGATAAAGTGCAGCCTAGCCACATATATCTAAATGGATATGGCAGTATTTGTCAGCCCATAGGGTGGAATAAAGTGACAAGTGGAATATAAATAGTAAGTAATAAAAGTCCATAAGGTGGTTATATTGTGAATTGAATTCCAGGTAAAGTTGATGGGTGAATCTCGGGGTGATCCAGATATGGCGTTCCGGGTGAGGAAACTAGTGATCCCCACTCAATTATTCCTGCACTCACCAGAGCTCAATACCCCTACAGGGGGTAACCAGCGTGATGTTAATATAGGTTTCCTCAGCCAGGTATGGTCTGTGTCTCATCAGTGGTTGTTACTGGATCATCTCTCCCATGTATATGGTGTATTCAATATAGCCTCATGTGTTGTTCACATCCATCAATTTGTATAAGGCAAATCCCAGGTCATATACAAGAAGAAGAGCCTCATATAGTGAAGTATTGTATTGTAAATTAACGTCTTTATTTGAATAAAAAGTGGTACTCACATTAAAAATTGTTAAACGAGCATACAATGTAATAGGGACCGCAAATTCCTCGCTAACGGTTACTTCCGGGACGCTATGCGTTCCAATCACGCTGGTTACCCCTGTAGGGGTATTGAGCTCTGGTGAGTGCGGGAATAATTGAGAGGGGAGCACTAGTTTCCTCACCCGGCACGCCGTATCTAGATCACCCCGAGATTCACGCATCAACTTTACCTGTAATTCAATTCACAATATAACCACCGTATGGACTTTTATTACTTACTATTTATATTCCACTTGTCACTTTATTCCACTCTATGGGCTGACCCATACTGCCATATCCTTTTAGATATATGTGGCTAGGCTGCACTGTATCACCTTAAAGCTATTAATATTTATATTATTTCAATTTTAATACCACTAATAAGGTAATAGTCACATTGTAAAGCGCTGCGCAAACTGTTGGCGCTATATAAATCCTGTATCATAATAATAATAATAATATATTGGATCTATCAACACTGCGTCACTTTATTATTTATTGAACACACTATAATTGCTATATTTACATGTCTAGTGTCTATTTCACATATAAATTGCTTTATTTATTGATCAGTTGTTGATGCTCTTTGGATTATATTGGACCAAAAATATTTTTGTCATTTTTTTTTTTTACTAAGCACTTTATATTTATATCCTCCGATTGTGTTAACAATATTTATTATCACTCACACCACCTACTATCACCTTATTGCACTGAATGCACCTTTTTTAATTGTTGATTTTTTTCTGATATGAATTTATTTTTAACATATTTATTGTGGTGTTCGAGACAAAAATAGGACTACCACATTATACTAGTACCCCAATATTTTTGGCAACGCCATTCACCTCACCATCTCTATACTAGTTTATTGAATATAGCCTTTACAGGCTGTATTTTGAGGTAGGCTGCAGCCTTAAATCATTCCCATAAGTGCGGAATTCTCAACCCCATATACCCTATGCATCCTTTGGTCAAGTTCCCTCCCACTGTCCAACATGCCTCCCTATTGGACCAGTGTGAAACACTCTCTAGACTCAATGAATCACATACTGAGCAGACCTCCCTAACAGATCCTGCTCTCTGGTAGGCAGAGAGCAGTATAGATTTGCCTGCTGCTCCTCTGATAGGCAGACAGAGCCATAAACTATACTATTTCACTAGCACCTACCTACAGTGGGTACGGAAAGTATTCAGACCCCCTTAAATTTTTCACTTTGTTATATTGCAGCCATTTGCTAAAATCATTTAAGTTCATTCTTCTTCCTCATGAATGTACACATAGCACCCCATACTGACAGAAAAACACAGAATTGTTGACATTGTTGCAGATTTATTAAAAAAGAAAAACTGAAATATCACATGGTCCTAAGTATTCAGACCCTTTGCTGTGACACTCATATATTTAACTCAGGTGCTTTCCATTTCTTCTGATCATCCTTGAGATGGTTCTACACCTTCATTTGAGTCCAGCTGTGTTTGATTATACTGATTGGACTTGATTAGGAAAGCCACACACCTGTCTATATAAGACCTTCCAGATCACAATGCATGTCAGAGCAAATGAGAATCATGAGGTCAAAGGAACTGCCTGAAGAGCTCAGAGACAGAATTGTGGCAAGGCACAGATCTGGCCAAGGTTACAAAAAGATCTCTGCTGCACTTAAGGTTCCTAAGAGCACAGTGGCCT
This sequence comes from Pelophylax lessonae, assembly GCF_965119305.1. Lineage (NCBI taxonomy): Eukaryota > Metazoa > Chordata > Amphibia > Anura > Ranidae > Pelophylax > Pelophylax lessonae. The sequence continues at coordinate 117,351,863 of NC_138778.1, forward strand.
CCATAATCCTCAAATGGAAGACGTTTGGGACGACCAGAACCCTTCCTAGAGCTGGCCGTCCGGCCAAACTGAGCTATCGGGGGAGAAGAGCCTTGGTGAGAGAGGTAAAGAAGAACCCAAAGATCACTGTGGCTGAGCTCCAGAGATGCAGTCAGGAGATGGGAGAAAGTTGTAGAAAGTCAACCATCACTGCAGCCCTCCACCAGTCGGGGCTTTATGGCAGAGTGGCCCGACGGAAGCCTCTCCTCAGTGTAAGACACATGAAAGCCCCCATGGAGTTTGCTAAAAAACACCTGAAGGACTCCAAGATGGTGAGAAATAAGATTCTCTGGTCTGATGAGACCAAAATAGAACTTTTTGGCCTTAATTCTAAGCGGTATGTGTGGAGAAAACCAGGCACTGCTCATCACCTGTCCAATACAGTCCCAGTGAAGCATGGTGGTGGCAGCATCATGCTGTGGGGGTGTTTTTCAGCTGCAGGGACAGGACGACTGGTTGCAATCGAGGGAAAGATGAATGCGGCCAAGTACAGGAATATCCTGGACAAAAACCTTCTCCAGAGTGCTCTGGACCTCAGACTGGGCCGAAGGTTTACCTTCCAACAAGACAATGACCCTAAGCACACAGCTAAAATAACGAAGGAGTGGCTTCACAACAACTCCGTGACTGTTCTTGAATGGCCCAGCCAGAGCCCTGACTTAAACCCAATTGAGCATCTCTGGAGAGACCTAAAAATGGCTGTCCACCAACGTTTACCATCCAACCTGACAGAACTGGAGAGGATCTGCAAGGAGGAATGGCAGAGGATCCCCAAATCCAGGTGTGAAAGACTTGTTGCATCTTTCCCAAAAAGACTCCTGGCTGTATTAGATCAAAAGGGGGCTTCTACTAAATACTGAGCAAAGGGTCTGAATACTTAGGACCATGTGATATTTCAGTTTTTCTTTTTTAATAAATCTGCAACAATGTCAACAATTCTGTGTTTTTCTGTCAGTATGGGGTGCTATGTGTACATTCATGAGGAAGAAGAATGAACTTAAATGATTTTAGCAAATGGCTGCAATATAACAAGGAGTGAAAAATTTAAGGGGGTCTGAATACTTTCCTTACCCACTGTATGTGGGTGCTACAGATGTTTAACCTCTTGCCAGCCAGTTTCATTAGTACAGGTACAGTGTATATTTTTAGCACTGATCACACTGTATTAGTGTCACTGGTTCCCAAAAAGTGTCAGCTAGTGTCCGAATGTCTGCCGCAATATCGCAGTCCCGCTATAAGTTTCTGATCACTGCCATAACTAGTAAAAAATAAAAAAATACAAATTCAAGTACATAGTTTGAAGACGCTATAATTCTTGCTGTAACAGCATCTTTTGACACTCCCGGCTGCATTCCTGTAACCATTAAGTACTACTTTTATAGCTGTGTTTGGCCACAGCTATCACATGGTATAGGGCCACTGTGACCAATCAAAGAGATCACAGTAGTAAGCAATGGTGTCATAAGTGACAACCATTGTTTACTACTTGTTATGTGATTGGTCATAGCGATCACATGGGACCCAGGCCAATTACAGCAGCCCAGAAACCTAATCTGTGATCCGCTGTGTCTGGTGGACACAGCACACCACTGCATGGCCCTGAGGCCATGCACAAGCACCAATTCTGGGAGGACTTACAGGTCAACTAGTGGCTGCAGGCACTGATCGAATGCTGGTATTTCCAACATCCTGTTGAACAGACAACTGTACACACAGACCAAAAATCAGCCGGTTCCTGCTAAATGACCCCTGTGTACCTGGCATTACTCTTTGACTGCTGAAAGTGTACAATGCATTAGCTGGAAGTTAGGAAGCATTTTTGACTGCAAAGTGTAAGTTACTTTTGAATTCCCTAACTCAACATATCTTAGAACTTTAGTTACTGTTTTTTCGTGTTCTGAGGAGTGTCTATTGTGTACCCCACAAATAACCTTGAAGATTAAACAAAATATCTGATGGGTCAGGCTGTGAATATGCACATTAGCAAGAAGTGGGGTAATTGGGGGAAAAAAGGTTAAATTTGGCAACCAGTGCCAGGTTCAAGCTTTAACCACTCTACAACCGCTCACAGTAATACTACTGCGGCAGAGTGGTTCGTTATCGTCCAGCCACGTAGTATTAACGTCGTTGAACACTCCCCCTTCTGGGGGGGCCGGAGGCTCGCTCCCGCTGTTTTCATTCACAGCGGGAGTCGGGCCAGGGGAGGAGCAGCAGCGATCGCCGCTGCTCTTACCCGATCGTCGGGGATCGAGTCTGGAGATCCGCCCGCTGTGTGTAAACACAGCGGGCGGATCTCCATAGTGACAGGGAGTGACAGATCGGACTGTTCAGCATAGCTGGACATCCGATCTGTCCATGACTCACACAGTCACCTCCCCCCCTACACGTCAGTAAGCACCAGGCATACATTAACCCCTCCCTCTCCAATAAAATTAACCCCTTCCCTGCCAGTGTCATTTTTACAGTAACAGTGCATATTTATAGCACTGATTACTGCAGTAATGTCACTGGTACCCCCAAAAGTGTCAAAAATGTCAGTCAAGGGTCCGATCTGTCCGCCGCAATGTCGCAGTCCCGCAAAAAAAATCGCAGATCGCCGCCATTACGCGTTAAAAAAAAAACACCAAAAATGACAGAAATCTTTCCCTTTGTTAGTAAACGCAATAACTTTTGCGCAAACCAATCAAAATACGCTTATTGCGATTTTTTTTACCAAACATATGTAGCATAAAACAAATTGGCCAAAAATTTTTTAAAAAATTGGTTTTTACATCTTTTTTGGGGGGAATTTCATATAAAAAAATGTTAAAAATATTGTTATTTTTTCAAAATAAACGCTCTTTTTTTGTTTATAGCGCAAAAAGTAAAAATCGCACAGGTGATCAAATACCACCAAAAGAAAGCTCTGTTTGTGGGAAAAAAAGGACGTAAATTTCGTTTGGGTACGGCGTCGCACGACCGCGCAATTGTCAGTTGAAGTCGCACAGCGCCGAATCGCAAAAAGTGGCCTGGACGGAAGACAGCAAAATCCTCCGGTGGTAAAGTGGTTAAAAGCCACAGTTGGCAAATAACACTAGTCAGATTAGTTCTGTATTCAGTCAAGTAAAGGATGATAGACTACATACCTGATGTGTTTGCTGCAGAGTAGCAGGTAATCACAACAGAAAAATAATGGCTAGGCCTTTTGGTGCTTGATCTGAAATCTTGGTATGTACTTCCCTGTCCACACTCCGGCTGATGAACATTTTTCCACCTCCCTTCATGCACATACACCGGGACTCCAGGAGTTTTCTACTGATAATTCCAGCTCTTCGATACTCAATGGATGAACTGATGCCCATGTTATTTATTTAGTATAACCTTATACAACATTGCTTATAAAAGCAGAAGAAAATGGAATGTCACAAGACACACAAATTGTAGCTTATTGCAGAATAAATTGAGGTTTGTCCTTGAAAGTGGCCTTACAAAAGTCCTGGCGGAAACAGCAATGAATTGCATAATTAAATATTTGTGACCTGTCAGTGCAGATTGAACAAATCAAATTTTTTCAGCAAATAGAGAATTTTATCATGCTATTCAAAAATTCTTATTTGCTTGGATTACGTCATTCTCTGTGGACCAAATCTAAAATTTGTAATCTGCCATAAATTGGATTAGTTGCTCTTTCTATTTTTCTGAGTTGATCCTCTTCAACACTCAAAGACAAACAAGACAAGGAGCCAGCACAAAATGCATTGTTAAGCGCCAAATATAGATGCCTCCATGTTCAAATAAAGTTAAATAATAAAAATAAAAACAAAGGGCAGATTTATTAGAGTGGTTCTAAACCCACTTTTATGGGGCGCTGGGTGGCACTAGGACCCAGTGACAGTAGCAGATGATGGGATACACGCCCCTGTTGGCCGGTGATTCATTTCTTATAAAAAAAAAAAAAGGTGCAAAACCCAGTGATCTTTGATCTCTTAAAGCGGCGTTCCACCCTAAAAACTATTTTTTCACATCGGCTAGCTTATATGAACCTGAAAAAGAATTGGATAATTAAAAAAGAAATTTAATGAAAATATACTTCCCTTCATTCCTCTTCCTCCCTCTGCGGCCGCGGCCCACGCCATCACTTCCTCCCTGCATTGACTCCTGGGAGGTGAGCGTCATCGATCCCAGGAGTCAATGCGCCTGCACCGGCCCTGCTCGTCACTTCCGATTCAGACGCGTCATTCCCTGCTGAACAGCTTCTGGGCATGCCCAGAAGATGTGCAGGGATGATACGCCTGCACCGGAAGTAGCGAGCAAGGCATTCTGGGACTCCAACGTCACCGAAGAGGATGCTCCGGCTTCAGCTCCCCACACCTGAGATGGCAGCGCTGGACAAGACATTTTCAAGGTAAGTATTTCTTCTAAAAGGTAAGTGAAAGAGGGGAGAGTTCAGAGGCCATCGTTCCTTAAATGCACTAGCCCTGACTGTCCCGGGGGTATTTTTAGGTATTTCTCCGCTTTAAGTTGTTTAGATAGATCTCTACATCTCAAAAGGTTGCCTACCCCTGGTTTAGATGCAACAGGCAACTGTCGGGTTCAGCTCCCACTTGGTTTCACCTCCAGCAGGTGTGGGGTGAAATGTGATGTAACCCAACTACAAATAAAAACGAATTGGCACTCCACAAAACCCCTAACATTCTATTCATCATACATGGAATCTAAAAAACGAGGCTGCTCTGACCATTGAAATATAGCATATACGCTTGATTAATAGTATTATATTGTACATGCTAGATCTCAATGGTCACATCAGCTTCATTCTTTAGATTCTATGTATTATAAATATATTTTTTCCCTTTTTTTTTTTTGGCGGGGGGGGTGGCTTTTTTTGTAGTTGGGTTACATATTAGTCTTTACCAGGAGCTCTTTTCTCACTACTGATGGCTTTTTTTGTAGTTGGGTTACATATTAGTCTTTACCAGGAGCTCTTTTCTCACTACTGATGTCTGATCCACCTACTCCTGACCTGTGAACTCTGCACTACTCACCTCTGAACTCTGCGTCTTTTACTGCTGAAACCTATACTCTGCTTCTATTCTAACCATGGCCAATGTTCATCACAATAAAAACCACGCCCAATTTTTGCAAGCTGCATGCGCTGCACTTTTTCGTGGTTTAGGAGGGCCAATCTTATGTTCCTGCACATAAGCCCCATTACTACCTACATCACTGTTACCCCATATTTTACTGCAGGATGGAATGCTACATGTTTCAGTGCAGTCCACTGCATCCCATACCCTAATGTCCCAACCAACCCCCTGTTAGTGTGGGTGGGTGGGTGCGTAGTTTGGCATTTTTGCCCTGAGCAGTGAATGACCTTACCCTGGGGGGGTCTTTGCCCAGGTGAAAGAATGTCTAATTTCACTGGTGGGGCGCACCAACAGCCTCAGATTTATATACACAGGGATTGTGTTTCTCCCTAAGACAAAAATTTTCTTAATTTCATCATACATATTGGGTGGGGGGGGGGACTGGGGGAGTCAATGGTGGAGACAGATCTGGGTGTTCTGGTAGATCATAAGTGTAATTACTTGCCGACCAGCCGCCTTAGTTTTATTGCGGCAGGTCAGCTTAATTGCACGAAACAACGTACCTGTACGTTGCTTCTTGTAATAGACAGTGGGCGTGGGCGTCGACGTGCTGATTGCCCAGAGGGGGGAGCCAATCAGCCAAAAAATAAAAACCGCAGAGGTGATCAAATACCACCAAAAGAAAGCTCTATTTGTGGGGAAAAAAAGGACATAAATTTTTTTTGGGTACAGCATCGCATGACTGCGCAATTGTCAATTAAAATAACGCAGTGCCGTATGGCAAAAAATGGCCTGGTCATTAAGTGGGTAAAACCTTCCGGTCCTTAAGTGATTAATAGCATGCAATGCCAAGCTGCGGTTTCCAAAGCGAGCAAAATTCTTTCTTGGATTAGGAGAGAGGCATGGACTCCTGAGAGAGAGAGAGAAATATAATTTTGCCCCTGTACAAATCATTAATAAGACCTCTGGAATATGCAGTTCAGTTTTGGGTACCAGTTCTCAAAATCGGGGGAACTGGAGAAAGTGCAGAGAAGGGCAACCAAACTGATAAGAGGCATGGAGGAGCTCAACTATGAGAAAAGATTAGAGGAACTGAATTTATTCTCTTGGGAAGAGGAGAATAAGGGGGGATATGATCAACATGTACAAATACATAAGGGGTCCATATAATAAACTTGGTGTTGCGTTATTTCACTTTAAGGTCAACACAGAGGACAAGGGGGGCACTCTACCTCTGGAGAAACAGAGATTTAATTCCCAAATACAGAAATGTTTCTGCACAGTAAGAGCTGTAAAAATGTGGAATAGACTTCATCAAGAGTTGGTTCTGGCCACCTCAGTAGATTGATTTAAAAAAGGTCTGGATTCTTTCCTAAATGTTTATATTATAATATACATTTGGATATATAGTATGGATACTAATATTTATAGGTAAAGTTGATCCAGGGAATATCTAATTGCCTTTCGGGGGATCAGGAAGACATTTGTTTCCCATGCTGTGGCAAATTGGGTCATTCTTGATGAGGGTTTTTTGCCTTCCTCTGAATAAACTGCGAGTATAGGATTGTGTATAAGGGATTGTATGATTTATTTATTTTTCATTGTCCATTGTATCATTTATATAGGGGTTTGAGGGGCATTTTTAGCACCTCTCAAATGCCTGATTTTAATGGGAGTGTAAACTTAGTCTAAAGCCTCGTACACACGTACCGATCGTCGGCCGAACGATCGGCCGTCTTTTGTCCGAGGGCTGTCTTGTCTGTTGAAAACTGCAAAAGACTGCACACGAATTTTGTCGGCCAACAACAGCCGACTGCAGAAGTGATGTCATGTGATGGTTAACTTTCCTTGTCTTTTTTCTTTTCTGAGCATGCCCAGTCTTGCAAATCTGCTGTCTGTCGGCCGAATTCTGTACTGACTGTCGAACAATCGGCCGTTCTAGTGTTGGCCAACAAAAATTTTAATGCTTGCACAACAGATTCTTTTCGGCCGAAAGTGCGCTGTTGGCTGTCGGAAGCATCATACTAAAAAGCCGAAAATCGGCCGATCGTTCGACGGCCGAATATTTTCGGCAGATAATCGGTACGTGTGTACGGGCCTTAAGTGTCAGATTGCTCGCAGCACTATTATAGTCTGGGATATGTTGCTGATCACTGCCATTACCAGCATAAATAAATTAAAATTCCAGTATATTATACCATAGTTTGTAGATGCTACAACTTTCATGCAAACAAACTAATATACACTTATTGAGCTATATAGCAGAATACATTTTGGCCAAAATTTATGAAGAAATTTGATTTTTAAAAATTTTTATGGGATATGTTTTATAGCCTTAAGTAAAAAATATATATAGATTTTTTCAAAAATTGTCTTTTTTTGTTTATATAATAAAAAAAAACCCAGAGGTAATCAAATACCACCAACATTTGATTTTATTGGATATGTTTTATAACAGAAAGTAGAAAATATAATATTTTTCACAATTTTCTGTATTTTTTAGTTTATATAGCAAAAAATAAAAAACCTAGTGGTGATCAAATACCATTAAAAGAAAGCTCTATTTGTGTGAAAAAAATGATATAAATTTTGTTTGGGCACAGCATTGCATGATCGTGCAATTGACAGTTAAAGTAGTGCAGTGCCGAATAGCAAAAAATGTCATGAAGGGGGTCAAACCTTCCGGGCCTGAAGTGGTTAAAGAATTACAGCTTTGATAATTTTTACATGGTTACATTGGTCCAACTTGCACCAGTCTAACATTGCATATACCATACCTGTGGGATCCCTTTAGAAGCTGGAAATCGCTGTACTCCAGAGATCTCCACTAGCTTCTGGGTCCTATGCTGAGTGGCTGCTCTGCTGCATTCTGAACATAGGAGGGAAGTCGCTCAGCACAAGCACCATTCAGAGATCGCTTTGCATTTTGTCAAAGAATGCAAAGCTTTAGTTACTTTAGTTGATCTATAGTTACTATATATGTAACTACAGTGATACCTCGATTCACAAACTTAATTTGTGAACTGACTCTGGTTGCGAACCAAATTGGTTGTGAACCGAGGCACATTTTCCCATAGGGTTCAATGTAAATTCGGTTAATCCGGTCTGACCTTTTTTTTTTTGGTTTTTGAAGCACAAAAATATGAAACAAATTACAATACACATTAGTACAGTATAGTAATGTATAAAAACGGATTTTTGTAAAATCTTACCGTAAAATCCTTTTCTCTTAGCTCATTGACAGACTTAGTCCTCTGTGATTCAACACCCTCGGGTTATGCTGCCCTCTACAGGAGTAGGACTAGACAGGAAAGAAAACGTTCTGGCCACACCCTAGGGGCAGTCCCAGAGGGTATATCCTCTCACTTCCTGCTCTAGCAAATCAGTTATGTCACAAAGCAGTGTTTAGAGAATTTAACCCAACCTAAAAACAGAGGGGCGGGTACTACTTCTGTCAATGAGCTAAGAGAAAAGGATTTTACGGTAAGATTTTACAAAAATCCGTTTTTCTCTATCGCTCATTGACAGACGTAGTCCTCGGTGATTCAACACCCTCGGGACTTCCCAAAGCAGTACCACAAATGAGGGGTGGGAAAAATGGAAATCAAATCCAATCTAGAAGGCCCAACCGGTGCCAACTAGAAGTTTACCATGCTCATCCTCAGTGATGAGACTCAACAGAAATTTTTCAACAGAAAAAAACCCTCGAGGTAGACCACCGGTCTCCTCAAATTGCGGCCTGCAAAACCTTGCGGCCAAATGAGGCATCCGCCGATGCCATCACATCAATCTTATAAAATTTTGTAAAGGTATGTACCGACGACCAGGTGGTCGCCTTACATACCTGGACCACTGACGCCTGATGGCGATAGGCCCAGGAAGTACTGAGCGCTCGAGTGAAGTGCGCCCTAACAGGAAACGGAGGATTCCGACCCTTAATAGAATAGGCCTGTACCACCGTCTGACTGATCCATCTAGATATGGTCGCGGCAGACACAGGCAATCCCCTTCAAGGGCTATCCGTGATCACAAAAGTGAGTCCGTCTTACGAAAACCACTTTAGGAAGGAAGGATGGATTCGGAAGAAGAACCACCTTATCCCTATGAACCACCAGATCTGGGGAACGACAGGATAATGCGGCCAGTTCTGACACCCTGCGTACAGAAGTAATGGCCACCAAGAAGGCCACCTTCTGGGATAATGTAAGCAAGGGAATCTCCCTGATATCTTCAAAGAGAAGTTTATGAAGAACCGACCACACTAAATTAAGATCCCAGGCGGTAAGGGTGCGCGCACTGGCGGAGCCAGCTGTCTCACCCCCTGGATGAAATTCCGCACCAAGGAATGATTAGCCAAAGGTTTCTAAAAAGAAGATTGCTAACGCCGAAAACCTGACCCTTAATCGTGCTCAAGGATAGTTTCTGCTCAACCCCTTGTTGCAGACAGACCAAGATTCGGATCACCGAATAGGTATGTGGGGGAAATCCAAGAGATTCACACCACGCAATATAAGACTTCCATGTGCTGGAAGTCGCTTTCCTTGCTTTAACTGGAAGTAGGAATAACTGAAGCTGACACTCCCTTGTCCTTCAGTACCTGGGTCTCAATGGCCAGGCCATTAAGCCAGCGACTGTAAAGCAAGATGGAAGATCGGTCCCTGAGGCCACAAATCCTCCCTGAGAGGAAGTCTCCAAGGAGCGTCCGCGACTAGCCTCACCAAGTCGGCGTACCAGGCTCGACGAGGTCAGTCCGGAATTTCCAGAATAACTGGAATTCCCTCCACCTCTATCCTGCGAAGAAGTTCCCGCAGCAACTTGAGAGGATGGAAGGCATGCCGTAGCTGATACTGCCCCCACGGGACGATTAGCGTTTCTGCTGCGTCCGCTAGAGGATCGCGGTGCGAGCTACAAACCTCCGCACCTTCCTGTTGAGCCAAGGTGCCAACAGATCCACATCCGGGATGTCCCAATGAAGGGACAGCTAGTGAAAAAACCTCTGGATGAAGAGGCCATATGCGATTGGATCCGAATCGGGCTGCTCTAGAGCTGCTCGATCCAGTAAATCAGACAAAATCTGATCGCTCTCAGTTCCGATACCCTATTGGTAATCTGGATACTATCAGAAGAAATGACTTCCCCTGGTTGAGCATCGAAGACTTCTCTGGTCCGCTCGCTCAACCGGATCAGATTGTCCAGGGAATCGGAATTCTGATTCCATTAAAAAAGAATCTCCTTCAGGAGAATTCGGGTATGAGACTGGGTATACGGTACTGCCTCTAAGAAGGCCACCATCAGTCCCAGCCAATTGACGGACAGCAACATCCGAATCGTTGACTGAACCTTCTGGAGTTTCTCTGCAAGGAGAAACTCTCTTGCCCAGGATGTATCCAACCTTAGGCCCAGATAGTTCAGTCTCCTGGTGGGAACCAGGGATGATCTTTGGGAAAGCGAAAAAACGCTGATGTCCTGCGATGATGGGGATATAAAGATAGGCCTCCTAAATGTCTATGGACGCCAGGAAATCCCCCTGATGCAGGGAGGCCACCACTGTACGGATGGACTCTATCTCTTCCCAAGTCCAGATTTGGACGCACCTTGCCCTCTTTCCTGGGCATTGTGAATAGGTTCGAATAGAACCCCTGAAACCGTTCAATGTTAGAAGGGAAGAATCGCACCGGTGGAAGTGATCGAAACTCAATCCTGTGTCCTCCAGAAACTGGTGAAGACAACCCCCCACCCCAGAGATGGGTAGGGGCGCATCAGGCTATATTCTTCAGGCTTGGCTGAGCCGGACTCTTTGTTTAGCCGACCAGCGCCCCTTTGAAACCCCTCTAAAGGGGCTTTGGAGGGTTTCGCCTTATCGCCCGCCCTCGCGGAACGAACAACTCTTATGAGCAGAAAAGGAAGGTCCTCGTTAGTTACGAGGTCCTTCTATCCTAACAGTCTGTGGCAAGACAGCAGGTGGTACCGTCTATCCTATAAAGAGGAATTCCTCAAACGGATAGCACCTAGCCATGCGTTTGGAAATAACAGGAGTTCGTTTCAAAACGACCCCATTTGGGTAAAGGAAAATCCTTCGCCCTTTTGGTAGGCTAACAAGTACCAAAAAAGGAATCTCAGTCTCAGCTACCTCTGCCGGTGTAACCTCAAGACTAAAGGTTTCCCGGACGGACACAACTAGTGCATCCACCACTCTTGTGCTATGGCGGAGGCAGAAACGTGCTCCTCACTGCTGAGGAGATATTACCTGAGACAACAGCCCCCTAGGAGGGACCTGCAACTGCATTGTATCTGAAGTATCTGATAAACAATAGGGGTAGGCGGGGGGTCGCTACTTGACCCCCGTCCCTGACAGGCCACCTCCACCCGGGATACCAAAGACTCCAAAACTGCCGATAATGCATTAAAAACAAGTGGGGTACTGGAGGGTCCTGCGGCCACTTTGAGGGGATCAGGTGGGGATACCTATGCGGCAGGGTCAATGATTATACAAGACACTTGCCAGCGACAAAAAATGACAAAGTAAAAAACTTTTTTTTTTTTTTTTGTGTCCCCCAGTCGCAACAGCGCCCCTCAGTGTTACCTGCCTTTTTGGACCCCACAGAGAGAGAGAGAGAGAGAGAGAGAGAGAGAGACCCCAAGGCTCATCCCTGATGCACAGAAGTTTTCATCAGCTTGCTCAGTGCTGTCCTGTTACAGACAGGAAGACTTTGGCCCTATTTCCTGGGTAAAGGAGGCGGCTCCGCCCCTTAACACGCCTGCCGGCGCCTCCCCCTGGCTCCACGAGGTGTTTGAGTCACCTCAAACATGGCCGCCCCCATGCTGGAGACACGAGGCTACACCAAAATGGCGGCCTCGTGCGATCTACCAGACAATGGCGGCGGCCTGCACAGAATAGCGGCATGTCTGCAGAAGGATCTCGGCCTCACAACCCTTCACCCTCATGGTGGTCAGCGGTACCGGACCCTGGCGGGCCGTATGCGGTCCGTGGCCGTCGGGAGGCATCTGCTAGCTGGAGGAATGATCTGGGATGCAGTATACATGTATAGACATTGCCCTGTGGCTACTGACAGGTAGGATACCTTATACTATCACAGTAAAGTTCTAGTACTGCCACTGACTAAAATCATTTTCACATCTTTACAATTAGATTGTCAGCTCCCAAACCAAGCCTCCTGGCTTCTTGCACACAAAAATCACACTCAATTAGGGGGATCTGTGACATGTTATAGGATAGAGGGGAACCCATCCTTACCATTACAGAGAGGGGCCCGCGTTCATAGAAAAGAAAAGAAGAGGAGGCGCAAACACCTAGTGCATTACCCGTGGTCACTGTTGCAAATTGTTTAATTAAAAAATGCCAAATGCATACTCACAGACGCAGAGATAAAAACATGTTACAAGAATCCACCATGTGTGAACTTTTCTTTTCTATGTACCCGTTTTGGAGTTCCCTGCCTGAGGAGAGCAGCACGCCAGTCTTCCCATTCGGAGTGAGCGCTGGGCTGAATTTTTGTACAGGGGCCCGCGTTCACCACAAGACCCGTCAGGGGGAAAGGGGGAACATACTCACCATACCGGAACCAGGCGGGCGCCAACTCCTGACAGTACCCCTCTCTACCGAGGTAGGAGGGCTGTTGACCAATACGGACGCCGTGACTCATGGTCTTTGGCGTTTCAGCGAGACGTTTAACTCGCAGGGTCAGTCCCCGTCCAGTGGGACTATGTCGCGGCCGACCCAGCGCGGAGCTATGGCCTGCACGCGCTCGTAGGCTGAACTGGGGTGACCACTGGATCTCAACATCCAGCCCGTCGCCCAGTTCAGCTTTCTTGCTTGAAGATCTCACAGGAACACTGGAGAAAAAAGCTGTCTAAAAAATCTTTTCTAAGAAAAAAATCCTGCCAGGACCGAAGATCCCAGCAAGGTATCTAGGTCCTTACTCCTAACTAGACAGAAAAAAACTGATTTGCTAGAGCAGGAAGTGAGAGGATATACCCTCTGGGACTGCCCCTAGGGTGTGGCCAGAACGTTTTCTTTCCTGTCTAGTCCTACTCCTGTAGAGGGCAGCATAACCCGAGGGTGTTGAATCACCGAGGACTACATCTGTCAATGAGCGATAGAGAAAGAGAGAACACTAACTTTGCTTGAGATGACTTCTGGCATGGAGGAAGGCAGGTGGGAGGCTGTGAAATACAATACAGTAAGTACAGTATTGTACAGAAGAGGCAGAGGCAGTGATATCCAGCTTGAACCAATGTAATTGAAAGAGTTCAAGGTATGGATATTTTTATTAAGTGCATTTAATGCTTTGTATGCACATGTATCTTTCTGGGTATTTCTGCAACCATGACATGTTTTGTTTTTTTGTGTATTTGTGATCCAGATTGAACATACAGTAGTTGCTAAAATGCCAGTGTATTTAAAAAAAAAACTTGTAAAATCTGGGTAGTATATTCATTAAGCTGCTCACGTTTAATTTTTCTGCAAATTCATAAAATTAAGAAAGATGGTTTATGTGTTTATGATCCTAAATGTAATTTTCCTTATGTTGATGTTTTCTATGCTATATAATCTTCACACAGAGTTGTCTCACTTGTTCTTTGTAATTCCACAGGGTCAAGCTGACCTCCTCAAGCATGCCAAGAATGAAGCTGTGGACCACGTCAGGCAGATCCACCATGCAGGGCAATCCTGCGGGATAAGCCGGGACAGCTCCCACTCCCCCTCCCTGGATGTATTTAGGCCAAAAGGGGCCCTGGAACCCATCCCTGAGACTGAAAGTGGGGGAAGCACTGGCTTTTGAAGACTCATTCTGATGCCAGCATAGAACTTAACCCCTTGCATGGCAAAGCCCTCTTCAGAATTATGCCATGCAGTGTGTTCCATTTTTTTTTTCACACAGCTACAGGGTAAATGTTAGGACCTCCATTATCTCCATCTCTTGACACACCTCTATGGAACATTTCCTATAAAGCCAACCTGTGGACTTTTTGAAGGATGGATGATCTAATTCATAGGCAGACGTCGATATGAAGGCATACAGTTTTATTTTTGTGCACTTACAGAACCAGCCTCACTTCCCCTCAGTCCAAAAGCAGTGAAAATTTGGTTATAGGAGGGACGAGTGTATTGCTACCTCTGGTCACCTTTCCCGTGCCCCTATCTCTGTGTAGTGTATGAGAACACTCGTGGAATAAAGACCCATGTTCTGATCTCATGATGGTGGTGGAAGTGTTTTTGCATTGAGAACTCAGCGGTTTGTTTTTTTACTAGCATATGGTGACACTAAAGGTCCGTACACACGTACCGATTGTCGGCCTTAAATATTTGGCCAACGTCCGATCGGCCGATTGTCGGCTTGTTAGTATGATGCTTCCGACAACCGACTGCGACTTTTCGGCCGAACAAAAAAATCTGGTCTGCATGCTAAAAAATTTTTGTTGGCCAACACCAGAACGGCCGATTGTTCGTCAGTCAGTACAGATTTCGGCCGACAAAAGCCAGATGAGCAAGACTGGGCATGCTCAGTGAAGAAAAAACACACGGAAAGTTAACCATCACATGACATCACTTCTGTAGTCGGTTGTTGTTGGCCGATAAAAAACACGTGTGCAGTTTTTAGCACTTTTCAACCTACACGACAGCACCGGACAAAAGACGGCCGAACGGTCGGCCGACATTCGGTGCGTGTGTACGGGGCTTTAGAGCGCATACTGAATGATAAATAGAATTATAGATATTAAACACACATTATCCAATTGATGCAATTTTGACTTACTCAAACAAGAATCTGGTTATCTTTGACACAAAAGGCATGAAAACTGATGCTGCAGAGACACCAGCAGGGGAAAAAACATGCTTTGTATGTTTTTAGATATTGTTTCTCCAGGCAGAAAAAAAAAAAAAGAGGATAGTAGATCCAAGGTTAGGTATATTTGTTATGGAGAACTAACCTGAGAATGAATGTACAAATTCGGTGAACAAGGATCTTATGTTGTCTACCCATTCGGAAACCAACTGATGCAAAAATAACCATGTGACAAAATTAATTTTACTGCCATACTACAGAACATCAGTAATGGGTTGTAAATAAACTCACAACTGCAATAGCATCCACAAGTTTGATTACCTTAGTTTCAGCTGACTCCAGGCTTTTTTCTGAACAGGTGGCATCCGCTCCAGAATTCCCCCCACATCAGGTTCACCTGTAAGCTTCAAACATTCAAATTAGCTGCCAGGATGGTAGGGATATCATCTGCAGTGCCTTAACCCAGAAATCCTCCGCTCTGAGCACTTTCGGGTTCAGAGGTGTCACATTTTGGTCAGCTGTGGTCAGGTAAATAGCTAACCAACAACTTTCTGGCCTGGTTCTACTTGAATTGAGTGAAAGGGATCTTGGAGAAGCTGTCACTCCATATATGCTATAAGATAAGGAGCTTGTTACCCCCTTATGGTATTAAGGTGAAAAAAAAAAAGTATTCCAATATTGAAAAATAAATCAAAGGGCACACACATTCTATCTAGGGCAGAGATGGCAAACCTTGGCACCCCAGATGTTTTGGAACTATATTTCCCATGATGCTCATGCACTCTGCAGTGTAGCGGAGTATCATGGGAAATATAGTTCCAAAACATCTGGGGTGCCAAGGTTCACCATCACTGATCTAGGATTACCACACAGTAAGCCTAACTTCTAGTTTATTCAAAAAATAACACAGCCACCATGCAGTAGAAGTGGTGTGTTCAGGTCCTAACTAGTTTCCATATATAGAACACATGAGATACTAAAAATGTGTAACCACTTATTAGTCGTTACATTTGGCAAGCTCTCGCTTATAAAAAGGGGATTCTTCATTTGTATATATTGTAATACATGTTCATAAATAATACAGCAACTTTAGGCATCCCTGCCCTTTTTAACCACTTAAGTTGGCTGCTCAAAGACCAGGCCCTATTTTGCGATTCGGCACTGTGTGACTTTAACGGACAATTGCGCGGTCATGCAACGCTGTACCCAAACAAAATTGACATCCTTTTTTTTCTCACAAACAGAGCTTTCTTTTGGTGGTATTTGATTTTTATTTTTTGCGTTATAAACAAAAAAAGAGCGACAATTTTGAAAAAATAACAATATTTTTCACATTTTTTTATATGAAATTCTCAAAAATAAATGTAAAAATCAAAATTTTTTAACATTTTAGGCCAATTTGTTTTCTGCTACATCTGTTTGGTAAAAAAATAGCAATAAGCGTATTTTGATTGGTTTGCACAAAAGTTATTGCGTTTACTAACTACGGGAAAGATTTATGTCATTTTTATTGTTTTTTTTACTAGTAATGGCGGCAATCTGCGTTTTTTTTTTTTTTTTTTGCGGAACTGCGACATTGCGGCGGACGGATCGGACCCCTGACTGAGATTTTTGACACTTTTGGGAGTACCAGTAACATTACTACAGTAATCAGTGCTATAAATATGCACTGTTACTGTAAAATGACACTGGCAGGGAAGGGGTTAACTTTATTGGTGATCAGTGGGTTAAATGTATCCCTAGGGGCGTAATTCTAACTACATAGCAGGATCGTGTAGTCTCTGCACTTACATCAGGGAGAATGACAGGAGGATGTGTTTACATCAGCCGTCTGCCTTTCTCCCTCTCCTGTGGGAGATCGCGAGTGACTGGCAGACATCGGAGTCGTCGGTCACTCGCGCGGGGATGCCTGGGAACGTGCTTCCGGTAGCGCGTGCTCGCCCCCCCACAGGCGGCTGAGCGAGTGACGTACCCCTACGTCACTTTGCCCAGCAGCGGCTGCCTGCCGCAGTATATCTGCAGTGAGCAGTCGTTGTGTGGTTAATTGCTGACCTGCACTATGCAGTTTTTTCAGCTATAAGCTATGCTTTCTGTGCTTTTAACCCATATATATATATATATATATATATATATATATTATTTATTTAAATTTTTTTTTGAGGAATGCCTGGTTACATGCATTGAGAAATGTTTTGCCTGCTCTCCCATCCTCTTAACCACTTACTTACCACCTGCAGTACATTTACTGCTGGCAGGTGACACAAGCAGGCTGGATGAAGTACATGTACGTCATCGAGCCTGAGGCGCACAGCCCTAGGCTCCCAGTACCCCGCCCACTGTGAGCAGCTCGGGGATCATGTGATTGCTATGTGATCACATGATCACAATGTCAACAAAGCTGATATGCATAAAGGTCATTAATAACTGCTGTGCTTCTTATATTGTGATGCTGTAATTGGCCTACAGCTATCACATGGTACCTGGGCCAATCATAGCACCCTGTACCATGTGATTACAGATCACTAGTAATCACAGCTGGTATGAATGTACCCATTCATGACAGTTCAAAACATTGCTGTTATAGTCATCATCATTGTAACAGAAATCAAAGTGTAAAAAAAAAGGTGGTACTAAATAAAACGTTAAAAAAAAAGTTGAAAAAAGGAAAACATTTTTCTTTCTTTTTTTTTTATTAACCACTTCAGTTCCAGAAGGTTTTTCCCCCTTAATGACCAGGCCATTTTTTGCGATTTGGCACTGTGTTACGCTTAACGACAAATTGCGCAGTAGTGTGACGCTGTACCCAAATACAAGTGATGTCCCTTTTTTCCCACAAATAGAGCTTTCTTTTGGTGGTATTTGATCACCTATGCGATTTTTAGATTTTGCGCTATTAACCACTTAAGCCTCGGAGGATTTGGCTGCTCAAAGACCAGGGCCTATTTTGCGATTCGGCACTTTAACGGACAATTGCACGGTCGTGCGACGCTGTACCCAAATAAAATTGATGTCCTTTTTGTCCCACAAACAGAGTTTTCTTTTGGTTGTATTTGATCACCTGTGCGATTTTTCCTTTTTGCGCTATAAACAAAGAGCGACAATTTTGAAAAAATAACATATTTTTCACATTTTTTCCCCCCAAAAAAATGTAAAAATCAAAATTTAACATTTTAGGCCAATTTGTTTTCTGCTACATATTTTTGGTGAAAAAATCGCAATAAGCGTATTTTGATTGTGTTTACTAACTAAGGGAAAGATTTATGTAATTTTTATTGTTTTTTTTTTAACTAGTAATGGCGATTTTTTTTTTGCGGGACTGCGACTTTGCGGCGGACAGATCGGACCCTTGACTGACATTTTTGACACTTTTGGGGGTACCAGTGACATTACTACAGTAATCAGTGCTTTACATATGCACTATTACTGTAAAAATTACACTGGCAGGGAAGGGGTTAACTTTATTAGACATCCAGGGGTTAAGTGTGTCCCTAGGGGCGTGCTTCTAACTGTAAAGGGGCGTGGCTTTTGATGTAACCACAGAGACATACGATCCTACATAGCAGGATAGTCTCTCCTCCTGTCAGCGGTAGTGAAGGTGTCCTTGGCGGTCGGCCTGAAGGACAGAAGGTTGAGCTGAGCTGCAGAGGGATCCAGTGCGCTGTGGACCAAGTGGAGCTGCTGGGGCAGAAGTTTCCAGGAAAGCAGAGTCGTGAGTACTGTAAACTGCCCAGGGGTCTGCCTAGGATAGGGGACCACTCCAGAAGGTCGGAGGGATCCAGGAGCCAGCTAATAAGTAGAGAAGGCTTGGAACAGGGGTGCCAGTGATTAAGCCCTGGAGATAAGTGTGTGTGAAAGAGGGTGCCGGTGCGGGCCCTGAAGTGTTAAGCAATGCAGCAGTCTTATAAGTAGCTACCTCAGTGAAGAGGGGTAAAGGAAGCTTTAATTAGGACTTTGTGCCACATGAGAGTGTCAGAAGTCAGTTCAGATTTAACAGACAGCAAGTCACTGTTAACAAGCGTTGACCTGCATTTAGCCAGCATCAAGTCAGCGCCAACAGGCGTTTTTCAGTCGTCACACTCAAATTATGTATAGTTGAGCCAGAGGGGTATCCCACTCATCCCTTCTCCCATTCAAGTTCAAAATAGATACAAAAAACCCAAAGATACTGGACTGTTCCTTGTCTCAGTATTCACACTTGGAGAACTTGCTTAAAGTGGAGTTCCCGCCTATTTTGCAACTTTAGTGATTCCTGGTGTTCTCGCTGATCAACAATTGGGCATTTTCAATTTTTTTCGGGGATCCCTTACCTTATTTTCAGGGCATTTTTGATTGTACTTTCTCCTTCTCCCCCCTCTGTGGCCGCAGCCACCGACATCACTTCCGCCTTTGCATTGCATCCTGGGAGCTGTTTGTCATCACTCCCAGGAGGCTGGAATCAGTAAGAACTCCCAGAACACTTCCTGGAATCAGGAAGAAGGACACAGCAGATTACACTGCGGCTTCAGATGCCCACATCCAAGATGGCCGCGCCCAGACAGCATTTTTAAAAGGAAGATTTTGACTAAAATCCAATACTGTACACCTTGTAAGTATGAGAATAGCGGTTCTGTAAAGGGCGATGGATTAGTATCATAGGGGTATTTTTAGTTAAAAAAAGGCATTTGAGGCCAGAACTCCGCTTTAAATGTGCTATTGATACTAGCAGTAACCCAGGCGGACCCATATCCACGAAAATAGCTGGGAATCCTGCTACACTTTAACTGTAAACTTCAACCTGTAAAGCTTTTTTAAGGTGGTATTATACCAAAAAGTAAACATTATTTGCAACTTACCAACTCTGATGTGATGGCTGCATATGTTTTCTTTTTTAGGCTTTCTTTCTTTCACCTGATGATCTGGCCATTAAGTCTGTTTTTCAAAAGAGCAAGCTGTCCTGCAGATGAGTTAGAGGATGTGTGAGGACTGAGAGGGATGAGGCAAACCATTTACCACTGACAGGGGTGCTTACAATGATTAGCTTTTATTTATGTAAAATCTTTATCCCAAAAAGAAAAAAAAAAAAAACTGTTGCTGTAACTGCTTATAAAGTATTAGCTAGAATTTGGCTTTAATTTGTTAGCGCAATTAAATCTACTAGTGCATCTAACACTTCTCTACCCCTAGACTAACTATTCTGCTGTTCAAAGGTGCCCCCTGTGCTCCTTCATGCAGAGTGGGGGGCACTCTAATACTCTAATACAGGGGGTGTGAAAACAGAGGGGAAAAAAGCCTAAAAAACAAAAAAAGAGAAAACAAATGCAGTCACCACATCTCATATTATATTTCTGGTGTTGGGTTTAATACTGCTTTAACTATGAATTATGGCCCTAAAATTCTCACTCTAAGGGTTGCAGCAAGTTATCACATGTGGTGCAGTTGCTGTTTACATACATGTGTGGGACCTACATGGGTGTTTGCATTTGTGTGTATGCATGGGGGGGGGGGGGGGGTATATGGGGTGCTGTAAAGTTTTTATTTTATTTCGATTTTTTACAATTATTTTTTTCATTTAACATTTTTGCTATCACAAGGGTGCTAACAAGATTGAGGGGGCACCCTTCTCACCATTCTAAAAGTGATAGGGGTGGCTGTAAAAAAAAAAGATCAAAACCAGAAAAGAGCTTGTTTACCACTTCAAGCCCATTTAAAAAATGGCATAAGGACCTGAAACGGTTAAAAAAGAGTTAGTTTGGGCCTAATGAACGCTTTCTATAACCAAGTTATTCTGCTGTCCATTCTGTATCATTTTGTAGTAGCATACAGTGCCGCAGCATCACACACCACTTACTGTCTGCTGTCAGAATACATGTATAAATACATTTCTCTATCGCTCATTGACAGACGTAGTCTTCTTGATTCTCAAGAGCTGGGTTATGTTGTCTCCGCAGGAGTAGGACTAGGCAGAATGACAAAACGTTCTGGCTCCACCCTAGGGGGCAGTCCCTGAGGGTATATCCTCCCTCTCTCTGCTACAGGGAATCAGTTTTTTTCTGTCTAGTCAGGAGTAAGGACCTAAGTTCCTTGCTGGGATCTTTTGGTCCTGGCAAGACTTTTTTTCTTTAAGAAAAAGACATTTTTTAGGTAGTTTTCTCCAGTGTTTTTTTCCTGTGAGATCTTCAAGCAAAAATGCCGGACTGGGCGACACTTGTGGTCACCCCAGCCGGCCTACGAGCGCGTGCAGACCAGGCATTGCGCTTGGTCGGCCGCGACATATTCAAGTAAGTATGCGGGGCCGGGCGACGGGCTGGATGTGAGATCCAGTGGTCACCCCGGTTTCTGCCTAAAAGCGCGTGCAGACCAGTGCGCTGAGTCGGCCGCGACGGAGTCCCAGTAAAGGGACTGACTTTGCGAGTTAAAAGCTCACTTGGACGCCAGGACCAGAGAGTCGAGGCGTCCACAAACCCCCACCTCGGTGGAGAGGGTATTATGAAGAGAGGGTGCCTGTCGGTTCGGTATGGTGAGTAAAACGTTCCCTTTTTTCCTCATTTATGAGGCAGTATATATTATGGGCCCCTCCATATATGGTCAGTATATATCTGACACTTACAAGTCCCCCTTGTAATACAGCATGTGTTTGTGGGAAGTGGACTTGGTTCAAGAGCTAACACTCTACCCAGCAGACTGTAACATTACAGCAGACATAGGAGGTATAATCCTACCTTATGTGCAGTATATCTCTGTAGATCCATATGTCACCTCTCAGCAGAGTGCAGGTGGATGTGCTGGGAAGACGATATCGGCGGTCCGCCGCCATTTTGCCGTAGACCGAATGCATGTATGTCCTCAGGTCACGCCGGCCGCCATGTTTTTGGAGTCTTATGTCTCTTCTATGGGGGCGGCCATGTTTTGTGAGCCCAGCTTCCTCGTGGAGGGCTGGGAACGCCGGAAGGCGTACACAGGGGGCGGAGCCACGCCTTCTGCCCGGGAAAAAGCAAACAGCTCCTTCCAGTCTGTGTAAGACAGACGCTGGCTGCAGTTTGTTGGAAACTGCACTACATCGGTTGGTGAGCCTTGGGGGTCCCTCTCTCTCTCTCTGGGATCGAGAAGCAGGTACTCTGAGGGGCGCTATTGCGCTAGGGGGAGACAAAAAAAAAAAAAAAAGTTTTTTTGTTTATGCTGGCAAAAGTGTCCTGTATTAACATGGACCCTGCCACTCATGTATCTCCTCCGGATCCCCTCGAGGGGTCTGCGGGATCCCCCAGCACCCCATTGACAATTGAATCTTTGTCAGCTATTATGGAAACTTTTGTGTCCCGGGTGGAAGTGGCTTGTCAGGGACAGGGCGCAAGGAAGCGACCCCCGCCTAACCCCTTATTATCTGAAACCTCGGATTCAGACTCTGAGCCTATTTCTGCAGTTGCAGGTACTTCATCTGGTATTGGTGTCTCGGGTCCTGTCTCTTCAGACAGTGAGGAGGATGTTTCGGCATCTGCCATAGCCCGAGAGGAAGCGTTGGTAAACGCACTCATTGTATCTGTTCAAGAGACCTTAAGGTTACAGGGTATTCCATCAGAAATAGCTGAAACTGAAATCCCTTTTGGGACTAAAAAGCGCATCAAAGTGGCAAAGGTTTTTCCATTGCCCAAATGTTTTGGCAATCCAATCGATGAAGAATGGCGTCTGCCAAAACGCACTTTCAATATTTCCAAACGCATTGACAGGCGTTATCCGTTTGAGGAAACCCTGATTAAGAAATGGACAGAACCACCTGTGGTGGATTCACCTATTGCTAGATTGAATAAAGCCACGGTTATTCCTTTGGAAGACGCTCCGTCTTTTAAAGATCCAGTGGATCGCAAGATAGAAGCTATGTCTCGCACCATGTTTTCCTTGATTGGATCAGCTTTCAGGCCAATAATTGCTATTGGTCTGGTTTCGCAGGCTGTAACTGAATGGACCAAGTGGTTACGCCGGGACTTAGAAGAAGTCCCTCAGGCGGTATCAGATTTGTTGGAACAAATGATACAGGGGTTACAGTTTGTATGTGATGCGGCGTTAGACGCCACTCCATTAATGGCGCGAGCATCAGTCTCAGCAGTGGTTCTCAGGCGTACACTGTGGCTAAAAGGTTGGATAGCCGACCAAGGTTCCAAAAAAGCATTGGCTAATATCCCCTTTTCAGGAGAGCGTCTATTTGGAGCCAACTTAGATGAGATCATTAAGGATCTCACCGGTGGAAAAAGCACCTTTTTACCGCAAAATTTTAAAGGTAGAGGAACTCGTCAAAGACGAGGGCCTTCTTTTTCTGCTCACAAGAGGTTTTTTCGTCCAGCGGGTGAAAAAACTAAGTCCTCCAAGCCTCCTGCAGGAGGCGTCAGGGGTCGTTGGTCGGGCAAGCAAAAGCCCGCCCCCTCCAGACCTGAAGATAAACCATCCAAAGCCTGAAGGTGCGCCCCCACCCATAACTGGGGTGGGGGGACGTCTTCGCCGGTTCCCGGATCCATGGCTTTCCAGAATCCCGGACAAATGGGTTTGCGAAGTCATAAAGTCAGGGTACAAGATCGAGTTTCGATCTCTCCCACCGGCGCGATTCTTCCCTTCCAATATCCGACTATCTCCGGATCGTCTAGAAGATCTGCGGAGAGCAGTCACAGATCTACTACAACAAGGAGTGGTAGTCCACGTTCCTTGGACAGAACGGTTTCAGGGGTTTTATTCAAACCTGTTTACAATACCCAGGAAAGAGGGCAAAGTGCGTCCAATTCTGGACTTAAGAGCGCTCAATTCTTTCGTCAACATAAGAAGATTCAGAATGGAGTCCATTCGCACGGTAGCAGCCTTCCTGCATCCAGGGGATGTCCTAGCGTCCATAGACATCAAGGACGCCTATCTTCACATTCCCATTTTCGCAGGACATCAGCGTTTTCTACGCTTTTCCGTAGAGGAGAACCACTATCAGTTTGTGGCGTTACCTTTCGGTCTCGCCACGGCTCCGCGGGTCTTCACAAAGGTGTTGGCCCCTATGTTGGCACTTCTGCGCCAAAGAGGTATATCGATTCTAGGTTACCTAGACGATCTTCTGCTTCATGCAGAATCTCCTCAGACCTTGCTACAAAACATAGAAATTACTATGATTTCTTTACAGGAATTCGGGTGGCTGGTGAACCAGCAAAAGTCATTTCTGGTTCCCACCCAGAGGCTCGAATATCTGGGTCTAATTCTAGACACAGTCAGGACGAGAGTTTTCCTTCCGGTAGGGAAACTTCGAAAGATTCAATCAGCAGTCCAGTTGTTACTGTCCAACAGCTGGTCTTCCCTTCGGACGTGCATGAGGGTTCTGGGATTGATGGTGGCTTCCTTCGAAGCAGTCCCATTTGCCCAGTCCCATACCCGAATTCTTCAGCAAGAGATTCTTCTCAGATGGAATCGGAATCCGGAATCCCTGGACAATCAGATACGATTGAGCAAACAGACCAGAGAGTCTCTGGTTTGGTGGCTTCGGTCTCCGATGCTCAGCCAGGGAAAGTCATTTCTGCCAATATATTGGACGATAGTGACCACGGATGCCAGTCTATCCGGATGGGGAGGAATTCTCGGTCAATTATCTGTCCAGGGACTTTGGTCCCTGGAAGAATCCAGGTTACCGATAAATGTATTGGAACTGAGAGCGATCAGACTTTGTCTGATTCACTGGACCGAGCAGCTCCAGGGCAGCCCGGTTCGGATCCAGTCGGACAATGCCACGGCCGTGGCTTATGTCAATCATCAGGGGGGCACCAAGAGTGTCCGAGCGGCCAAAGAGGTGGCTTGCATTCTTCGCTGGGCGGAACGATTTGTTCCAGCAATCTCTGCGGTGTTCATTCCGGGGGTGGAGAATTGGCAGGCAGATTATCTCAGCCGTCAGACCCTGGATCAGGGGGAATGGTCCCTCCATCCAGACGTTTTCCACCAGATGTGCCTACGGTGGGGCACCCCGGATGTGGATCTGTTGGCATCACGATTCAACAGGAAAGTTCAGAGATTCGTGGCTCGCTCCCGCGATCCTCTAGCAGAAACCGCAGACGCACTGATCGCCCCGTGGGGGCAATACCAGCTAATATATGCCTTCCCTCCTCTCGCGTTACTGCCAAGACTTCTTCGCAGGGTAGAGGAGGAAGGAATCCCAGTAATCCTGGTAGCTCCGGACTGGCCTCGTCGAGCTTGGTACGCCGACATGGTCAGACTGGTGGCGGACGTCCCATGGAGACTTCCTCTCAGAGAGGATCTACTGTCTCAGGGACCGATCTTCCATCCTGCTTTACGATCGCTGGCTTTAACGGCCTGGCTATTGAGACCCAGGTGCTGAAGGACAAAGGTTTGTCAGCTTCAGTTATTCCTACTCTAGTTGAAGCAAGGAAAGCGACTTCCAGAAAGATTTATCATCGCACATGGAAGTCCTACATTGCATGGTGTGAACCTTTGGGGTTCCGTCCTCGGTCTTATTCGATTAGTCGAATATTGGCTTTTCTGCAACAAGGGGTTGAGCAGAAACTGGCCTTGAGTACTATCAAGGGTCAGGTCTCAGCATTAGCCATCTTCTTTCAGAAGCCTTTGGCTACTCATTCCTTGGTGCGGAATTTCATCCAGGGGGTGCGACATCTGGCTCCGCCAGTGCACGCGCCGTTACCCCCCTGGGATCTTAATTTAGTGTTGTCGGTTCTTCAGAAACCTCCCTTTGAAGATATTAGGGAGATTCCTCTACCCACGTTGTCCCAGAAGGTGGCCTTCTTGGTGGCTATTACTTCTGCACGCAGGGTGTCAGAACTGGCCGCATTATCTTGTCGTTCACCATATCTGGTGGTTCATAGAGATAAGGTGGTTTTTCGTCCGAATCCATCCTTCCTACCAAAAGTAGTTTCAGAATTTCATCTGAATGAAGAAATTGTATTACCTTCCCTGTGTCTTAAGCCCAGTCATCCTCGGGAATTTGCTTTGCACTCCTTGGATGTGGTCCGGGCGATCAGGGTATACTTGAAAACGACAGACTCGTTTCACAAGACGGATTCACTTTTTGTGATCCCAGATGGACCCAAAAAGGGGTTGCCTGCATCTACCGCGACCATTTCCAGATGGATCAGACAGACGGTAGTACAGGCTTATTCTATTAAGGGTCGGGAGCCCCCGTTCCCTGTTAAGGCGCACTCCACTCGGGCACTTAGTGCGTCATGGGCCTTTCGCCATCAGGCGTCAGTGGTCCAGGTGTGCAAGGCGGCCACCTGGTCGTCGGTGCATACCTTCTCTAAACATTATAAAATTGATGTAATGGCATCGTCTGATGCCTCATTTGGCCGCAAGGTTTTGCAGGCTGCAATTTGAGGAGACCAGTGGTCTACCTCGAGGGTTTTTTTCCGTTGGAAAATTTTTTCTTTTAGTCTCATTCTTTGTTTATTATGAGCCTTTAAAACTTCTAGTTTGGCACCGGTTGGGCCTACTAGATTGGATTTGATTTTGTCAATCCCACCCCTCATTTGTGGCACTGCTTCTGGATGTCCCAGCTCTTGAGAATCAAGAAGACTACGTCTGTCAATGAGCGATAGAGAAAAATGGATTTTTGTAAGAACTTACCGTAAAATCCTTTTCTCTTAAGCTCATTGACAGACGTAGTACCCGCCCCTCTATCATTGAGTTGGGTTGGGTTAAATTCTCTGTACTGCTTTAAACAGAACTGATTCCCTGTAGCAGAGAGAGGGAGGATATACCCTCAGGGACTGCCCCCTAGGGTGGAGCCAGAACGTTTTGTCATTCTGCCTAGTCCTACTCCTGCGGAGACAACATAACCCAGCTCTTGAGAATCAAGAAGACTACGTCTGTCAATGAGCTTAAGAGAAAAGGATTTTACGGTAAGTTCTTACAAAAATCCATTTTTGTAAGAGCGTAAATAAGTCTAAACAAAGGGGAAAAATGAATTATAATAAAGACAAATTATGTACATATACGCGTCTTTACACTTTTAAAAGGTATCTATCTGTAAGTATTTTACTAATCATTGTGCAGGAACTTTACTCCTAGAAAACACTACCTGTTTTTGATAGGTACCCTTGCCCACTTCCGGGACATAGCGCCGCGGCACCGTCCACCGGAGTTTCCTTCTCCTCCTCTTGTCGCTGAGCCTATGAGAATGCGCTTAACGCATGTGCAGTAGGGAACTGGCTGTGAAGCCGAAAGGCTTCATTGCCGGTATCCCTTAGAAAGAATGGCAGCGGCAGCACCCGGGAGCCGAACCCAAAAATCGGCTGGGGTGCTGACATCGTCCTGGACAGGTAAGTCTCTATATACTAAAAGTCAGCAGCTACAGTATTTGTAGCTGCTGACTTTAATTTTTTTTTTTCTCCAGGCGGAACTCCTCTTTAAACTGCCCATACACTGATCAAAATCCAGACTGATCAGCAGGAGCATTTTGGAAAATTAACACCGATCAGCAACTGCTGACCATTGTAGCCTGACAGAATACAACGTCTCACCAGGAAAGGGGGATTCCTCCATCCACCTCATTTGTGAAGATGTAGGAACCTGTTTTTTTTTTTATTTCTATTTTTTTTTTTTTAATTTAGCCTGCAGCGTGGATTGTTCATAATAGTGACAGATCACTCTGCTTAGAAAGGGGGTGGAGCATGTTGCTGGATGTTCCTCCTCCTACAGGGATACTCATAATTTGGGCTTCAAAATGGGGTTGAACTACAGGTAACATTAGGGGCGCATTTAGGGTATAATGGGGCCTGCATTTTGTGTTACTTCTTTCTGACCCCTGCACTCTGTTACATGCACCTGTCCATGAACTACGCATTACGTACTCCTGACCCCTGCACTGTGCATTACCTACGCATGGTCCCTGCACTTTATATTACATACTATAATTCTCTGCACTCTGCATCACTCCTCTTCCCTGCACTCTGTATTACCTCCTCCTGACTCCTGCATGCTGTATTACCTTACTACATGTCTCTTCATTACCGCTGACTTCTAAACTCTGCATTACTTAAGCCTAGTACACAGGCCAAATGTCAGACGAAATCAGCCGGTTCAATAAAAACAGTTTATGTCATCGGATAACCCCGCCCCTATGTTTACCTGTAATTCAGCTGTGTCCCTGGATGGTAGTAGTCGTGTTCTGCGTTTTTGTTTGGGTCAGGGTTTTTATGTTTTTTTTTAATAAAGGACTTGTCAAAAACTGGTGGTGTGTTTTTTTTTTTTACCTCCTTGGTAAAGCGAGAGCGAGGGCTTCCATATTCCAAAGAGTCACCCCCCGCACTCCCCATTGCAAAATTGTGTCATTTGGGGGGGTTTTGTGCTATATTAAAATTTCAGGGCCTCCGAAACTGTGATAGGTAGTGAGGAAAGAAAATGTGCAATTTACGCCCTTTGAAATTCTGAAGGTGGTGATTGGTTTTTGGGGTCCCGTAAACAGCTAGGCTCCCAAAAAGTCTCACACATGTGGTATCTCTGTACTCAGGAGAAGCAGAGCAGAATGTATTTTGGGGTGTCATTCCACATATACCCATGGCATGTGTGAGCAATTTATCTTTTAGTGCTAAAAAAAAAAAATTTAATTTTCCCAAAACTTGTGGCAAAATATAAAATATTCCGTGTACTCAACATGCCTCTCAGCAACTAGCTTGGGGTGTCTACTTTCCAAAATGGGGTCATTTGGGGGGGGGGTTGTGCTATCTTGAAATTTCAGGGCTTCTGGAACTGTGAGAGGTAATGAGGAAGTAAAATGCACAATTTACGCCATTAGAAAACCTGAAAAGGTGGCGATTGGTTTTTCAGGGTCCCGTACACAGCTAGGCTCCCAAAAAGTCTCACACATGTGGTATCCCTGTACTCAGGAGAAGCAGCAGAATGTATTTTGGACACAAAGTGGGGTCATTTGGGGGGTGGGGGGTTGTGCTATCTTGACATTTCAGGGCCTCCGAAACCGTGATGGGTAGCGAGAAAGTGCAATGAGAAATGTACGTCCTTTGAAATTCTGAAGGTGGTGATTGGTTTTCGGGGTCCCGTAAACAGCTAGGCTCCCAAAAAGTGTCACACGTGGTATCCCTGTACTCAGGAGAAGCAGCAAAATATATTTTGGGGTGTAATTACACATATACCCATGGCATGTGTGAGCAATATATCATTTCAATGACAGCTTTGTTTTAAAAAAAAAAATATTTTTTTTTAGTAATTTTTCAAACACCTGTGACAAAAAAATTAAATATTCAATGTGCTCAACATGTCTCTCAGGGCATTCCTTAGGATGTCTGCTTTCCAAAAGTGGTAATTTAGGGGGGTTTTGTACTGCCCTGCCATTTTAGCACTTCAAGAAATGAGATAGGCAGTCAAAGTAAAAGCTGCATAAATTCCAGTATTCACACCATAGTTTGTAGACGCTATAACTTTTGCGCAAACCAATAAAAATACGCTTATTGAGATTTTTTTGGTCAAAGGCATGTAGCTAAATACATTTTGGCCTAAATATATGACAAAAATTATAGAAAGTAGAAAATGTAAATTTTTCACAAAATTGTTGCTCTTTTTTTATTAACTACTTCCCATCTGCGCTATATACGGCTGCAGCGCGGACTCACATTTTCGGGAGGCCGTCTTTATGCGGCCTCCCAGAAACAGTCTCCCCGCGCGCTCCCGCGAGCGCGCATTGGGGAAAATCTGTGTCGGCCGTGTCCACAGATCATGGTGAATGGCCAATCACAGCGGCCATTCACCACTTGATCGGACCGTCCAATGAGAGATGATCTCATATGTAAACATATGAGATCATCTCTCATCGCCAGCGCTCCTTCCTCACACGGAGCCTGCAGTGTGAGGAAGGAGGGAGAGCTGCACAGCGCCGGGGACACAGAACAAATGTAATCAGGGCACCGATCACCAGTGCCCTGATTACTAGAGGTAAAAAAAAAACATACACACAGTGCCCCCCATCAATGCCCACAATCAGTGCCCATAGTGCTGTCAGTCAGTGCCCATCAGTGCCTGACTGGCAGCACTATGGGCACTGAGTGTGGGCACTGATGGTGCTGCCCATCAGTGCCACCCGTCAGTGTCCATCAGTGCCATTCGCCAGTGCTCATCAGTGCCGCCTATCAGTGTCGCCTCTCAGTGCCACCTCTCAGTGCCCAGCAGTGCCACCTCTCAGTGCCCAGCAGTGCCGCCTATCAGTGCCGCCTATCAGTGCGTCATATTAGTACCTCCTCATCAGTGCCCATCAGTGCAGCCTATCAGTGCCGCCTCATCAGCGCACATCAGTGAAGGAGAAAAATTTATTTTCAAAATTTACTCGCAGAAAAGAAGAAAAACTTTTTTTTTTTTCAAAATTTTCTGTCTTTTTTCTTTTTTTTGTAAAAAATAAAAAACACAGAGGTGATTAAATACCACCAAAAGAAAGCTCTATTTGTGTGAAAAAAATGATAAAAATTTCATATGGGTACAGTGTAGCATGACCGCGCAATTGTCAGTCAAAGTGTGAGAGCGCTGAAAGCTAAAAATTGGTCTGGATGGGAAGGGGGTTTAAGTGCACAGTAGGCAAGTAGTTAATATTGCAAAAAATAAAAAGCACAGAGGTGATCAAATACCACCAAAAGAAAGCTCTATTTGTAGGAAAAAAAGGATATACATTTTGTTTGGGTACAGCATTGCATGACACCGCAATTGTCAGTTAAAATCACGCAGTGCCAAGTTGAAAAAAGTGGCCTGGTCATTAAGCAGGAAAATCCTCCGATCTGAAAGTGGTTAACAAATTGCTTTATTCAAAGAATTAAAACTACTGACAGACGTCCATATAAAAATGGCATAATCAGCAGACACCATAAGGAATGGTGACAGACTGTGTGGTGCTGACGCGTTTCGTCTAATAAGACTTCTTCAAAGGATATAGCCATACTGTATAATCACTCCCAATGTATTTATAGGGGGGGGGGGGAATCAACTGTAAATCGACCCCCCCTGTGTAAACCTATTCCGCCAGCTGTATCCCACTGTACGCTCAAGATGGCGTCGGCGTGCGTTCCAAGCCTCGTTCTGAACAAAACCAACTGTAATGCAATGTTTACTTCTGGGAATGGGGCGTTTCAAAGAAATGAGAACAAAACCAAAGAAAACTAATACTGAGAGGTAGATTATCCAAAAATAAAATGTGGTATTGCCAAACAACAACCTAATCGCAAGGGACTATTAAGTCTATGAATTATTGATGAACGCATTAATGTCCCAATCAATGTTGAGTCCAAAAGGCATGTAAGATTGTAGGGTATAAATCCAATATGTCTCCAATCGTGAGACCCCCCGTACTGTAGGTCCACTTCTCCAAGGAGCCACAAAATGGTCAATCACTTGGAAAGAGGTGCCAGTGGGGTCCTTCCCATGATGATGCAAATAATGTTTGGGGACACTATGCATTTTTTCAATAACATGGTGGGGTTTTTTCCCTGTACAAGATGTAATTTCTGCAAGTGGAATTGAGATAAAAAGAGGTAATTCTTAACGTTTCAATCAATGGTCACCAATTCCATTTATGACATTAAATTTTTCTCGACTTGTACCACGACCCATATTGTTTATGTATTAACATGCCCATGTAAAAAACAATATGTAGGCCGTACTATCAGGACGTTTTCCATCAGAGTCAATGAACATATCTCTAACATCACTAAAGGGAAAACCAATCATAGTGTACCCAAACATTTTTTACATCATCATAGGAAGGACCCCACTGGCACCTCTTTCCCAGTGATTGACAGTTTTGTGGCTCCTTGGAGAGGCGGATCTACTGTTCAGGGGGTCTCATGATTGGAGACATATTGGATTTATATAACCTACAATCTTACACGCCTTTTGGACTCAACATTGATTGGGACATTAATGCGTTCATCAATAATTCAAAGACTTAACAGTCCCTTGCGATTAGGTTGTTGTTTGACAATACCACATGATATTTTTGGATAATCTACCTCTCAGTATTAGTTTTCGTTGGTCCTGTTCTCATTTCTTTCTGTTCTCATATTCTTTCTTCTAATATTGTTTTTATTTTATTTAATTACTATCACGACATAATCAATGTTGATGACAGCAAAGAATAGTTATTACATTGAATTTATTCGTTTTAATATTTTTAACAGTATTTTTTCGATCATACATCTTATTTATGAGGAGTTGTATATTGTTCAGAAATGATGGCGGTTGTCAGTCTATTGTTGGAGGCCGTGTCCCCATATATCCAGTTCCGCACTGCAATATTCTCGGACTTCCTGGATACAACCCGCAGAAGTCTTTCTAAGAGATAATATGCACCGCCTCCCAGTTTAGTTTGAGCCGCATATGACGCACTTCCGATAGCAGTTCTCACAATGAGTCTTGCGAGTACTGGGAGCGAGGCTTGAAACGCCCCATTCCCGGAAGTAAAGATCGCATTACAGTTGGTTTTGTTCAGAACGAGGCTTGGAACTCACGCTGACGCCATCTTGAGCGTACAGCGGGATACCGCTGGCGGGACAGGTTTACAAAGGGGGGATCTATTTACAATTGATCTACCCCCCTATAAATACATTGGGAATGATTATAGACTATGGCTATATCCTTTGAAGAAGTCTTATTAGATGAAATGCGTCAGAGCCACACAGTTTGTCACCCGCCATCATTCCTTATGGTGTCTGCTGATTATGCTATTTTTATATGGACGTCTGTAAGTAGTTTTAATTCTTTTAATAAAGCAATTTGTTAAGCGGTATTACACTATGTCCATGTTATCATCTTTTATACATGGATAATGGAGTACTCCCTGGAAGTTTTGGTCATCTATTCTCAGAGATCTACCACTATCCTTTGATTGATTCTGCCAAGGACCACCAAATATTGTGAGAGCCATGGATCAATACTAAGCGTTGTAGACCCATTTGCTATAAAGGTACCTGGGTCCACATCTTCTGGTGAGCATACATCTATATTCTTCTGCTTGTGTGGGCTCTTGATTTTCATCACCTGCACAATATTGGAGGTTTCATATTTTACCGTTTTGGACTCTATATGGAGTGTTTTCACTCTATTTAACTATTTTTATATAAAGACTTTATTGCACCGTTAATATGTTTTCACCATTTGATACATTGTTGCTATTTGTATCCATTATGATTTAGCGTGGCACTTTCCTGTTATATCATCTCAATGACCAATTTAGGCCTATGGTGTGCAGGGTCCCTGTACGTTGCGTGCTGTACATATGTAAAAAGCATAAAATACAAACAGCTTAAGCTAGTTACCAAAAGTCTTCAAGTACACCTGTCATGTAGAAAATATGGGGGGCTGCCATTCCCAATTGTCTTCTGACAATATTATAATAATATTATTATGAGTATTTTTTTTTCTTGCTTTTACTAACTAACTTTAATGCTTTCTGAATCCATGAGCTGTAACAAGAATGCACATCAGAAAAACTGGCCAAAGTCAGAAGTCTTTATCTGCAAGCTTTTTACAGATCAGTGACTGAAATGTAATGAAATCAGAGGGTCAGCATGACACCCAGTACTTCAAGCAATCAGCGGCCTCTGTTATCACTCCAGATAGATTCTTGTTTTTCATAAAACTGCTAAAATTCAACATCAGACAGTGGAAAAAGGAAACCAGCTGCTGTATAATAACACCATTCTCTATTCTTCTAAAATTATCACTGGGGATAATAATTAAAGCGTATGTAACCCTAAAAAAAAAAAAAAAAAAAAAAATTGATCCTTACCCATTAAAGCATGTTATGCAGCACAGTGATTGTGCTGTGTCATTTGGCCCCCTGTAACACCTAAAAAACCTGGCTGATCCTGCCAGTTTCTACCCTTCCCTCTGTACACTGACCACGGTGTATCATGGCTGCTAAGCCCTGACACTGTGGTCAGTCACTGTACGTGCCTATGTTATCTGCAGCTCTCCTCTCGGTCTCCTGTGTCCTCCTCCCCTTCCTGCCTGTCAGCTCCATGTCATAGCTCGCCCCTCCTACTGCTGAAAAATGGATTTTTGTAAAATCTTACCGTAAAATCCTTTCCTCTTAAGCTCATTGACAGATGTAGTCCTCCTTGATTAATATCAACTCGGGTTATACTGCCCTCTACAGGAGTAGGACTAGACAGGAAAGAAAACGTTCTGGCCACACCCTAGGGGCAGTCCCAGAGGGTATATCCTCTCACTTCCTGCTACAGCAAATCAGTTATGTCACAAAGCAGTGTTTAGAGAATTTAACCCAACCCAACTCAAAAACAGAGGGGCGGGTACTACGTCTGTCAATGAGCTTAAGAGAAAAAGGATTTTACGGTAAGATTTTACAAAAATCCATTTTTCTCTGTCGCTCATTGACAGACGTAGTCCTCCTTGATTAATATCAACTCGGGACGTCCCAAAGCAGTGCCAAAAATGAGGGGTGGGAAAATGGAAATCAAAATCCAATCTAGAAGGCCCAACCGGTGCCAACTGGAAGTTTTAAAGGCTCATCAATCACACAATGAGACTCAACTGAAATTCCAACGGAAAAAAACCCTCGAGGTAGACCACCGGTCTTCTCAAATTGCGGCCTGCAAAACCTTGCGGCCAAATGAGGCATCCGCCGATCAACTTTATAAAATTTTGTAAAGGTATGAACCGACGACCAGGTAGCCGCCTTGCACACCTGAACCACTGACGCCTGATGGCGGTAGGCCCAGGAAGTACTGAGCGCTCGAGTGGAGTGCGCCTTCACAGGGAACGGAGGATTCCGACCCTTAATAGAATAAGCCTGTACCACCGTCTGTCTAATCCATTTGGAGATAGTCGCGGCAGATGCAGGCAACCCCTTTCTGGGGCCATCCGTGATCACAAAAAGTGAATCCGTCTTACGGAACGATTCCGTAGTCTTCAGGTATACCCTGATTGCCCGAACCACATCCAAGGAAAGCAACGCATATTCCTGAGGATTATTGGGCTTAGGACACAAGGAAGGTAGCACAATATCTTCATTCAGATGAAAATCTGAAACCACCTTAGGAAGAAAGGATGGCTTCGGATGAAGAACTACCTTATCCCTATGAACCACTAGATATGGGAAATGGCATGATAATGCAGCCAGTTCTGACACCCTGTGTGCAGAAGTGATAGCCACCAAGAAGGCCACCTTCTGGGATAATGTAAGCAAGGGAATCTCCCTGATATTTTCAAAGCTAGGTTTCTGAAGAACCGACAAACACCAAATTAAGATCCCAGGGCGGTAAGGGCGCGCACACTGGCGGAGCCAAGTGCTGCACCCCCTGGACACCAAGGAATGAGTAGCCCAAGGCTTCTGAAAGTAGATTGCTAATGCTGAAACCTGACCCTTGATAGTGCTCAAGGATAGTTTCTGCTCAACCCCCTTTTGCAGAAAAGCCAAGATTCGGGTCACCGAATAGGTACGTGGGGGAAATTCCAAAGATTCACACCACGCGATATAAGTCTTCCATGTGCGATAATAGACTTTGCTGGAAGTCGCTTTCCTTGCTTTAATTAGAGTAGGAATAACTGAAGCTGACAACCCTCTGTCCTTCAGTACCTGGGTCTCAATAGCCAGGCCATTAAAACCAGCGACTGTAAAGCACGATGGAAGATCGGTCCTTGAGACCGCAGATCCTCCCTGAGAGGAAGTCTCCAAGGAGCGTCCGCGACTAGCCTGTCCAAGTCGGCGTACCCGGCTTGACGAGGCCAGCTCGGAATTTCCAGGATAACTGGAGTTCCCTCCACCTCTATCCTGCGGAGAAATCTCAGCAGCAATTTGAGAGGCTGCGTCCGCTAGAGGATCGCGGGTGCGAGCCCTGTTGAGCCAACCTACCAACAGATCCATATCCGGGGTGCCCCAATGAAGGGACAGCTGGTGAAATACCTTTGGATGAAGAGACTATTCCTCTTGATCCAGTATCTGAGGTATCGGATGACATAGGGGTAGGCGGGGGTCGCTCTTCTTGACCCCCGTCCCTGACAGGCCACCTCCACCCGGGATACCAAAGACTCCAAAACTGCTGATAATGCATCATCACAAGTGGGGTACTGGAGGGTCCTGCGGCCACCCTGAGGGGATCAGGTGGGGATACATGTGTGGCAGGGTTCATGTAACAAGACACTTGCCAGCAAACACAAAAAAATAATTGCAAGAAAAAAACATTTTTTTTTTTTTTTAACTTAGTCCCCCAGCGCAGTAGCGTCCCTCAGTCTACCTGCTTGGACCCCTCAGAAAGAGAGAGAGAAGTTTCTTATCAACCTGCTTCCAGCACTGTCTGTTACAGGCAGGAAGTCTTTGGCTTGCTTTCCCTGGGCCAAGGAGGCCCCTTTACATGCCTTCCGGCGCCTCCCAATTACTCCACGAGGTGTTTGGTCACCTCAAACATGGCCGCCCCCATGCTGGAGACATGAGGCTACGCCAATATGGCGGCCTCGTGCGATCTGCAGGAAAATGGCGGCGGCCTGTGTAGGATAGCGGCGGCTTGCCAGCTAGCAGCGGCCTGCGGAATGTGTGCATTCGGCCTGTGCGGCCTGCGGAAGTGCCTCGGCCTGCGGGAGGTGTCCTCGGTCTGCGGGAGGCTGTGCGGCCTGTGGAAGTGACCGGCTTTCTGGAGGGATGGCGATCTGTGGCTGCAGTAACTCAGGCATAGGCATCGGCCTGTGTACACACTAGACAGGTAGGATACCTCTATACCTCAATAGTAATGCCTTTTAGTAGTCTGTCACTGACTTCAGTCACCCTTACAGTCATATAGTGACTTTAGATAGTCAGCTCCCAAACCAAGCCTCCTGGTTTCTATTCACAAAAATCACACTCAAATTGGGGGATCTGTGACCTGTTATAGGATAGAGGGGAGACCCATAAACTGAGTGTCCAACCATCCCAGAGAGGGGCCCGCGTCCACCAACAAACCCGACAGGGGAGAGGGGGAACATTCTACTCACCATACCGGAACCAGGCGGGCGCCAACTCCTGACAGAACCCCTCTCCACCGGGGTGGGGGGGCTGTCAACCAATACGGACGCCGTGACTCTGTTGGTCATTGGCGTCCAGGCGAGACATTTAACTCGCAGGGTCAGTCCCCGTCCAGTGGGACTATGTCGCGGCCGACCCAGCGCGGAGCTATGGCCTGCACGCGCTCGTAGGCTGAACTGGGGTGACCACTGGATCTCAACATCCAGCCCGTCGCCCAGTTTCAGCGTACTTGCTTGAAGATCTCACAGGAACACTGGAGAAAAAAAGCTGTCTAAAAAAGTATTTCTAAAAAAATCCTGCCAGGACCGAAGATCCTAGCAAGGAATCTAGATCCTTACTCCTAACTAGACAGAAAAAAACTGATTTGCTGTAGCAGGAAGTGAGAGGATA
This sequence comes from Pelophylax lessonae, assembly GCF_965119305.1. Lineage (NCBI taxonomy): Eukaryota > Metazoa > Chordata > Amphibia > Anura > Ranidae > Pelophylax > Pelophylax lessonae. Next base: position 117,389,134 of record NC_138778.1, read on the forward strand.
TACCCTCTGGGACTGCCCCTAGGGTGTGGCCAGAACGTTTTCTTTCCTGTCTAGTCCTACTCCTGTAGAGGGCAGTATAACCCGAGTTGATATTAATCAAGGAGGACTACGTCTGTCAATGAGCGACAGAGAAATAACTGTTAATATGTTATATAATCCTCTTTGTCTTCTAAGGCTGTGTCAGCCTCTGTCTCTGTGTTTTATAAAAAAACATGACTGGCCGGCTTTCTCTCCCCTCCTCCTGAGTGATGTCCGCAGGAAAATCTCGGCCCCCACCCCCTGCAGCTGTCAGACGGGGAGAGGAGAGAGCCGGCCGGTCACGTGATCGCCGAGCAGCACACTGAAATCAGGTATTCACAGCATTTTTTTATAATAAAACACATAGACAGATGGACAATGGCTTAGGAGACAAGAAAGTCTATAGAAAGTCATGCAGGTGGCTTAACAACCACTTTAAGTAGGAGAGTTATGTCATTCATTCACGCAGATGTGCTGATCTGTAGGAACCTGGTTCTAAAACTGCTCATTTCTAGCCAATCAGAATAACCCTTTAGGAGTACATAAAAATGATGTCCTGTTAGTACCATGAAGTTGTATTGTAATGTGTGGCTGATTACTAACAAGGCACCCCATAGTTTCCCTATGATACTTACATTTACAGCTTATTTCAGCCGAAACGCACCAGTACTCAATACTAGCAACTCTGACACTGGTACCAGCACCTCCATCCAGGGCTGGGACAAGGTCATTTGGTGCCCAGGGCGAAGATGGCAAACTGCGCCCCCGTCCCCAATCCCGTCCCTGTCGTGGGTGTAATATAAGAATCAATGTAGTTACAAAACAAGAAAATACTTAAAACAATACAAATTAAATACAATTGGTTAACCTCCTCCTCTCAGCTAAACCCCTCCCCCCCAATCTAAATAATAGTTGACCTGCTCTCAGCCCGACAGAGCCCCCCCCCCTCCCACCCTAATCTAAATAGCTGACCTCATCTCAGACAGAATAAAAACCCCAAAAAATCCGCGCTTAGGATAAAACTAAGAGACAGACTTGGCTGCAGCCCACTTCAAAAAATACAGCCCTAAAATAGGATGTATCAGATATATATGTAAAAAAGGGGACGTGATTGGCGCTGCCAGATATAGAAGGTGGAGCAAATAAATAAGATGTGTTATCTAGTGGTGATGAGTCTCTGTTGTAATATGTAAAATCAACCTATATGGAGCAGGTGGTGGTGGTAAATTTCAAGATAAAGTGATATAAAGATAAAAAGAGTAAATTTAAAATCTTATATGTGGCATATATACTACCAATATAAATGTAATGTACCTATGTACATATGCCGCTGTGAAGCAGATGTGACCTAAGTGCAAAAAGTGCTAAGTGCAGCAGGTGTGGTCACCCAAAAAAAATCTATAAAGTAAAAAATGTATATATGTGTCCGTAGTTGTATATAAATTTAGTGCCAGCCTCAAAAATAGTCTAAAATTATAAAATACATATATTAATGTAATAATTAGTGCCTAGTGCGATATTGTGCAATGCGTAGTAATAAATGGTTTATAAAGTGTACGGATACACATATGAGTCCAGAATGTCAGTACCACCTATAGAGTGTCAAATTGTGTACGTGGTTATAAAAATATATATGCCCCGCATATAAGTGAGTATAAATAAATATATGCAAATCCAAAAATAAATATATGTAAATCCAGCGGTATAAATAAATATATGCAAATCCAGCAATATAAAATAAATATAACTAAATATATGTAGATCCGACCATAAATATATGCCAATCTAACAATTGGTGAAACGTGCAATCATAAATTAGTGCAGAAAGTGTCCAAAAACTCTTAGAGTGGTGCAAAGTCCATAAGGAAATATTAAGGTGCTCTTTTTTGCAAAAAATATTTTGGGTGACCACACCTGCTGCACTTAGCACTTTTTGCACTTAGGTCACATCTGCTTCACAGCGGCATATGTACATAGGTACATTACAATTATATTGGTAGATTTTACATTTACTCTTTTTATCTTTATATCCCTTTATCTTGAAATTTACCACCACCACCTGCTCCATATAGGTTGATTTTACATATTACAACAGAGACTCATCACCACTAGATAACTCATCTCAGACAGACCCCACCCTAATCTCAGCCAGAACCCCCCCCCCACTAATCAAAATAGTTGACCTGCTCTCAGCCAGACAGACCCCCCCCCCCCTCAGCCAAACACCCCCTCCCTCCCCCCACTAATCTAAATTGTTCACCTATTCACCTCCTCCTCTCAGCCAGACAGACCCCCCCCCCCCCAGCCAGAACTCCCCCTCCCCACTAATCTAAATAGTTTACCTGTTCTCAGCCAGACAGACCCCCCCCCCCTCAGCCAGAACCCCCCCCCCCCCCACTAATCTAAAGAGTTTACCTGCTCTGAGCCAGAGAGACCCCCCCCCCAGCCAGAACCCCCCCCCCCCCCCCCAATCTAAAGAGTTTACCTGCTCTGAGCCAGAGAGACCCCCCCCCCCCCTAATCTGAAGAGTTTACCTGCTCTGAGCCAGAGAGACCCACCCCCACTTACTTGCTCTCAGCCAGACAGACAGACCCCCCTCCCTCCATCTGAATAGTTCACTTCTTCACCAGGGCAGGCAGGCTTCACTCACGCTGCTGCAGACAGGCAGAGACACAGTGCCAGGCTCTGGATGTGCTTTTCTGCTTTCACTTTCACTTTCTCCTCTCTTCCATGGCTCCTCGAGGTAGTGGCTGAAGCAGGAGGAGAGCGCTCTATGCTCAATGACGTCACGGCCGGGACAGACTACAGAGCGCCTGTCGGGGGGGGGGTATTGTTTTCTCCGCTCCCCTGACAGAAGAAGAAGTAGAACAGAAGGCTTCTGGCTGTGCTAAGTGCAGGAGGAGCACACTCGGCACATTGCAGGCAGATAGCGGCTGGCGGCAAGCAATAATTTACACTCACACAGTCAGCAGTGTGTGAAAGAAGTTGTCCAGCAGTGGCGCCCCCCCCTCTCTCCAATAAATGTTAGCGCCCAGGGCACCCGTCCCTTCTGCCCCGCCCTTGTACCGGCTCTGCTTCCATCCAGCATTGGTCCTGAATGCAGAGCTATGGTCACTGATGGCACTTTTCCACTGCAAGTACCGGCTCGGCTTTACTCGGCCCTGCTTGGCGTTTGCTTTTCCACTGCTGGTACCGCATGGTACGGTGTTGGAACGGTTCGGTACGGTACGGTATGGTTTGCTTTTCCACTAAAGTAGTACTAAAGTTAAGTGGGTGGGATAACAACGGGGTGGGTGGGATTCTTTCACCAATCAGTGGCTAGTAGTGACTGCATGCAAAGGATTGTGGGATATGGTACCGGTATGGTACCTCTTGGAACCACAATCGAGGTGGTACTGTTTTTGAGAGCCGTACCGTTCGGTTCCATGCAGTGGAAAAGCGCCGCCGTACCGTTCCTACACCATACCATGCGGTACCAGCAGTGGAAAAGCACAAAAGTGAGCCGAACCGTTCGGTTCCATGCAGTGGAAAAGCGCCATTAGCAACTCCAGAGAGGACAGAACATGAAAAGGCAGTAAGTTCTGTGTAAGCTGCGCTACCGCCAGTAGTTAAAGCGGAGTTCCAGCCATTTACTCACCTGTCCAACGGTCCAGCGATGCGGCCGCCGGAAGCCTCGATCCTCTCCCTCGGCGCCGGCATCACTGCTGTGGGCACCCGGCTGTTACAGTTTGTGGCTTGACAGCCGGGTACCCACTGCGCATGCGCGAGTCGCGCTGCGCGCCGTGATTGGCCGGCAATCTTCTGGGACCTCTGACGTGTCCCAGAAGATTGCAGGGAGGGAGGGGGAGAGGAGAACTTCCGCTCAGGGCGCCGCGGCGCTCCGAGCGGAAGTGGGAGCGGGTACCTGTCAAAACTAGGTACCCACTCCCCCCCCCAAAAAAATGACATGCCAAATGTGGCATGTCGGGGGGTCAGGACTCCCTAAAGCGGAAGTTTAATCAAATCAATCAAAGAAAAAACAAAATACCAAAAGTGGAAAAGATGCTGCTATAATTTGTGTAAAACGTGATAAGATTATTGACATAACCAGAGAGGGTATCATTGCATAACACTGTTTATGTTTACAAATCCCCCATAAAATCAAGGTAATATGCACTCACATTTCTAAGGTGCCTACCCAGCACCAGGAACTGTCAGCAATCTGAGTCAAGCTGCGATCATCCCGTGACTCCAATGTGTGAAGCCTGCCAGGTGGAACGCATACACAGACAGATTACATTACAATCAAGATCAGTACAACACTCAACTTTTATTTCCGTGTTTCCTCTGTTTTATAAGGTTCATAACAACGACACCATACAGGATATGAGGATGCACAGTATAGGATATCACATGACAATAAAGGCGGCACCCACTCATGGTATAACCCTTGACACACTGCCTGGCCAAAAAAAAGTTGCCACAAAAAAAGAAAAAAAAAAGGGTCACACACTCTAATATTTAGTTGGCTTTGATTACGGCAGGCATTCATTGTGGCATTGTTTCGATAAGCTTCTGCAATGTCACAAGATTTATTTCTGTCCAGTTTTGCAATAACTTTTCACCAAGACGTATTGATGATGGGAGAGTCGGTCCACTGCGCAAAGCCTTCTCTAGCACATCCCAAAGATTCTCAATGGAGTTAAATTTTGGACTCTGTGGTGGCCAGTCCATGTGTAAAAATGATGTCTCATGCTCCCTGAACCACTCTTGCACAATTTGAAACATTTTTTCAACAAAATCCTGGCATTGTCATCTTGGAATATGCCCATACCATCAGGGAAGAAAAAATCAATTGATGGAATAACCTGGTCATTCAGGTAGTCAGCTGACCTCATTCTTTGGGCACATGCAGTAACTATCCAATTGGATAGTTACTGCATGCTTAGTTTAGTTAGTTGCTTAGTTAATTCCAGGTGGCAACTTTTTTTTTTTTGGCCTAGCAATGTAGATTGGGATACACAGGAGTGTATGGGGGGGGGGGGGCTGTTTAAAGGGGTTGTGGGACTCAACTCCATGTCTCAAGTTGGATTACAGCCAAAGAAAGCAAATAAATGGATTTTTGTAAAATCTTACCGTAAAATCCTTTTCTCTTAGCTCATTGACAGACGTAGTCCTCGGTGATACACCACCTTCGGGTTATGTTGCCTCCACAGGAGCAGGACTAGACAGGAAATTAAAAAGCTCTGGCCACACCCCAGGGGCAGTCCCAGAGGGTATATCCTCTCTCTCTCTGCCTCAGCAAATCAGTTATGTGAAAAAGCAGTCTTTAGAGATTTTAACCCAACCCAACTCAAAAACAGAGGGGCGGGGACTACGTCTGTCAATGAGCTAAGAGAAAAGGATTTTACGGTAAGATTTTACAAATATCCATTTTTCTCTAGCGCTCATTGACAGACGTAGTCCTCGGTGATACACCACCTTCGGGACGTCCCAGAGCAGTATCACAAATGAGGGGTGGGAAAATGGAAATCAAATCCCAATCTAGAAGGCCCAACCGGTGCCAACTAGAAGTTTACAATGCTCATCCTTAATGATGAGACTCAACAAAAAAGAGAAAAATTTTTTTTTTTTTTTTTTCAAACAGAAAAAAACCCTCGAGGTAGACCACCGGTCTCCTCAAATTGCGGCCTGCAAAACCTTGCGGCCAAATGAGGCATCTGCCGATGCCGTCACATCAATTTTATAGAATTTTGTAAAGGTATGTACCGACGACCAGGTGGCCGCCTTACATACCTGGACCACTGACGCCTGATGGCGAAAGGCCCAGGAAGTACTGAGCGCTCGAGTGGAGTGCGCCCTAACAGGGAACGGAGGACTCTGACCCTTAATAGAATAAGCCTGTACCACCGTTTGTCTAATCCATTTGGCAATGGTCGCGGCAGATGCAGGCAAACCCTTTCTGGGGCAATCCGTGATCACAAAAAGTGAATCCGTCTTACGGAATGATTCCGTAGCTTTCAGGTATACCCTGATTGGCCGAACCACATCTAAGGAATGCAACGCATGTTCCCGATGATGCTTGGGCTGAGGACACAAGGAAGGTAGTACAATATCTTCATTCAGATGAAAATCTGAAACCACCTTAGGAAGAAAAGATGGCTTAGGATGAAGTACTACCTTATCCCTATGAATCACTAGGTATGGGGACTGGCATGATAATGCAGCCAGTTCTGACACCCTGCGAGCAGAAGTAATAGCCACCAAGAAGGCCACCTTCTAGGATAAAGTAAGCAAGGGAATCTCCCTGATGTTTTCAAAGGGAGGTTTCTGTAGAACCGACAAAACCAAATTAAGATCCCAGGGTGGTAAGGGCGCGCGGACTGGAGGAGCCAGGTGCCGCACCCCCTGGATGAAATTCCGCACCAAGGACTTGGTAGCTAAAGGTTTCTGAAAGAAGATTGCTAATGCTGAAACTTGACCCTTGATGGTGCTCAAGGCTAGCTTCTGCTCAACCCCTTGTTGCAAAAAGGCCAATATTCGAGTCACCGAATAGGTACGTGGAGGAAATCCTAAAGATTCGCACCACGCAATATAAGTCTTCCATGTGTGATAATAGACCTTGCTGGAAGTCGCTTTCCTTGCTTTAATAAGGGTAGGAATGACTGAAGTAGACAAACCTCTGTCCTTCAGTACTTGGGTCTCAATGGCCAGGCCATTAAACCCAGCGACTGTAAAGCATGATGGTAAATTGGTCCTTGAGACCACAGACACTCCCTGAGACGAAGTTCCCACGGAACGTCTGCGACTAGCATGTCCAAGTCGGCCAGGCCGGCTTGAGGAGGCCAGCCTAGAATTTCTAGGACCACTGGCGCTGATAGAATCTGAACCAGGCGTCCCTAGAGGTATCTGGCCCCGACCATCCGAGAAAGTCTGGTCGTTTTCTGTTCCCACACATTTATCAGATACCTGATTGTTATCAGGAAGGGTGATCTTTTCTGGTTGAACCTCAGGGACCGAAGTCACCCGACTAGAGGCTACTTGGCCTATCTGGTCAACCAGATCCGATTCCTGTGAGGTATAGGGACTAATCTTAGGAAAAGGTAAAGGAAAAGATCTATTCAGGGAACGGTAACTACCGCTTCCTGTAGTACTTAAATGTTGGAAGGGAAGAATCGCACCGGTAGTAGTGGTTGAAGCTCGATCTAATGTCCTGAATACCGGTGAAAACGTCCCCCCACCCTGAAACCGGGTGGGGGCGCACCTTCAGGCTGTGTACTCCTTTGCTTCGGGTTTGGCTGGGTTGGTCCTCTGCTTGTCCGACCAGCCCTTCTTGAACCCTCCTGGAGGAGTCTTGCCTTTCCCGCTAGTACCAGCCGGGCGCCCTTTATGGGCGGTAAAGAAAGGTCCTCGCTTGTTGCGAGGTCCCTTAGCTTTAGCAGCCTGTGGCAAAAAAGTGCTCTTGCCCCCAGTGGCATCCTTGATGATTTCATCTAGGTTGGCCCCAAATAGACGATTCCCCTGAAAAGGGAGATTTGTCAAGGTCTTTTTGGAACCTAGGTCAGCTGACCAGCATTTTAACCACAGCACACGTCTGAGGATCACCGCTGACATAGATGCATGCCCTAATAAGGGAGTAGTGTCCAAGGCTGCGTCACAGATAAACTGTAGCCCTTGTATAATCTGTTCCATCAAATCAGATGTTTCCTGGGGAATATCTTTTCCCCTAAGGTCTTGGCGTACCAATCTCGCCCATTCCGTAAGAGTCTGGGAAACTAGACCAATAACAATTACTGGTCTAAATGCTGACCCTATCAGAGAGAAGATGGTGCGGGACTCTGCTTCCATCTTTCGATCCACCGGATCCTTAAAGGACGAAGTGTCCTCCACTGGGATAACCGTGGCTTTATTCAGCCTGGAAATAGGTGGATCCACCACTGGTGGTACCGTCCATTTCTTAATGATGGATTCCTCAAACGGATAGCGTCTAGCAATACGCTTGGAAATAGTAAAGGTACGTTTAGAATGCTCCCATTCTCCTTTAATCTGATTACCGAAACATTTGGGTACAGGAAAAACCTTCACCGTTTTGATGGGCTTATTAGTACCAAAAGGAATCTCTGTTTCAGTTGCCTCTGCCGGTAAAGCCTCAAGTTTTAAGGTTTCCTGCACTGCCACAACTAGTGCGTCCACCAATGCTTCTTCCTGAATTATAGCAGGAGAAGAAGCGTCCTCCTCACTGTCTGAGGGGGCTTTACCTGGGATAACAGCCTTTGCAGAGGAACCTGCAACTGCAGTGACCATCTCTGAATCAGAGTCAGAGGTGTCAGATAGTATAGGGGTAGGCGGGGGTCGCTTCCTTGACCCCCGTCCCTGACAGGCCGCCTCCACCCGAGCCACCATAGACTCCAAAATTGCTGTAAATGACTCTACACTCTGTGCACCGGCGGGTCCCGTGGCCCCCTCGAGGGAAACAGGTGGGGGAATATGTGTGGCAGGGTCCATGATAATTCCAGTCACTTCCTGGATAATATAATTCAAAAATAAAAAACTTTTTTTTTTTTTTTTTTTCAGACCCCCAGCGCCACAAAAAGCCCCTTAGTGTTACCTGCTAGGGATCCCTATCGATCGAGAGAGAGAGAGAGATAGACCCCCAGGCTCACCACTTGATGCTCAGAGTTTAACTGCAACAGGTTACAGCGCTGTCTTGACAAACAGGAAGTCTTTTGGCTGGCTGCCCAGGAAGAAAGGAGGCGGCTCCGCCCCTCTGCACGCCTTCCGGCGCCTCCCCTAGCTCCACGAGGTGTTTGGATCACCTCAAACATGGCCGCCCCCATGCTGGAGACACGAGGCTACGCCAAAATGGCGGCTCGTGCGATCCAGCAAAAAAAATGGCGGCGGCCTGTACTGAATAGCGGTGTGCTGCAGGGCACACAACACTCTCTCTGCATGGGGATTTGGCGTGGTTGGCGGTACCGGCCCTGGCGGACCGCATGGCCATTCGGGAGGCCTGCTAATAGCTGGAGATCTGATTAGGAAGGCAGTCTACATGTCCGTGGCTTCTGACTGGTAGGTAGCTTATTCTTCTCACCGTAAGATTCCCAGAATGCCACAGATTATAATCTTTTTAACATGTATACAATTAGATTGTTAGCTCCCAAACCAAGCCTCCTGGCTTTTTGCACATAAAATCACACTCAAAGTAGGAGGATCTGTGCCATGTTATAGGATAGAGGGGGACTCTATCTTACCATACAGAGAGGGGCCCGCGTTCACCACAAGACCCGTCAGGGGAAAAGGGGGAACATACTACTCACCATACCGGAACCAGGCGGGCACCAACTCTTGACAGTACCCCTCTCCACCGGGGCGGGAGGGCTGTCGACCGATATGGACGCCGTGACTCATGGTCTTTGGCGTTTCAGCGAGACGTTTAACTCGCGGGGTCAGTCCTTTAATGGGACTTTGTCGCGGCCGACCCAGCGCGGAGCTATGGCCTGCACGCGCTCGTAGGCTGAACTGGGGTGACCACCGGATCTCAACATCCAGCCCGTCGCCCAGTTCAGCTTTCTTGCTTGAAGATCTCACAGGAACACTGGAGAAAAAAAGCTGTCTAAAAAATCCTTTAAGAAAAAAATCTTGCCAGGACCTAAGATCCCAGCAAGGTATCTAGGTCCTTACTCCTAACTAGACAGAAAATAACTGATTTGCTGAGGCAGAGAGAGAGAGGATATACCCTCTGGGACTGCCCCTGGGGTGTGGCCAGAGCTTTTTAATTTCCTGTCTAGTCCTGCTCCTGTGGAGGCAACATAACCCGAAGGTGGTGTATCACCGAGGACTACGTCTGTCAATGAGCGCTAGAGAAACCTTCTTTTCCACAAAACATAAACATCTAATCATGTTCATGTGAAACACATCATTAGATCCATCACAGGAAAATGGGTTGGAGAAACCCGTACTTTCACTCCACTTTATCAGAATATCCACCCATGGATACAGTGGGTACGGAAAGTATTCAGACCCCCTTAAATTTTTCACTCTTTGTTATATCGCAGCCATTTGCTAAAATCATTTAGGTTCATTCTTCTTCCTCATGAATGTACACACAGCTCCCCATATTGACAGAAAAACACAGAATTGTTGACATTGTTGCAGATTTATTAAAAAAGAAAAACTGAAATATCACATGGTCCTAAGTATTCAGACCCTTTGCTCAGTATTTAGTAGAAGCCCCCTTTTGATCTAATACAGCCAGGAGTCTTTTTGGGAACGATGCAACAAGTCTTTCACACCTGGATTTGGGGATCCTCTGCCATTCCTCCTTGCAGATCCTCTCCAGTTCTGTCAGGTTGGATGGTAAACGTTGGTGGACAGCCATTTTTAGGTCTCTCCAGAGATGCTCAATTGGGTTTCCCTCGATTGCAACCAGTCGTCCTGTCCCTGCAGCTGAAAAACACCCCCACAGCATGATGCTGCCACCACCATGCTTCACTGGGACTGTATTGGACAGGTGATGAGCAGTGCCTGGTTTTCTCCACACATACCGCTTAGAATTAAGGCCAAAAAGTTCTATTTTGGTCTCATCAGACCAGAGAATCTTATTTCTCACCATCTTGGAGTCCTTCAGGTGTTTTTTAGCAAACTCCATGCGGGCTTTCATGTGTCTTACACTGAGGAGAGGCTTCCGTCGGGCCACTCTGCCATAAAGCCCCGACTGGTGGAGGGCTGCAGTGATGGTTGACTTTCTACAACTTTCTCCCATCTCCTGACTGCATGTCTGGAGCTCAGCCACAGTGATCTTTGGGTTCTTCTTTACCTCTCTCACCAAGGCTCTTCTCCCCCGATAGCTCAGTTTGGCCGGACGGCCAGCTCTAGGAAGGGTTCTGGTCGTCCCAAACGTCTTCCATTTGAGGATTATGGAGGCCACTGTGCTCTTAGGAAACTTAAGTGCAGCAGAAATCTTTTTGTAACCTTGGCCAGATCTGTGCCTTGCCACAATTCTGTCTCTGAGCTCTTCAGGCAGTTCCTTTGACCTCATGATTCTCATTTGCTCTGACATGCATTGTGATCTGGAAGGTCTTATATAGACAGGTGTGTGGCTTTCCTAATCAAGTCCAATCAGTATAATCAAACACAGCTGGACTCAAATGAAGGTGTAGAACCATCTCAAGGATGATCAGAAGAAATGGAAAGCACCTGAGTTAAATATAGGAGTGTCACAGCAAAGGGTCTGAATACTTAGGACCATGTGATATTTCAGTTTTTCTTTTTTAATAAATCTGCAACAATGTCAACAATTCTGTGTTTTTCCGTCAATATGGGGAGCTGTGTGTACATTCATGAGGAAGAAGAATGAACTTAAATGATTTTAGCAAATGGCTGCAATATAACAAAGAGTGAAAAATTTAAGGGGGTCTGAATACTTTCTGTACCCACTGTAAATCTAAAAATAGTCATAAAATGATACCCTTGCAACAAATTCCTTGCATGTTTCATTTCTAGCAGGCAGCACTGTCTGTAGTGACTTAGAGAGTGATGTTGCCTTAAGCAATCTATATAAAAACTTATGCTCTTAAAGAGTTTGTTAATTCTTAACACTTTCGGTGGTATAGAGGGCGGCTTAATCTCCTTACCGTGGGACTTGCCCATCCTGAAAGCAAAAATAGCAGATTATTCAAGCGGGTCTATGTTTTTCTGTGTGCTCTTCTATGCATGGCATGGCCTGGAGGAGACACTGAAATGGCTCCTACAAAACCGATTGACCACACCCGTGCTTTGTTCCGCTTAAAGCAGAACACACAGACAATACACTATGCTGACTCTTTTGGCTCTCCATTTGCCTTTTCGTAAACCGGTTCTGCTTGAGAGCCTCCAAAGACTTATAATACAACTACTTCTCAATTCTATTTGCATGCATCAAATTAAGCATTTATCACTTTAAAATTTCAAAGCAAATCATGAACATGAAATTGATTTCTCTGAGTTTGCTGAAGAGAGTTCCCTAACCTACACTGACACTATGTTTCATTCTTCACCATTACTCTTAATCCCTATCTACCAAAACCTGTACCCACAAGCTACGCTACCAGCGGTACTACTTGTGTGCACACATTTCCTGAATGCTCTCCCAGCATTTGAGGTGTCTTTCCTAGTAGGGGGGCAACCCAGGTGCAGTTTAGTACTTAAACAATTTAGCCACCTTGGGCGGCCGCGCCCCATCCCAAAATACTCCAGCCAGACTACTTTTAAGTAACAATCAACTGAGCATTATTTCTGACATTTGGCATCATGATTGACGTTGCCAACATTGCTGGATGGTGGGATTGATGGTGGTAATACTGTACTACCTGGGACTTTTTTAAAAATTATTATTAAAGGACTTGTCAAAAATTGTGTATGACTGTTTATTTGCTATTGACATTTTTTGTGGATGAGTAGTGGTACTATGTATCTATTACTCATTTACAGTATAGCAGTGTAACGGAGCCGCCGACCGACATTGTACTTGTAGTCTTCCGTCAGTATACAGCTTCCTCCCAGTCAGGAACATGTATACCAGATTTTCCCAGCTGCCCTCATACAAAGCTAGCTAAAAACTTAGCTTGTACAAGTTTTGGAACCTTCTCCTTTATTGAACAGTTTCACACTCAATTTATACACACATGAGCACATCTCCCTCCTGATCAAATTACCCCATTCAAGTCAGGGGTTATCTGATTATATTATCCTATGCATATGAAATTGTATACAGAAATAGAATTAACCTATCTAAAGAACAACTAACACAAACAGGATATTTCCACTCAGCAACTAATAGATGACAGTGATTCAATCAACCTGAGCCAATTAACCACTTAAGCCCCGGAAGATTTTACCCTCTTCCTGACCAGGGCCTATTTTGCGATTCGGCACTGCATGACTTTAACGGACAATTGCGCGGTCGTGCAACGCTGTACCTAAACGAATTTGATGTCCTTTTTTTCCCACAAACAGAGCTTTCTTTTGGTGGTATTTGATCACCTGTGCAATTTTTTGATCATGCGCTATAAACAAAAAAAGAGCGTCAATTTTGCAAAAATAACAACATTTTTCACATTTTTTTATATGAAATTCCCCAAAAAAAAAAATCGCAAAAAGCGTATTTTGATTGGTTTGCGCAAAAGTTTGTGCGTTTACTAACTAAGGGAAAGATTTTTGTAATTTTTGTTGTTTTTTTTTTTTTAACGAGTAATGGCGGCGATCTGCGATTTTTTTTGCGGGACTGCGACATTGCGGCAGACAGATCGGACCCTTGACTGACACTTTTGGGGTTACCAGTGACATTACTGCAGTAATCAGTGCTATACATATGCACTGTTACTGTAAAAATGACACTGGCAGTGAAGGAGTTAACTTTATTGGAGAGGGAGGGGTTAAGTGTGTCCCTAAGGACGTGTTTCTAACTGTGATTGGCTGTGGCTACTAGTGTAAGAACAGAGATCAACGGTCCTACATAGTAGAACCGTGTGATCTCCATTCTTACACAGAGAAGAATGACAGGCGGCTTTGTTTACATTAGCCACCTGCCTTTCTTCCGGTGTAACGGACGATCGCGAGTGTCCGCCGGGCACACGCGCGGGGGGGGTCCGGCGGCGCGCGCTCGCTCCCTAAAGCCTCACAGGCTAGCATCACACGCTTTGCCTGTGAGGGGCTGACCGCCGCAGTAAATAGTCGTGCGGCGGTCGGCAAGCTGTTAAGTAGCAGACGGCCGTTCTCGAGCTCCTGCAATACAATACACAAACAAGAGGTGTAAATACAGAACCTATTGTAGATAACAGGTGAGTACATCAGCATATTCAACAATGTCTGGAAGAGAAATGGTTAAGCTGATGATATTAGCATATTATCTGTCTTTCATTCCCAGTAACAGTGAGTATTGTCACATATCTTCCCCCCCCCCCCCCAAGGTAGACTAACCAGGTACCAGACCTCCAATTGGTCTGTGCCTGAGTTAGTCGGGTACCAAGTCCCAAACAGTCAATCCATCATGGCAGCTTCCTTGACAAAGTTCCACATAGTTTGTAAGTTTGTCCTGGCAGGGCGCATGGAGCTCTCATAGCAGATCAGTCTGTGGAAGTCTGGTTTGGGCAGGCCGGACTGGGCTTCTTGGTCACCCTGTGTCCCTAGGGGGCTGAGAGAGGGATTTTCCAACCTCTCTAAGGTAGGTTGTGTTCCACGGGCCCTCCTAATGTCTGCACCCACCCAGTACCCCAAACAAACTGTCCGGAAAACAGCGTTACTCACCCAGTCAACCTCTGCCTCTCTCGTAGAACATACTTGCCACTGGGACAAAGTGTGGACCGGCCCTTCTCCTGGGAGTCCTTTCAGCCGCTGGAGAGAAGACAGGGTGGTGGGGCTCACTTAGTCAGGCTGTTGGGGGTCTGGGCCGACTGTACAGCATCCCTGGGGTATACAAGTGAAGACTGTAGTCCCATCCACTACCACAGGAACTCTATCTTTTGTTAGTTGTGGGCAGAGGCCAGCAGCACTCTGCCCTGTTGCCAGCTCTTCTGCTGGGTTGCTGTCAGTGAATACTGAAGTCCAATCCACCGATATTAGCTCAAGCTGCCATTGTGAGGTGCCAAATGCATTCTCTCCCTGGAGCTCCTGTGGAGTTGATTGTTGTGGGCAGAGGCCAGTAGCACTCTGCCCAGCTGCCAGCTGTTCCACTGGGAAGTAAAGTGAAAAATCGGATGCCTTGCACAAATCCTTCAGGGCCACCGATAGTTGTATGCAGGGGTCAAAAATGCCATGCACTGAAATCAGCTCTTCTGCAGGAGGCTCACCGGGTTCTTCCTCCTCAGCAAAAAAGTCTACTAAATCCCCAGTCTCTGGAATTGCTGAAAGTCCAGGGCATGGGTTGGTGGCACTTGGGCCCAGAGCCAACAGACGCATTTCTCCATCCAAGCTTATCCTGTGCAGAAACAGGTTCGTCCAGGTGAGTCAGCACTTGCTGTATCCACCATAAGACCACTGCATCCAAGACTGTAGGTGCAGGTGAGCAAAGCACACTATTACTGTGCCATATTGTAAATTCTTCAGTCAGGATTTCTGGACTGTCAGCTGGTACTTCTGGATATTTCCAGGCAAGGGGAGCCAAGCCCTGGCGCTGAGCAGAGTCTAGCAGCCGTCTAGGCAATCTCTAGTAGGGATGATCGAACGGTTCGGTTCGACCCGAACATTGGCTGTTCGAGGTTCGGCCGAATTTAGAACTTTTTGCCCAAAAAGTTTGGAATTCGGCAACCAGAACCGACCAAAATGCAATGGTTCAGGAAATGGGCTTTAAAAGCCCGTGATTGGACCAGAACCATCAGTAAAAGCCAATTGAGGGGCAGGAGAATGCTAGGAATGTGATTGGAGTGACTAGGGGGTCCCTAGACCAATCATTAGTGAATACGCCCCCCATTATATAAGATAGCCCCGGCAAATTCCTAGCATTGTAATACAGGGACATGGAAGAGAATGGAAGCAGTTCTGTTAAATGTACTTCAAAATTGTCATTTAGCATTTATTAGATGCAAAAAATCAGTTTCTGTAGGGAAAGTGTTAAGTGCCAGGGTGACCGTAATGTAGTGTAGGGTGAACTGACACTGACTGCTATGGCAGGGTGACCAAACCCTTTCATGTCAGGGTGACCGCTATAGAGAAAAGCTAGTTTCTCTGAAGTCACTTTCGCTGCAGGAATATGGCTTCGCTCCCGTCAGCATTCTTTATGCTGCAGGCGTTGCTAGTGCTTTTTTGAGGACATGTTTGGAGTCAGGCATGACATCTGAACATGTCTATAGGGGGTATATATACACACCCATGTCTGTATATATACTACACCTGCACATATATAGGTGTTAAAGGAGCAGAACACTATACTTTTGCTGGTTACGCTCCCAACACCTATATGTGTGTAATATACATATCAGTGTGTGTGTATATATATATACCCCTATATAGAAGTTCAGATGTTTTGCCTGCCTCCAAAGAACCCAAAAAAATGCCCAAAAAAAATGCCTGCAAGAACAAACCTGGGCATTTTTTTTTGGCGCTGGCATTTTTTTTGGGTTCTTTGGAGGCAGGCAAAACATCTGAACTTCTGTATAGGGGTATATATATACACACACACACTTATATGTATATTACACTTACACATATATAGGTGTGTTAGGAGCCTAGCCATATTAGTGCAAATTATTTCATTAGCAAAAGTATAGTGTTGTGCTACTTTCACACCTATATATGTGTAAGTGTGTATATATACCCCTATACAGAAGTTCAGATGTCATGCCTGCCTCCAAAGAACCCAAAAAAATGCCTGCCAGAACAAACCTGGGCGTTTTTTTTTTGGCGCTAGCTTTTTTTTGGGCATTTTTTTGGGTTCTTTGGTGGCAAAACATCTGAACTTCTGTATAGGGGTATATATATATACACACACACTGATATGCATTTTACATG